>NC_133507.1:105780496-106080496 GCF_049354715.1 Callithrix jacchus | reverse complement strand
ACATACTTGTTTCCTGAACCATTTGAAAGTAACATGCAGATAGAATTTTATACATATATACACACACACACACACACACATATATATATATGTATACATATATATATATATTTTGAGACAGAGTCTTGCTCTGTTGCCCAGGCTGGAGTGCAGAGGTGCGATCTTGGCTCACTGCAGCCTCCGCCTCCTGGGTTCAATTTATTCTCCTGCCTCAGCCCCCTGAGTAGCTGGGATTACAGGTACATACTACCACACTGGCTAGTTTTTGTATTTTTAGTAGAGACAGGGTTTCACCATGTTGGCCAGGATGGTCTCTATCTCCTGACTTCGTGATCTGCCCGCCTCAGCCTCCCAAAGTGCTGGGATTATAGGCGTGAGCCACCCCACCTGGCCTATAATGATATTTTTAACCCTAGACATTACAGTGCGGATCGTGTAACAACAAGGATATTTTCTTATAATTACCTCATGTCATTTTTCTCACTCAAGAAATTTAACATTGATACAATGATGTATAATATACAATCCATATTTGAATTTCCCTAGGTTAAAAAAAATCCACGCGGTCTCTCATACCTTATTTGATATTTGATGCTACTTTCTTAGTTTGTGTCTGTGTCTGACCAGACTGGCGTACTTGCTCTTCCTGAAGCATGTGCTGTGCATGTCTGCTTTCATGCCTTTGCATGGGCTGTGTCTTATTCAGAATCCATCTCATTCCATCTGAACCTGGTGAAATCCTGTCCTTCCAAGCACATTGCAGTGGTTCCTTCTTCATATGGTATCCCTTGACATCCCTGAATGTGATTGCTCCCTTCTTTAAACCACAAGCTCTTTATGCTCTTGAATAACGTTTTTGTATCATGCCCTGTAATGAATGTAGAATTTTAGGAATTTCTTTTTTTTTTTTTTTGAGATGGAGTTTCGCTCTTGTTACCCAGGCTGGAGTGCAATGGCGCAATCTTGGCTCACTGCAACCTCCGCCTCCTGGGTTCAAACAATTCTCCTGCCTCAGCTTCTTGAGTACCTGGGACTACAGGCACACGCCACCATGCCCAGCTAATTTTTGTATTTTTGGTACAGCTGGGGTTTCACCATGTTGACCAGGATGGTCTCGATCTCTTGACCTCGTGATCCACCCACCTTGGCCTCTCAAAGTGCTGGGATTATAGGCGTGGGCCACCGCGCCCGGCCTGAATTTTAGGACTTTCAAAAAATCTCCTTTTTACGAGTAGGAGCTTCTTAATATGGGACTTCATATACCCTGTACTACCCATTTTTGTTGCTCATTAAATATTTAACTTAAATCCAGAGTGTTTTACATGGTATTTTATTTTCAGTATCATTTATTTATTTGTAGTGTTGTTTCTTAATTTGGAAAGATGGTCTGAAAATTCTAGTTTTCTGAAATTATCTCAAAGAATGGAAAGAACTAAGGATATGGACTTGACCGTGTATTTAGGGGTGGGGGTCCTACAGTTTTACCACCCTTTGACATTTTGTCAGCAAAGTGAAAACTGTCAAACATGGCTTTATCTGGACAAATGTATATAAGGATTGTATTCACAATTGCACTGGTAAAATGGTGTGATAAATTGGGTGGTATATGGCCTGTTGTGTCCCAGCAGGGCATGCTGGGGGATGACAGAGCAGCTGTAAGATCTCTTCTTTTACATCTAGGTTCGAGATGCAGCAATAAACAGCTTAGTGGAAATTTACAGACATGTAGGAGAACGTGTGAGGGCAGATCTCAGTAAAAAAGGATTGCCACAGTCCCGGTGAGTGCAGATTTTTTCATTTCTTCTGCTCTTCTCCTCCATTCTTTTCCAGTTAATATCTTGATTTGCAATACTTTTTCTGTTGTGGTAATTTTATTCAAAGAGTATATGGTTAGAGGGTTGGTACTTGGAGATTTTGTCCAGAGTATGGAATGGGGGTCCCCTCCCATTCCACTTCCTCAGAAGTAAGACTCTCACCCAGTCAGTTGGCCAGGTTCCATGCCACATATTGATTTTAAAAGCAATTAGTATTGAAAAATTCAGTACTGTTACAGTTTATATGGTTCTAGATCTATGATTCTGTGTCTATATTTATATAGATAGCACTTAGTATAGTAGGTGCTTAGAATATATTTGAATGAATGAAGCCATCCCAGAATAAAAATTCCTAAGTTATAATTTTGGAAATCATGTTTTAAATGTAGCTTTTCTGTTTGCACATCATTCTCAATGTGTATAAGGCCATGCAAGACGATCAGTGTCTCATCAAACCCAAGACAACTGGAGTCCACAAATGTGACTTTGTTATAGTCAAAATTTTAAAAATAATGTAAGGATCAGATATGTATAATTCTAACTGTGATGGAGAAACTTAACACCAAATTAATTGCAAACCTTTACCCTGGGTTATTCCTTTAAGGGGGAAAGTAATGTAGAAATTCCAGGCAGAACTGGAGTAGACTCACAAGGCAGCTTGTCTGAGCCTGTCGTTTTGTCCATGGAAACTCCAGAGGCCTGGAGACATTAAATGACTTTTGAGAGATTATGCAGCTAATAAGAGTCAGAGCTAAGGTCAAAACCCTGTTCTTCTGACTTGCCTTTTTAATTTTCTCCACCCTATTTCACAAAAGAGTTCATGGAGTACTGGGCATCTGGAAACAGGATGGAATATTGAAATATACAGGAATAATCTGTCTTGATGTCTCTAAGGTAGATATGACAGCAGTGGGCCCCAGGCCCTCAAGTGGCGGCTCCACAGGCAGACAGGTGGACTGTGCTTCCTTGAGGTTGAAAGTCATGCCTGATCCAGAATTGCTCTCACCATCTGTGCACAAGATGATTAGCTGGGAATAAAACTACTTTTCATGTACTTTACAAAAGATAATCTATGAGAATTTTTTTAAAAATTCCAGTGTTTTGTGAACCTCAACTTTCTGGTCTTTGAATATATGGTGAGAACACAGGAGGAAGAAGAACTCAACAGCTCATACTAAACAATCTCTTAGGGAAAATTGGAGAGCACAGATGAGCAGAGAAGGCGTGATATCAGGGGAAGGGACTGTTTAATGATTAAGTCACCGTGATTATTGGGAAAACAGGTCTTGAGAGTGAAACCCTATCCACCTCCAGGAATGGCCTCATGCCATGCTTTGTAACTTGATGTGGGCCCAGACCATGAATCCACCATTTTACACAGTTTCCATCTTAACAGGAAGCTTCCTTTGTATTTTTGAAAGGTAACCACAGCAAAGTAGCAAATCAGGGAGAAATGACATGGTGAAACTGAGACCTAGAGATGTGAATGCAGGAAAGAGTTAATGCAGCAGGCCTGAGACTGCGGTTCTTAGAAAGGCCTGTTTACAGGCCTGGCCCCTAGAAATGTGGATTTGTGGAGAGTTCCCACCGTTCCCAGCAAGTGGGATAAGAGTGGCTCACCATGTCAAACTACACAGCACAATGTGTTTATACCTGCTTTCTTTTTCCTTCTGGAAGTCTGGCATTTTGTTAAGTGCCAGGCAGAGGGTGTTTACATGACCAGCCCCCAGTAAAAACCCTGGCCCCCGAGTCTCTAAGGAGCATTCTTGAAAGAAAGCACCCCACTTGTATTGTTACAGATTAGCATTGAGGAATTACATGTGTCCTGTGTGACTCCACCAGGAGAGACTCTAGGACACTTGCCTGGTATCCTCTGGATTTCACCCCATGCACCTTTTCCCTTTGCTGATTGTGCTTTGTATCTTTCTGCTATAAAAAAAATTGCAGCTGTGAATATGACTTTGCTGAGTCTGGTGAGTCTTCTAGTGAACCAGTAAACCATGGGGGTGGTCCTGGAAAACCTCAACACAGTAGGGCCTCAGAGGCCCTGACGCCAGAGCTGGAGTTAAAGCCACCTGTTTCAGCTTCTCAGTTACATGTTTCTCAGGTTCTTCACATGACCCCCTCCTTCTTTTTCTTTTTTTTAAAAAAGAAATATTTTAAAAGGTGCTATAAAAGAGCTTGAGCCTCTGAATAGAAATGTGGGTTTCTGCTAGCTCGTATTAAAATCCTCCTACAGATTCTCCAAAATGGAGAGGGTGGTCGTAGGGAAATGGACCCGCACCCTTCACATCTGTATTGTGACACTCTGGCAGACATAAGTGCTTGGAGAATTATGCTGTTCTTTAAAAATATTACTCTAGTGAGAGAAGCTGAAACTTCAAGTTTCTTTGCATTTGCTACAAGACAGTACCTAAGATCTAGTACTCTGAGGGGCAGAGGTTCCAGTTACCACCTTTGTTTTTGTGCCCAAATGGAGTGAGGCTTTTAATGGTATCGGAGAACTTCAGTGTCTGCTATATGTGGCTCCTCATGGATGACTGGATTACTTGAATAATCTAGACTTCTCTTGCATCATAACAGATTTTTTAGTAATTGTGAGAGCATAGTAGATTTTTCAACTTAGCAAGTTTCCATAGGACTATTACAATATCATAAAATTTGTTTAATGCTTTCCAAAACTTGGATTTAGTCCTCAAACAAATGTATCCTCCTAAGAGTCTGTTCATCAAAAGAGTACTTTGAGAAGAATACGATTAATTATATCTCTGAGAAATACATGGTGAAGAAAATGCCTTACTGAGATTGCCTACATGGCTTAAATAACAAGAGTAGTGATCTTATTCAAGCAGCCATTTTCTTTGTCCATTTCACAGTTGAGAAAAGAGACTTATACACCCAACTTCACTTTGGAGGAGCTGGAATTAGGGTTTGGGGCCATTTGATGTTATTTCAGTCTTCTCATCTTTTGGCCAAAATCATATCGAGCCAGATAATAAGGTGGAGGTAGTCAACAAAATCTTCAAATTAGAGGTTTCCCTACCCACATGGGCTCTCAGAGTAGTTGAGGCCCTAAAGGTATAGAATATTTGACCATTTATCATGGTTTTTACATGTATTATTATCGTAGTTCATATATATATGTTCAGAAAATAAATAACTTCTAGCTGTCTATCCTAACATATCGTGTAGTTGTGATACTCTGTGAGGCATACCTGACAACTTAATAAAACTCTCTGTTACTTACTTTCATAGACTTTCAGCATACCTTGACATTCACTCTCATCCCATTGAATCTTCTAGAAAATATTTTTAGTCAGTATCACATATTTTAGTTTACAGAGTGTTTGGAAAAAGGTCGCTGATGTTAAATTTCTTCTGGGACTATCATTCGGGAACCAGGCTTCTAAAAAGCAATAGCTTTAAACCTAAAGATAACTTAACTTTCAGAGAGGGATGAGATACAGATCATTTGATTCATTATAATTATTTGGTAGCTTACATTATGAACTTACTTTAAAAAAAAATTCATAATATTTGCTCATTTGCTATCTAGTTTAAAATTTATAAACAGTCATCAGGTTTTATTACTTAATGATTGTTTCAGAAAGGGAACATTTGTACTTTAAAATTTTTAACTTGCTTGCTAAAGCTTTAGTGTTAGAGAGAACCAAGGTCAAAGCTGGTGATAAATTGCTCTGAGACATCACTTATTTTTAATTTTATTTTTTGTCATAGTTCTTTATACATACAGAGATTCAACTAGATTTGTAAGATACATTTTTGAAGGGACAATTCCTCACTCTTTCTGCCATTTTCTGCTCCTTGGAGGCAAATGCTGCAACTGCTTTTATTGATTCTTTTGTTATTTACTATTTTCCTAATAATAGGCCTGTATTGCTTTTTTTTTAAATTTTTCGTCAGTATAAGAATTACACTTTTTACTATGGAGGCTGACTTTTGGCTCTCTTTTCTCTTAACTTTCCTCATATATGCTTCCAATCTCATCTACCAAATAAAGTCATATTTTAAGTTTGATAAGGATAATGTCTATATTATGATTATGAATGCTATTTACAGTTTACTATTAATATTTGGTAAACTAGGATTACCTTTTTCTTACAAGTTTTTGTTTTTCCTGGAGTTAATAATTGTTTTACTTTCAATTGCCTGGTTGTCTGTATACTTACTGCAACTCATACTTTCTGCTTGCTAACCTCTACCAGTTATATAAGTCCCTGAAGCCTGTTTCACCCCGCACTGGCTGCCTTCAATGCCTCTTACAAACCCATCATCCTGACATCTCTTTGTCATCCTGGGTCTTTGCTTCACCTTTCTCTGCAGGTGCATCTGCTGTTTCTTGTAGGCCAGGCCTTTTCTTTCTTGGTTTACTCATTCATTCATTCATTTGTTTGTTAGTTTGTTCATTCATTCATTTGTTCATTTATTTAATTTTTAAAATTACTTTTATTTCTGCTTATTTTTTAAGGCAGGATCTTACCCTGTTGCCTAGGCTAGAGTGCAGTGGCATGATCACGGCTCACTGCAGCCTTGACTTCTTGGGCTCAAGTAATCTTTCCTCCTCTGCCTCCCAAGTAGCTGGGCCTACAGGCACATGCTGCCGTGCCCAGTTAATTTTTGTATATTTTGTACAGATGGGGTTTCGCCATGTTGCCCAGGCTGGTCTCAAGTGCTCTTCCTGCCTTGATCTCCCAAAGTGCTGGGATGCAAGTGTGCACCACCATGCCTGGCCTAAATTATTTAAAAATATTTTTTGTGGATACATAGGTGTATATATTCATGGGATACATGAGATGTTTTGATATAGGCATGCAATGTGAAATAAATACATCATGTATACTTCCCCACAAGCATTTATTCTTTGAGTTACAAATAATCTAATCACATTCTTTAATTTAAAAATATACACTGAAGTTATGATTGACCATAGTGACCCTATTGTGCTATATCCTCACTCTTTTAATAGTGCATGTTCTCCACTCCTGAGAAAAGATGGGGAAAGGAAAATTTTTGTAGTCGAAGAATATCTCTTTTCTTTCTTTTCGTTCCCCCCCTTCCCCCTCCCCCTTTCTTCTTCTTCTTCTTTTTTTTTTTTTTAAGAAAGAGTCTGGCTCTGTTGTTCAGGCTAAAGTACAGTGGCATGACCTTGGCTTAATGCAACCTCTATCTCCTGAGCTCAAGCAATCCTCCCACCTCAGCCTCCTTAATAGCTGGAACTACAGATGTGTGCCATCATGCCTGGCAAAATTTTTTTTTCTTTTTTTAATTTTTTTGTAGAGATGGAATTTTACTTTGTTGCCCAGGCTGGTCTTGAACTCCTGAGCTCAAGCGATCCACCTACCTCAGCCTCCCAAAGTGCTGGGATTACAGGTGTGAGCCATCATGACTGGCCTGAAAATATCTTTTTCTTACTCTGACTTTGATAGTTTAGAATCTAGGTTGGAAATTATTTTCATCCAGAATGTTAAAGCTAATACCTCGTTGTGTTCCAGCTATCCGTGTTTCTGTTGAGAAGTTCAAAATCATTCTGATGCTTCATCTTATATAAATAAATTTGATTCATTGAGGAAAGTTGTAGTATCATCTCTTTGTGCCCATTTTTGTCTGAAATTTTAGGTTGCTGAATCTTCTTTTTTTTTTGAGACTGAGAGTTGCTCTGTTGCCCTGCTGGGTGACAGTCTAGTTTAAATTGATACTATTTAATTTCAGTATTAAAAACTTTACTCCTACTTAGCTCTGTTTTCTTCCTCTTTTTTACTGTTATTGTAATGCAAATTATATCTATACATTGTAAGTGCATATAGTTTTATAATTATTGCTTTATGCAGTTTCTTTTTAAGTTATGCAGGACAAGAAAAAAGTTAAGAACAAAAAGTACCTTTATACTAAATTTTATGTATATCTATGTAGTTGATTTTACTTATTTTTAAAATTTCTTCATGTGGATTCGAGCTGTTGTACAGTGTCCTTTCATTTCAACCCAAATAACTGTTGTTTTTCATGTATCTGATGTCTTAAGTACCCCCCCTTTTTTTTGATGGATAGTTTTGTTACATGTGAATTCTTGGTTGATTGTCTTTTTAATTTCAGAACTTTGAATATGTTATCCTTTTCCCACCCTGCCCCACTCTGGTTTTCATGGTTTCTCATGAGAAATCAGATGTTTACCTTTTTGAGGATCCCTTATGCACAATGAGTGGCTTCTCCATTGTTGCTTTAAAAACTTTCCCTTTGTCTTGTCTTGCGGCAGTTTGGTTATCGTGTGTTAGATTTGGATCTCTTTAAGTTTATCCTGTTTGGAGGTGCTTGTTAAATAGATAGATTGTTTTATGTCAGATTTGTGAAGTTTTTAGCCATTATTATTCATATATCTTTTTTGATAATTTTTCAATATGGGAGATGCCTGAGGCAACAATAACAACTAGGACAAATAATCTGATCTAAAAAGTCCTTTAAAAAGTACCATATGTCCTTTTCTTTTGTCTGTTTGCCAGATACTTCTATTATGTGAGTATCTTGGTACATTGGTTTTGTATGATGATCTCTTAGGCTCTGTTCATGTTTTTGTTGTTTGTTTTTGTTACTTAGATAGGATATAATATCAATTGATTCCTCTACAAATTTGTTGATTCCTTCTTGTCCCAGCTCAGATCTCTTGTTGAACTCCTCCTAATGAATTTGTAATTTCAGTTATTGTACTTTTCATCTCTGGAATTTCTATATGGTTCTTTTTAATACTTTTTCTTGTCTTTGTTATTCTCTATTTGGTGAGACATTGTTCTTATTAATTCTTCAGAAATAGTTTTCTTTAGATCTTTCAACATATTTATATTAGTTGACTTGAAGTCTTCATTGAGTTAGGCCAATGTATGGGTTTCCTTAAAAATAGTTTCTGTTGACTCATTTTTATTTGCTTTGTATGGGCCATATTTTCTTGTTTCTCTGTCTCATAATTTCTTGTTGAAACTGGATATTTTAAATAATATATTGTGGCAACTCTGGAAACCATATTCTTTGCCCTCCCCAGAATTTTTGAAGTTGCTGTTTATTGTTTTGTTGGTTATTTTTGTCTGGTGACTTTCCCGAATGAATTCTTTAAAGTCTTTGTTCTTTGTTGTATGTGGCCACTGAATTCTCTGGATGATTAGCTTAGCGGTCCGCTAATGATTGAACAGAGGTTTCCTTAAATGTGTGGAACCAGTAAGTCTCCCAGCCTCTGCTGACTGGCTCTGTGTTTTTAGGGCATGCTTCCCAGTATTCTAAAAGCTGTTTGACACCTCTGTCTTCCTTTTTCCTTCTGGCTTGTTGAGTGCGTCAGAGTCAGCCAGGGGACATTAGAGCCTTCTGGGATCTTTCTTGGGCCTGTGCATGTGCAAAGCCTTGCACATATGCATGACCTCCCAGTTTCCCAAGAGTATGCCAGTGTTTTCAAAGTTTGCTGTGGACATCCTGATTTCTAGCCTTCCCCTCCCCCCCATTTTTGGTCAGCTTCTTTGCCCCAGTTGTTACTGCTGTCTCAGGTATCTGCTGTATTAAACAGTTGTCACTGGTTAGTTTTGATCATTGCCTCAGGGAAAAGGCCTCTAATGTTGAACAAGCTCTAAGTCAGGTCAAATTAAAGACAAGTCCTGCAAATGGGCCTACAGGGAAGTGCCAGATAGGTGGAATGATAAGTTCTTTGGGAATGAGGACTTTTAGGGAGTGTTTGACTTGTTCAGCTCTTTCTAGTGGCTGCCAGGCTGCTGGTTTTCACACTTAACCATGATGATGAGACCGCTGGTTTTCAGATGTTGATTTAGAGATATAGGCACAACAGAACAATGAAAAATCTTGCTGTTCTTACCAAGATTCAGCCATTTTTCTTGAAGAAATACTCAGATTGTTATAAGCCACCTTTGTTCAATTTACAAGGTTTTTTTTTCTTATGATAGTGCGTTCTCATGAGAATTTACGAAGGTATTAAAAAGTTGATTGGACAATTTTTGCCAGTGTTCTCTTTGCTTCTTTGAAGCAGATTTTCAAGGGTCCTTACTCTGCCATTTTAAAGAGCTCCTCTCGTGTTTTATGATCACAATACTTTATGTCTTTGAAAGCACTAATGACATATTTTTAAAACTTTTCCTTTCTCTTCAAAATCTCTTCTGTCTTCCAAGTTGGGATTTTAAAGCATGTGTTTTGTTGGTTTCTCTTTTTCATGCTAGAAGCTCTGAGTATATGGATACAGTTTATTGACTGAGATTGCTGTGATTAAGTATTTGCTTCTAGGAAATTATTTAAAATTTCTATATAAAATTTTCTAGGAAGGAACTAATTTGAACTAAATTTTATTATAAAATAAATTCTAATTAGGTTGAAGACTTTAATATGGAAATTTAAATTCAGAAAAAGGTAGAGGAAGATGGTGGTTATTTGTCAAACCAGTAAAGAAATTTATTTTAAATGGAAATCCAGAGATTTAAAATAAAACAATTTGGTGGCTTCAGAGGGTTATCATTAGTTATATAGTCAATGTCCTTGAATATATAAAGCTCATCCTGTTATAAAGATTTGTGTGAATCAGTAGTTCCCAAGAGAGACATTTTATATTTTTGTGCTCAGAGCTAGCAAACAAAAACCAGTCTTTTCATTCCTAAGGAATGCTTTGTTGGTGTTAGACTGTCTCTTTAGGTGGTAACCTTGATAGGAGCTGTTATAGCAGCATTAATGAGCAGAGAACAAGGGAGCTAGTGAGACAGGAGTGTGAAAGCCGAGGGAGTTCTGAGTTAGGATGCACATACCAATAATAATTATGTTTATAGTGTTCTCATACCTAATTGTTCATGCCTGCCAGGTTGTGGGTAATGTGGCCACAGTGAAGAATGTCTTACCACTGAGAAAGAATCCATAGACTTGTACATGGTTGCCATTTATAATGGTGAATACTCTCCCAGGAATGGAAGAAATACTTGCCCTCTTCCAGTAATTTCAGGAACAACCAGACTAGAGGTATATCTTGGCTCCAACTTGCAAACTTGCAGGCGTGCTCACATCAGAGGGTGTGGTTGTGACACAATAAAGTAGTGCCTTAGTGAGGGCATGCCTGGCAACCTATGTCATAATATTATTTCTGAGTTGGTCAAACTATTGGAGATCTTTGTTACTTTTAAAAAGGGAAGGTAATGGAAACATCCTAAGAAACACAATTATGTAAGGCATCTTTCCAGTTCTTTAGGAACTGCTGGATTTGAAAGTGAGTTATATTTTACTTATATCTGGTCCTGAGATGGCAGTTGGCATTTATTCAGTGTCAGTTTTAACTAATGGGTAGTGGCTGCCTGGAATAGTTTTGAGAAGGATTCTGAGGGAACATCTGGACTTGGTGGAAAGAAGGCTTGAAAAGATTGTTGGTGTCTCCTACGCAATGGAGAGGTGCAGTGTATCAGGCTGGTTCATCCCCTTCATTTACTGATGTGTAATTTTGGCCTCCCTGTTACTTAGAGCATAAGCTCCAGAGGGTGAGAACTCACTAGCTCGGTGCTGGGCACATAATGGGCACTCAAGTATGTTTGAGGGAATGAACAAATGAACAAACACCAGAGTTTGTGTGAATACTGCAGTTTTCCAGAGTAAGGAGTTAGGTTTCAGGTGTCTAACATAGTGTTGTAACTCTCCTGAGTGAGCATCCGCATGGCATATATAGTGCTTGGTACAAATACAAAAATAATACAGCTCCCATCTCTGCCCCTAAGTAGCTTCCATTCTGCGTGAGAAGAAAAGACAAACATATTTGAAATGATTGGAGCTGGCAGGATAGGATGGTGTGATAAAAGCACTAAAATGTCCCTAAAATTGAATGCACAGATTGCTTGGGAATCTCAACCTTTATACTGACTCTAATATACCTGTGTTTTGCTTGAGAAAGTCTCTCTTTTCTTAACTTTTTCTACTAGGTTAGATTGCATTCTCCCACCTTTTCATTTCATTTTTGATGTCACTAGGATGGAATATTTAGACTGGGTGAGGAATTTGGCATTAATTTAAATGCCCAGGTGAAATGATTCATTAATAGAAAGTAAATGTAATGTAGACTTTTTTAAGCTGAAGATTATCCAGTCACAGCATTTTCTTCTGGAGAAATTATTTATAGCATTTTTGGATTAAGCATGAGTCACAGCAGTTAGCACAAGCCTTTGTAGTGTACTATTAGTGCATTTTGAAAAGTTTTATCCTAAGTAACTGAGAGTCTGTGGTAAGAAAGAAATAGGAGAAACACACCTTTTCATAATATATACATTTGTGTAGAGTAGTCAGTTTAATACAATGTCTGGGAGCAGCAGCTCTGGATTGCTACTCTGAGGGCTAGAATCTCCACCCCACACCTGTGTCACCTCAAGGAGATTAAACCAGATCTTTCAGTTAGACCTCTAGGCCCTTGGTAAGTGCCCAGTTATTGTTGGCTATTGTTCATGTTATTGATTTAGTCACTGTGTTTTGTTATTAGGTAGGTCTGTGTCATTGATTTTTTTTTTTTTTTTTTTTAGGGGGAGTGGTGGAGATCAACTTCACATTAGGGTTTTAATATTAATGGCTATGGAGCAGTGATGGTCAATAGTTTGTTTATCTTTTTGCTTTCATACAGGTTGAATGTAATTTTTACGAAATTTGATGAAGTCCAGAAATCTGGAAACATGATACAATCTGCAAATGGTGAGTAGAAAAGGTAACTGCTATTTTTGCCTTTTAGTTTACATCCATAACATTTATGTTATATGTGAACAGCTGAATTAGGTAATTGAGTAAGAGTTTCTAGGTCTTAAAACTTAACTTCCATTCACCTACTTTTCCAGGCCAGAAACAATGGACTTTCTTTCATAACCTGTACTGAATTTATTAACTAATCCTGTTGGGTTTACTTTTAAAACTGCAACCTGAATCCCAGTAATTCTCATCACTGCTGTTGTCTTCCTAACTCAAGCTGTCGTGGGATTTTACCTGGGCTCTTGTGGTTCTCTCCAGAACAGTATCTTTTCTTCTACTGTTTCCCCATGCCTAAGGTCTGTTTGTCATATAGCAACTAGAGTAATCTTTTTAGAACATAAGTCAGGTGATGTTAATCTTCTTCCAAATCCTCCAAAGGTTTCCCGTCACATCTAGGCTACAATTCAGTGACTCACCACTGCCCACCACCATTCTGATGTCATTTGAATTATTCTTTGTGAAAGTTCTCTTTGCTCTAGCCACATTGACCTCCTTGCTAAGTTTGAACATTCTGAGCATCTTCTGCTTCAGGACCTCTGTGCTTATGATTCCTTCTGCTTGAAGCATTCACCTTCTGGGTATCATTATGGCCTCCTCCCTCATTCCATGAAGCTCTCACTTCATAAAGTATCACTGAATTACTGAGGCCACTGGAAAAGCACATCCAGGGTTCTAAGGGAAAGCTCTGTGCCCCCCTCACCCTGCTTGAGTTTTCTTCCTAGCATGTGTTACCAGAAAAATATGTGTTTACTCATGAGAGTGGGAACTTTACTTTATTCCCTTTATTGTTCTTTTTGTTTTTTCCCAATGAGCATCAGTTCAATGCCTTGAAGAGTCCCTTGTGATAGGTGTGCAGTAAGTATTGTTGAATAAAGTAATGATTGTGTCCAGTTCCTGTATTCCTTTCACTACGTTGTGATGATACTTGAGGACTAGTGGGTAATCCTTGTGATTCCAATAGGAGAGGAAAAGATAGGAATGAATTACTCCTGTATGAAGGAAAAAAACACCAAAAAGTTAATTGCTGAGAATAACTTTTTCTAACCTTGGATACCTCATTGTATCATAGCTAAGCTATTTTAGAATTTTTAAGTATCTTAGTTGCAGCCGGTACTGAATTCATTAACTAATCCTGTTGGATTTACTTTTAAAACTGCATCCCGAGTCCCAGTAATTCTCTTCATCACTGTCTTCCTAGTACAAGCCTTCACATGTTGAATATCTTGAGACTGTAAAGTCTGAGGGCTTTTCCTCAAAGTAACTTGGGATATAAAGGCTGAGCAGGTAGCAGAATGCAAACCTTTTGACTCATACTCTGCTGTGTACCTATTATTATTCCAAAGAAATTTTTCTTTGAACAGCATGTTTTCTATATAAAATGCTTAAAGTGATCTAAAAAATGCTTTCATTAATCTCTTTTTCATATATTGTAAAAAATGTAAAAAAGAATAGAAAATGAGTATCATAATTTAGCTATTACCATCAAAAATCATTTTTCACTACATTTTTAATATTTCATCATCTTATAACTGTATAATTTGTATATAATTTTAACCATGGTGTAATTTTCTCTACTTTACCCAGTACATTAGTACATACTTTTATATGTACTTCTAAAAACATACCATTGACAGAGCTGGGCCAGAATTCTGGCATCTGAGTAGTGCACTTGTGATGAGTGGGGTTGCTGGGTGTCCACAGGCAGGTCTTCACAGGCAGTTAATTGCTGGACATATGATTTTACTTTTGTGTGGGTGTATTTGTGTAGTTGATGTGGCTTCTCAGTTTAAAAATTGTTGGCACTAGGACACAACATGCTGGGCAAGTAAGTAAAAGCAGTGGCAGGAAAGTGAGTTTGTGCTTTGTAAGCCAGTATTACAGCTATGAAACAGTATCTCATTATAGTGCTGGCACTGGGGAGGAAGACTGCATCCACGTTGGGGATCTTGCCTAAAAGATTGTACATATACTCTATGGGTTCCAGTGATGTGACACATATGATTTTATCCTCAGGAGTGCCAAAACTGTGTGGCATTGGGTGTCTCACAAGTAGCCTTTTATTATAAATGGCTAGGTGCAAATATTGCCCCCAGATTCCCTTTATATCTGTGTGCATGTGCATGCACATGGGGTCAGGCTTGAGGCTGGAAACAGTTATTTTAGACGTCTGTGTTAAAAATAGCCAATGGTAAGGAAGCCTTAACAGAATTTTCTTGGAGGCCTATAATTTCAGCTTTTTGCTTTATATTTGTAGTATTACTGTTTTAATTGTTAGAGCCAAAATATTTAAGGAAGCTAATATAAAGCCATGTGTGTAAAATTTTAGAATTTCTAACCTGAGTGATTTTCATCTCTTTACATAACTTTGAGAGACCAGTAAATGTTCAATTGCTTTCAAAAGACAAACCACCTAATTTGCTTCATTGAATGTTTCTGTCATTGAACATTGAGATGGCATAGAGAAACTGCAGTAGTGATAGAATAAAACCTGTCTCCCTCTTTATCTAATTTTCTCTGTCTTGTCCCTCCCTCCCTCCCTCCCTCCCTCCCTCCCTCCCTCCCTTCTTTCCTTCCTCCTGCCCTTTCTTTTTTCTTCCCCTCCCCTCCCCTCCCCTCCCCTCCCCTCCCCTCCCCTCCCCTCCCCTCCCCTCCCCTCCCCTCCCCTCCCCTCCCCTCCCCTCCCCTCCCCTCCCCTCCCCTCCCCCTCCTCCTTCTTTTCTTTTTTCTTTTTCTTTCTTTTTCTCTCTTTCTCTCTCTCTTCCTCTTTCCTTTTCCTTTCTTGTCTTTTCTTTCTTCTCCTCCTCCTCTTTCTTCATTTTTTTAAACACAATTCTCAGTGTAATTCTTTGATCTCTTCTGAACTTCAAACCTTTGACTGTTCTACTTTCTCTAAATCCATCCATCCTCTCCTTTCTTCGTTTCATACCTTACACAGCTTAGATTACAGCCTCTCTGAACTTAATAGTTGTAGGAGTTTTTTGTAGCCTCTGAGATTTTCTACGGAAATGGTTTTGTCATCTGCAAATAGGAACAGTTTTATCTCTTTCAGATAGGTATATTTTTAATTGCTTTTTCTTGCCTTATTGCACTGGCTAGAACTTCTAGTACTATGTAAAATAAAAGTGGTGAGACAAAACATCTTTGTTTGGTTCCCATCTTAGGTGCTAAGTATGGTGTTAGCTGTAGGATTTTTGCAGATGTTCTTTATCAAAATGAGGTAGTTTTCTATCGATTTCTATTTATCTTATCTGAGTGTTTTTTTTTCTTTTTTTCCCAGAGCAGGAATGAAAGTTTATTTTAAAAGGCTCACTGCAATCTCTGCCTCCCAGGTAGAACAGGAAAGAAAGGAAGGTGTGCTTGGGAGAGAGCCAGGAGGGCACAGTTGAAAGGTCAAAAAAGAAAGTCAAGCATCCTTATCTGAGTTTTATCACAAGTAGGTGTTAGGCCTTTTGTGAAGTTATCAGTTTATGTAAAAAATTGAGATACATTCTCCTTCTAGCTGCAGTACATTTAAAAATTAAAAAAAAAAAAAATATATATATATATATATATAATTCACTATTGATATTTCACTTTTTAAAGTATATGCTTTAATTTTTTTTTTAATATTCACAAAGTGTGCAACTATTACCACTATTTAAATCTAAAATATTTCATCACCCCCACCTCCCATTCCTTTTAGCATTTACTCCCTATTCCCTTGTCCTTCCAGTTTCTGGCATCCTATTTTTCGTCTGTATGGATTTGCCTATTCAGGACATTTTGTATAACTGGAATGATATAATATTTGGCCTTTGTATCTGATGGCTTTCATTTAGCATAATGTTTTCAAGATTCATTCAGAGAGTAGCATGTATCAGAAGTTCATTTCTTTTTATGGCTGAACAAGATTCCATTGTGGAAGTAGATTGCATTTTCTTTATCCATCTGTCTGTTGATGGACATTTGGGATTGTTCCACTTTGTGGCTATTGTGAAGAATGATTCTGTGAACATTGATGTGAAAGATTTCATGTGGATATGTATTTTCATTTCTCTTGGCTGTACACCTTGCAGTAGAATTGCTGGGTATACGTTTAACTTTTTGAATAACTGCTCAAACACAGTAAACATACAGTTTTCCAATTTTGCAGCACTGTTTTACATTGCTAACAGCAGCCTGTGAGAGTTTGCAGTTTCTCCACATCCTCACCAACGGTTGTTATTGTCTCTTTTTCATTATAGTCACAGTAGTGGGTGTAAAGTGGTATCTCATTGTGGTATTGATTTGCTTTACCCTGATAATGGTATTGAACATCTTTTTCATGGGCTTATTACCCATTTATATACCTTCTTTGGAGAAGTGTCTATTCAAATAAATCTTTTGTCGATTTTCTAAATGGGTTAATTGCCTATTTATTGTTGAGTTATAAGAGGTTTTTAGATGTGCTACATACCTGACTTAACAGATGTGATTTATTTGCAAATATTTTCTACCATTCTGTGAGTTTTCTTTTCACTTTCTTGATAGTGTCACTTGAGAGATAAAGTGGTAAATTTTGATGAAGTCCAATGTATCTGTTTTCTTTTGTCATACCTAGGAAACTATTGCATATTTTTGGCCAGGTGCAGTGGCTCACAACTGTAATCTCAACACTTTGTGAGGCTGAGGTGGGCAGATTATCTAAGGTCAGGAGTTTGAGACCAGCCTGACCAACATAGTGAAACTCCATCTCTACAAAAATACAAATTAGCTGGGTGTGGTGGTGCACGCCTGTAGTCCCAGCTGCTGGGTGGTGGGTGTGGGCGGTGGCCCTGAGGTAGGAGGATGGTGGAGTTGGGGGGAGGGGCAGTGGCCCTGAGGTGGGAGAATTGCTTGAACTTGGGAGGTGAAGGTTTCAGTGAGCCGAGATTGTGCCACTGCACTCCAGCCTTGGTGACAGATAGAGACTCTGCCTTAGAAAAAACAAAAAGAAGAAACTATTGTCTATTTTTACCATGGTAAAAAGAAAGAAAAGAGACCAGCACAGTGCCTCATGCCTGTAATCCTAGCACTTTGGGAGGCCAAGGCAGGCGGATTGCCTGAACTCAGGAATTTGAGACCAGCCTGGGCAACATGGTAAAACCCCGTCTCTGCTAGAATACAAAAAATTGGTGTTTTTACTCTATTTATAGGCTATGCACGCATGTTACAAAATAAAATAAAAGAAAAAAAGAATACAAAAAATTAGCTGGGCATGGTGGCGTGCACCTGTAGTCCCAGCTACTTAGGAGGCTGAGGCTGGAGAATTGCTGGAACCCGGGAGGCAGAGATTGCAGTGAGTGCAGATTGTGCCACTGCACTCCAGCCTGGGTGACGGAGTGAGACTCCATCTCCCCCCGAAAAGAAAGAAAGAAAAGAAACTGGGCCTGACCTCCTCCTTGTTTCTTCATTCTTTTTGTGCTGCACATTCTTGGCTTCCTTTGTTTAACATCTACTACTTAGTTATTAAATTCTTAAAGTTTAGGCTGGGCGCGGTGGCTCACGCCTATAATCCCAGCACTTTGGGAGGCTGAGGTGGGTGGATCACGAGGTCAAGAGATCGAGACCATCCTGGTCTACAAGGTGAAACCCTGTCTCTGCTAAAAATACAAAAATTAGCTGGACATGGTGGCGCACGCCTGTAGTCCCAGCTACTCGGGAGGCTGAGGTAGGAGAATTGCTTGAACCCAGGAGGCAGAGGTTGCGGTGAGCCGAGATCGCGCCATTGCACTCCAGCCTGGGTAACAAGAGCAAAACTCTGTCTCAAAAAAAAAAAAAAAAAAAAAAAATTCTTAAAGCTTGATTCAAGGCCTTTTCCTTTCTCAGGCAGTGCTTTTTCCCTGGTTACACATATCCACGGCTATAATTTTATTTACTAGCTGTATCACATTTTTTTTGTAAATGTTTGTCTCCTGTATAGATCTAGGTGCAGGATTGGAACTGTATGTAAAACAGCTCCCCTGTCTGACATTTCCTCTTGTATTTGAAACATGTATCTAAAACCAAATTTATATTCCACTTTTGGCTGAAAGACATAACCCAAAACAAATATTATTCCACCCTAAATCTTTTCTGTACTTCTTATAAGTGTGATTGCTCCATTATTCATCTAGGTATGCAAATTGAAGCTTGGGTGTCATATTTGATACCTCCCTCTCCCTCACTTTTCATAAATCTTATCACTGATTTCTATGGAGTTTAACTCAAATATTGCTTTTTTTTAATTGAGGTAAAATCTTCATATATAATTAACAATCTTTACCATTTTTAGTCTACAGTTCAGTGGTCATAAATACATTTCTATATATTTTTTCTCTTTATTTTCCCCCTCCCCTTCCCGGCCTTTAGTGACCACCAGTCCAATCTCTACCTTCGTGCGATCTACTGTTTTAGCTCCCACATATGAGTGAGAACAGGTGATATTTGTCTTTCTGTGTAATATAATCACCTCTAGTTCCATCCATGTTGCTACAGATAACAGGATTTCATTCTTTTTTATGGCTGAATTATATACCATTGTGTATATATACACATTTTTCTTATTTCGTGTATCTGTTGGCCTTGTAAATGGTGTCAGATCCCCCTGTTAAACGTGGGCAGGCACCCCCTCCCCCACTGTGTGGTATGCATCATGTTTTCAGGTTTACGTTTGGTGATTATTTGACTAATACCCATCTTGGCATTGGATAAGCATGGATAATAATGGCATCACATTTTCTTTATCCTCCACCTGTCGATGGACCCTTAGGTTGCTTTCAAATCTTGGCTATTGTGAACAGTGCTGCAATAGACATGGGAGTACAGATATCTTCAATATACTGATTTCCTTTCTTTTGGGTATATACCTAGCAGTGGGATAGCTGGATCGTATGGTAGTTCTATTTTTAGTTTTTTGAGGAGCTTCCATACTGTTTTCTATAGAGGCTGTACTAATTTAACATTTCTGCCAACAGTGTTCCCTTTTCTCCACATACTTGCCAGAATTTGTTACCGCCTGTCTTTTGGATTAAAGCCATTTTAACTGGGGTGAGATGATACCTCATTGTAGTTTTGGTTTGCATTTCTCTGATGATCAGTGTGATGTTGAGCACTTTTTTAATATGCCTGTTAACCATTTGTGTGTCTTCATTTGAAAAGTGTCTATTCAGATCTTTTGCTTTTCAATTGAATTATTAGTTTTTTTTTCTATTGAGTTGTTTGAGCTCCTCATATATTCTGGCTATTCTCTATGGTATTCTATCTACCCTTGTCAGATGGGTAGTTTGCGAATATTTTCTTGCATTCTGTGGGTTGTCTTACTCTTTGTTGATTGTTTGCTTTGGTTGCCTATACTTATGGGGTGTTATTGAAAGAATCTTTGCCTAGACCAATATCCTGGAGAGTTTCCCCCTTATTTTCTTTCAGTAGTTTTATAGTTTGAGGTCTTACGTTTAAGTCTTTAATTTATTTCAGTTTGATTTTTGTGTGTGGTGAGAGATGGGAGTCTAGTTTCATTCTTCTGCGTATGGTTATTCAGTTTTTCCAGAACCATTTATTGAAGAGTCTCTCCTTTCCCCAGTGTATGTTCTTGGCACTGTTGTCGAAAATGAGTCCAGTGTAGACACGTGGATTTATTTCTGGGATCTCTATTCTGTTCCATTCATCTGTGTGTCTGTTTTTATTCCAGTACCATGCTGCCATAAAAACATCAATGGTAGTAGTATAATTTGAAGTCAGATAATGTGGTTCTCCAGTTTTGTTCTTTTTGCTTAGGATGGCTTGAGCTATTCTGAGTCTTGTGTGCTTCCATATAAATTTTGGGATTACTTTTTCTATTTCTGTAAAGAATGTCATTGGCATTTTGATAGGGATTATTTTGGATCTGTAGATTGCTTTGAGTAGTATGGACGGTAATGCTCTTTTAAAACTGCTTTATTGGAATATAATTTACATACCATGAGAGCATTCATTTCAGGTGTATAATTCAGTTATTTTTAGTATATTCACAGATAGCTGCAACTGTGCATCTATTGATGGACATTTGGATTGTTTTTACCTTTGTCTATTGTGAATAGTGCTGCTTTGAACATTTGTATGCAAGTTTTTAAACACCTATTTTCAGTTCTTTTGACTATACATCCAGGAGTGGAATTGCTGTATTATATAGTAATTCTGTGTTTAACTTACTGAGGAACCACTAAACTTTTTCACAGTGGCTGCAGGCTGCAGCATTTTTTATTCTCTCTAGCAATTTCCAAATTCTCCACCTTTTGTCAATGCGTGTTAAAAATTTTTTTTTATTATAGTGATCCTAATAAATATGAAGTGGTATCTCATTGTGGTTTTCATTTGCATTTCCCTAATAACTAATATGTTTGAACTTATTTCCTGTGTTAACTGGACATTTGTAGATCTTCCTTGGAAAAACAACTATTCAAGTTCTTTGCCCATTTAAAAATCAAATTGTTTGTTCTTTTGTTTTTGAACTATATATGATTTGCAGATATGATTTGTAAATTTTTTTTTTCATTCTGTGGCTTATCTTTACTTTTAAGTGTCTTTTGGCATATAAAAGTTTTAAATTTTGATGAAGTCCACTCAATTTTTTCTCTTGTTACTTGTGAACAACATTGCTCTTTTGAGAAAGAAAAGTTCTGGATTTTAGCTAAGTTGGAAGAAACATATTTAATGGTGGTACTCCTAAGAAATAATAGGGTTTTATTCAGTTTGTATTTCTTGACGTGTTCAAAATTATGTTGTTCTCTGATGCTTAATATTTGTATGAAACTCATGGACTTACTTTTTAAAGGCATAATAGAATTGTGTCTAAAACAGCAATGAAAAAGCAGCCAAGTAGCAATTTGAAATGGGCTTCCTGTCTATAATAGAAAACTTAATCTTTGCGTGATTCCTTTTTGTTGCTAGGTTACCCGAAGGCCTTTCAGCTTTGAATGGCAAGAATATGAGAGTTAAAAATATGTTGCTATATAGCTGTTTCTTCTTTTTTTCAACGCCATATAATTAGCAAGCTCCTTAAAGCAAAAATTACAGTTTTTCCTTCCATGGGTTTCAAAAAGCAAATCATTTGTAAGTTTTTAAATCATGCAGATGTGCTTATGCTCATGGGAGAATTGGATTTTCAGAATGAAAGAGCTAGTAATTATGGACTACTCAGTGTCCTTTATCTGCAACCACTTAATGATCTTTAATTGGATTTGATTGAAGTGAGACTCATGAACATTAATTTGGTTAAAAAATACACATGCTTTTGAGTTTCTTAGGCAAAGCTAACATGTTTATGAGGAAAGATACAAACTATCATCTTGGTTAAATCCATGTCAATTCTGTAATAAATTTGTAGCTAAAATAAAAGGCACAATATTTGTTTGCTAATAAAACTATAAAGTAGGTAACAAGTAATCATAAAATGATTGGCCCTTATACATAAATGTACAGGGTATCATTTTGTTGCTAAATGCATTCTGCCTTACATTTTTACACACAAAAAAACTATAATTTGAAAAGCATTACAGTATCAGTTCTGTGTTGTTGGAAATGAGCAATACCTGTACAAGTCTGAAAACAGACCAATGAAAGATTGTGTTAGATAAGATCTGAAGTATTGCCTAGTGTAGCTAGGACAAAGGATTCATTTAAAGGCAAATCAGTTGTCTTTTCTTTATTAAGAAGACAAGCCATTATTATCCATGCTTATCCTTTAAAAGCAATGATTGTGAATCAGTGGATCAGGTGCCGATATTAGGTTCACACTGTCTCCCTGTGCTTGTTTATATAGACTATGAATATTACAAGGTTTGGGATTGTGATTCAGTATCTTAGGAAAGTGTTTCCATAGTCACGAATACAGAGATAATGTGTTTGTTACAAGGCTGGCATATGTGTTGAGCTGTGCTAAGAAGCCCACCTAAAATAGCCTGGAAGAGACTGCTTCTGATGGCAGCATAAGTAGTGTAAGCTGCAGCAGACAGCTTATTTTATTTTCTATGTGGAAATAATATTGCTTTTTGATATTTTTCTAATTTAAGATTTGTGTTAGGAATATTCTGTTTCTTGAGGGGGAAGAATCAGATAGGTGGTTTAAACGTTTTTAACGCCACTTTTAAAGAAGACTCTCATGTGAGTAGAGTTGGATGGAGATGGCTCACTCCTCCCCCCAGCGCCCCCCCCCCCAACTCTTTTTAAAAACTCAGTGTTAGTCTAGGCTTTTATTTTGGAATAGGGTGGCAGTTGTCATTGGTGCTGCCAGATCACACTGAACAAGTGTGGGTGGAGAGTTTGCTGATGCTTAAGTTGCTGTGAGTAGGTATAGCTTTCAGAGCAGTGTTTTTACTTGGTACCAGGATTACTGACAATCATGACTACTGGGAAAGGTAGGCTATTCTAATATTCTGAAAAGTGTTTGTAATTGTTGCTGCTTGGCTAGGAAATGCCTAAATATTTTATAATTCCTTTGATAACTAAAAATCATGTATGCAACATGGGAAGGATTGTTATGAATGTTGTCATTTAAGCAGGGGAAAATTGTGAAACCTATAGGGAAATAAACATCCATGTTAACCTTCTAGACTAGGAGAGAGGAACTAGGCACAGTAAGCTGAGGCTAGCTGTGTTTTTAATCTTCTGTTTATTTCGTGGGCTTTTTTCTCTGCTTTCTTATGTTCACAGTATGAGGATTATGAACATAAATCTATTTGCAATTGCAAGGTATTTGTTAATAATGCAAAGTGGTTTTGAAAAAAGTCTACTGGCTAGAAACTTCTGAGTTTTCCCAACAGCATCTAGGGGAAAAGCATAAATAAATGATAGCAGTGCAAGGATGCTGCTTCTGTCTTAAGTCATTGTTTATTTTATTCCTCCTTTAAAAGATTTACATTTTAAAAATGCAAAAATGGACAGGAAAACTACAAAAGAAGTATTGTTCACAAAAGATCTTACTGATTAGCTTTCAGTCTTTCCAGAGGTTTTCCCTAGGTTTGGCCAATATTGAAGTGATTTTAAAAGACTCTGTGTAAACCAGGTTTGCATTTAAAGGTAGGGTGCAGATGATGTGATGGGAACAAACTGTATCACCTCTTGCTTTCCTAAGGGATGGTTTTGCTGGCAGGCTCTTAATTTTTGTCTCTGAAGGGTTTTTCCATACTCTTACTGAAACAGGTATTGCATAGAGCAAAATTTTGTGTAGTAACAAGTGTTCATTTGTCTCCTGCTGTGGAAAATTGGGCACACATCCAGGACTTTTGCTCAGTGTTTATTTTGTAGTGGATTGTTAAAGGTATTTTCTTAAATTTGGTTAAGTTGGCTGAAAATAATGTAAGATGCCACATTTCTGCTCATATTTTTATATTGAGAATTTAAAGTAAGTATACAGGAATGATATTTTTATTTCATACCTAAGTATCGTGTTCTATTTTCAGGTTAAACTGCTGCAGGAAATCAATACCTTGGCAGGAGAGTTAAATAATTCATGTTCTGAAGTGACCTCTCTTAGAGTCTTCCCTTTGAAGATTTGAAAGTGTGTCATTTATAAGTAGCATTTGTCTTAAGTTGTGATATTTTCATTTGTTTTTAGCAACAGGTCAAAATAATATGGGAGTCAGCTTTTTTAATGTTAAAAGCCATGGAGATATCCTCCTGAGTCTGAGTTTAAAATAAAGACTGTTCTTTCACCTGATATATATTTTTTAAATTGCCTACTACCTTAGTCACTGTCACCTGGAATTCAGGCTTAGATGCTTTGGTAACTGTTACCCTCAGTAACTGCAATTGTGATAGGAAACAAGGATTAAAATACTGTTTCTTATGAAAGTGGCATGTTTGAATCATATATTAATTCATGACCATTAAAAATCTGCAAAATATAACCAGAGAGTCTCCCAAGGTGTGTAGAGTACTTTAATGTTTTCAGAGGACTTTTCTGCATGATTTTTGTTTGTTTTATGATCCTCACAGCAGCCCCATGAGGAGTAGGCAGGGCAGCTTTTAAACACAGATACTGAAGGTTTGGGGTTTTCTATAATTGCGTTAGTTTCAGGACAGGGGAGAGCTCTAGCTTTTGTTGTCTTAGACAAGTCTTTCCAGAAAGCCATCTTGTTAGGCCAAATACTCCGGAATCTGTCAGACCAGGCATGAGTGCTGCCTCTGCATGAGCAGTGTGACCTGGGACTGGCAGCATGGCTGTTTACTGCCATTTTCTCATGTGCAAACTGAGGATGAAGGTCTCTGTGCTGAGGAGCCGGTGAGGGGCCTTGGGCCTGGCACATCAATCTCATTCTATTGATATAGAGAGACATCCACTGTGGCAGCTCTAGATGATATCCTAATGGGAGGTGTGAAGGTTGAACTGAGGTTTAAAATAGTACAGTTGATCTTTTTGTGTATATATGGAAAGGTAGTCTAAGCAAATGCAGAATCGAATGCATCCTAAGATCTTGTAAAAAGAAACTGCCACCCAGTACCCAGATCTTGGTCTCTAAAACCACCAGGGCTCCTTGGGGAAATGGCTGAGTTGAGGGCTGGAGCAAGGCAAGCCAGTGTATCTCGAGGGGCCAGAAAGTAAGGAAGTACTTGAAAAAAAAAAATCGAAAAACAAAACAAAACAACAGTAGGGTATCTCTGAGAGACCCAGGAGTCAACTGAAAGTCCTCCCAATAGCTGAAGCTAGAACACTTGAAGCAACAGGAAAGTAGTGTTGGATTTGAACCCAAAGTATAAAATAAATGTTAAGGATCTGTATCGATATAAGTAAAATGATTGGAAAGTATGTAAATGGAGATGAAGAGATGAACCTCTTGTGCAGAATTATTCCAAAACATTAATGTAAATATCCCACGCTAAGGAGGGGAGCATAACTTCCTAGTCTGTCAGTGTGGTGAGTGTCCTTGATAGGATGTGATGAGAATGGCATTTTACCTCTGTGGTCTTCCTTCCAAAGCGCCATAAGCTCTATGGAAACATGGCAGAAGCCTCAGGCAAACCCAGAATGAAGGATATTCTATAAACTCCCTAACCATGTCAAGGTCATTGAAAACAAAGAAAGTCTGAGAAACTGTCACAATCTAGAAGAGCCTAGGGAGTCAGGATGACTAAATGTAATGTGGTATCCTGAATGGAATCCTGGAACAGATAGATAAAGAACATGAGGGAAAAACCAAGGAATGCTGAATATACTAGGGACAGTAGTTAAAAATAATAGTTGATCCACGTGTTGGGTTATGTGCTTTAAGAAAATCTTTTTGGGGCCGGGCACGGTGGCTCAAGCCTGTAATCCCAGCACTTTGGGAGGCCGAGGTGGGTGGATCACAAGGTCAAGAGATCGAGACCATCCTGGCCAACAAGGTGAAACCCCGTCTCTACTAAAAATACAAAAAATTAGCTGGGCATGGTGGCGCGTGCCTGTAATCCCAGCTACTCAGGAGGCTGAGGCAGGAGAATTGCCTGAACCCAGGAGGTGGAGGTTGCGGTGAGCCGAGATCGCGCCATTGCACTCCAGCCTGGGTAACAAGAGCGAAACTCCATCTCAAAAAAAATAATAATAAAAAGAAAAAAAAAGAAAATGTTTTGGAATGTTTTGTGTATTTAAAACATGTCATTAAAAAAACAAAACCTGTAAAGATTAAAGACATGGAAACCAGTAAGGATACTGTTTGGTAATGCTGATCTATCTGAGGGATGAGGAAGACCTGAATTAGGTTGGCCTCAGTGGGACTGGAGAGGGAAGTGGCTGGTGGTTCTAAGCAGCGCTGACCACACACAATGCTTATTTAGATCAGTGGGTGGGGGAAGACCTGGTGGGAGATGGAAGGGGAGGAGAAGAATAAAGAGCAATTGCATATTTTGGCCTGGATGATTGGTGGTAGCACCAACTGGAGTGGGAAACCTGGAGGGAGGGCAGGTTTTGAGGGTAGGATGGTTATAGGTGATTATAGTTCTGGACACTTGGACATAGAATTTTGTTTGTACATGAGTTTGATTCAAGTGGGTTTGTATCTTGAGTAGAGATGAGTTTTCTGGTAGAGGATTAAGCATGGTTGGAAAATGGATATTTGTTTTAAATTGTCATGTTATTTCTCTTTGTCTTTTTTTGTAGTGTAGCAGTATGGTTATTTGCCTCTCTAGCTAAAGAGGGTTCTTGAGAATGAGATCGTTAAAGCAGAGATGGATGACTTGCAGGATTATTTGCACAAATGGCAAATAGCTCTTAGTGTAATTACTTTAAAGTACGAGAGAACATTCTGGTTGGAAACCTTTTCCAAATTTGGATCTGAGTTTTTCCACCTGACTTACTTTTGTGTCTATGTAGTGGTTGTCAAAAAGAATTGGGTCAAGATTGCTACAGTGATAATTAAAATGACATTTCCAAAAGAGTGCAGGGTGTAGATCTGATATCTGTGGGATTTGGGTTCTGACATTTATAACTTTCAGGGCAAGTTGAAAGGTAAAGTAAGTACTGTGATCAAAAGGAGAAATGAACATTTAGTCAATGAAAGGATATGTGATGACTATTATGTAACTGACACTGCGAGATTATCTAAGGTGATGAAATTTTAGTTGTTGACTTCTGGAAGTCTCAATTTTCAGTCATCAGTATGCAAACTTAATTCACATCCCTCAGTGTTGCTTCAGACTTTCCACTTTCCCATGAAATAGTAAAAATGTAAGTCAGAATATGCTATCTTAAAGGCCTGTACCTTTTCAGCACTTTTTTGAGGGATAAATGATGATTTCAATGCCCTCCTCTTCTCTAACCTATTACCAGGAAGAAGTTTGTGGTTATCATTATTGTAATTATAGTCACCCATTCTTGTTTACTGCCTTTGTGCCTTTGCCATTCCTTCCTTGTCCCTTTCTTGCCCCAGGTTCGCACATGTCCTTCTCACTGAGAATGCACTTCATTGTACTTTCCTCAGCCTCACGCCTGCCTAGTTTTCAGGTCATGGTGCACAGACTTCCTCAGAGATGCCTTGCCTGACTTCTGTGGCCTCTAGGAATTCGCTTTCCTGGGGCTCCTTATGCTGGCTTATGATCAGCTTTGTGAGAATAAGGATAGGAGCTGCTGTGTTCACCTCTGAATTGCCAGCAGCTGGCCCAGTGCCAGGCACAGGGTGGGCGTTTACAAACATCCTTGGCATACACAAAGGGTATGTGAGCTGGGTATGGTGGCACATGCCTATAGTCCCAGCTGCTCTCTACTTTAGAGGCTGAGGCACTGGGATTGCTTGAGCTTAGTACTGAAGACTGTAGTGCACCATGATGACTCCCGTGAGTAACCACCACACTCCAGTGGCTGCAACAGGGCAAGACTCTGTCTCTTTAAAGAAAAAAAGAAAATAGCATGGGCAACATGCAAAACCCCATCTCTGCTAAAAATACAAAAAATTAGTTGGGTGTGGTGGCGCATGACTGCGGTCCCTTCCGCTCGGGAGGTTGAAGTGGGAGGATCACCTGAGCCTGTGGAGGTCTAGGCTACAGTGAGCCATAATTGTGCTCCCACACTCCAGCCTGAGCAATAGAGTGTGAGATTCTGTGTCCAAAAAAAAAAAAGTGAAATGGTCCTTATTCTGTAGGTGAAGCAGGCTCACAGAAGTTCGATAACTTGTCTAAACCAGAAAAATATTGCCAAGATTTTTGAAGTCTGGAGAGCTTTTGAAATCTGTGTGTACTTTTCACCGTTACATGTGTGGTCTCACAAGGTTAGGGTCATATGGAGAATACTGAACTCCAGTTATTGTTTCATTTTCTCTTTGGTGAATCTCAGTGAAATTACACATTATCTAATTGATTTTATCTCGTATGCTGGATATGCTGACACATTTATTCAGCATGAAGGAGGCTTTCACAGGCCCACGCCTCACGATGGACATGCACACAGAGGCTCTTCCGAGGCAGGAGCTAAGCTAGCCTTATAACCTGACTGTACTCCATGTGACTATACCACAACCTTATGTCTCCTTTGCCACAGATGCCCAGTCAGTGAAGACAGAGTCACTGACCTTTAGAATTCAGATAATTGATCGAGCAGGCCAGATCAAATGTTCTTAGGATGTAGTTAGGATGGGCTTCATGGATTCTTACACCAAGGTCAAGGCTGAATAGGTGTATGCATTTGATTTTTTTTTTTTTTTTTTTGTGATGGCATCATGCCCTGTCATTCGGGCTGGAATATAGTGGTGTGATTTCAGCTTACTGCAATCTGCCTCATTGCAATTTCTGTCTCCTGGGTTCAAGCAATTCTCCTGTCTTACTGTCTTATCCTCCTGAGTAGTTGGGATTACAGGACCCTAATTTTTTTTTTTTTTTTTTTTTTTAGCAGAGATGGGGTTTTACCATGTTGGACAGGCTGGTCTCGAACTTCTGACCTCAAGTGATCCCCTTGCCATGGCCTCCCAGAGTGCTGAGATTACAGGCGTAAGCCACTGTACCTGGCTACATTTGGTTTTTAAAATACAAAATTTGAAGGAAAATCACACACAATTGGAAGGCCCTCCTTTCTATCTTAAAACAGTTTTTGGAGTCTTTACTTGGGTTTCTTTGTACAGAAATGAAAAGGGTGTTTGAGCTTGGCTTACTGTATTCAGATATCTGCAATTAGGTCAGGCTGTGATAACCTCTGTGCATATGCTGGTAGCCATGAGGCTAGACCCACAGGGTAAACCCTTTTCCAAAGAGAGAGAGTAGCCTTTTTGTAGAGTAGGGCCCCTTTTTCTGCCAAAACAGTGAGTGAACCTTGCCCTGCTGCTTAGTCAAAAGCGTTCTTTTGCTTCATTGTTCAAGGCAAATTGAAGCTTCCTTCTACCCGTCTCTGCCTCCTACTCTTGAATTCTGTGTCCATGACAGAGATGCCTGAGCAATCCTCTCCCGTGTAGATGAGGTTATGCCTTTAGTGAACGCTCTACGGCGTAGTGTGGTTTGGCCTTCTCTGAGCCACCGTGTCTAAAATGTCTCTCACCACCGTCTGCCTTTCACCTCACTTTGTTGCAGAACACTGTTCTTTCCCTTCATGGCCTTTATGACAGATTTGTCTTTACAAATGTTGTACCCCTTTGTGCTGGAAAGTCCCTTTGGGCAGTTAGCATGAATGTTTTGTTCATACCGTGTTCCCAGGAACTAGTAAAGTGCTTGAAATGCCGTTCGCAGATCCTCATCCTCAATGAATAAACAAAAGAAGGAGATAGTTATCCAACTCAGGTGGCAACTAGCCTGCTCCTCCTTCTATAAATTATCTTGGCTGTTATTTCTTTAAGTAAATTAATGCTTTACTCATGAACTCAGAGCTTAAGAAAGAGAATCTGTTCTCTTGTTCCGTTCTCCATTTGTTCCTTTCCTTTCCCCTTTTCTCCTACCTGTTCCCCACCATGTTATCTTGTATCTTTCCCTTGTTTCCTCCCACTGCCGTGAAGGGGTCCATAGTCAACTGGAAGAGAATCCTGGCCTCCATGGTCACGCCATATTTGTGAGCTGGATGGAAGGCCTGTGATGGGGCCCAAAGCCCTGGCTTCCTCTGTTTGTGCTCAAAAGTTCCCTGCGTGGTGGTGTTTGTGGCCAGCAAGGCTGACTTTTTGGTATGCAGGACAAAGGGGAGTGTGGGATGTTGGTGCTTATAAATTGAGTGTGAAATTTCTCACACAGTGGTTGTCTTTGGCATAAATTGGGCAATGTGATTATTATGTGGGCAGTTGGCTTGGGAGCTGGGGAATACAGAGGGAAGCTGAAGGTAATGGTGAGCAGGCCTCGGTAGTGGGCCGAGATGGTAGCGATGTGGTATGTGGCATGCTCACTTGACCTATTTGAGCCAGAAAATGAGCATATGTCCAAAGTGTGACAACAGTTGTCAAATAAGTACTTTTAGTAATATATCTATAATTTACAAAAATGTCTTTAAAGATATCCTGTACCTTATGTAGAATAACTGTACTTAACAGCACTTCCTCCTCCTAAAATACACTTGCTTGAAACCTCTCATGATGTTGATTCCCCCTAAGCTTTGCTTTCTTTCTGTTTTTAGCCTGCAGTTGTGTGGCCTGTGTACCTGGCCATGCATCAGAATGTCTGGATAAGTCTCTAGACGAATAATAGCAGGGAAGCTGTGTGCCATTTGCATTTAGGTTTGTAATAGTACCCAAATGTAATTAAAAGACTTTTAGAAAGCTAACCATTTTGAAATTTTTAAACAAATTCTTTTTGGTTTATATTAACTGTTTATAATTATGTAAATACAGCAATGGGAACTCTAGATAGCTATTGTTTTAAGCATATGTGTGCTGTGGTTATCCAAAGGTCTTATTAAAATAATTGAAAACCATCAACTATAATATGACTTTAACTTTTCAAATTGTAGGACTGGAATTATTCAGAGTTGAATGAACATGAACCAAAGAAACTGACATATTAATGTTGACTGGAGAAAATAAACCCAAACTCTTGTGTATGTATAAACATATATATATACACATAGAAACACACACACATATACATATACACACACACTCACTCTTTCTGAGATGTTTACTTCAGATTCCTAAAATAAGAACTAATTTTTTCCTTCATTACAGTGGTTAATTCCTTTTGTGCTATCCTGAGCTTTATTGAGCTATTGTAGATGTTTATAGTCATCATTTTTCCACAGAGAGAAGCTTAAAAGCAGCTACAAATTCATGGCCAGAGAGTACAAAAGTCAATAGTGAGGTGATTCATGAACTAGCTTTCTACCAGGCCCTGTGCAAAGCGGGGAGGGGAAAAAGGGGCGGCTAAAGCAGGATGCCCAGATGGATGAGGTCACTCTTCTGCCCAGGAGAGCTTTGGTATCTAAAAGAGAAAGATTCCTACAGCTGACCACTTATTTCAGCCCCTCTCGCCTCTCTCTCTTGCTCTGGCCGAACAAACTCTGAGTTAGGTGGCTAATGGAGGGGACTAGAGGATGGTCCCAGCTCTGCGAACCTAGCAGGTGGGAGAAACAGAAGAAGCTCCCTTGGGTAAGGCTCTGTCTGTTTTCGTCTTGCCCTGGGTCTGTTCGGTCCTTGGCAGAGTTTGAGGCACTAATATATATGTGTCTGGGAATGATAGTCCTTAACAACACATGAAGCCAGGCTTTCATTCTAAGAGTTCTTGTGAATGTTGAGGAATGGAGAATTGAGTACCCGTGGATGTTTCAGTGTGACTGTTACTCCAGGAGATGATATTGTGGGCTCAGTTCAGGTGCTCAGAGGGTTTTGTGTCAGGGACTAACTATTCCAGCAGGAAGGATAGTTTATTTCCCTCTTCTTTAATTTTCCCTCTAGGGAGCTCTTTGGTACTGTGGATATTAAAGTACCAGTCTCTTTGTGTTCCCCTCCTTTGCTTTTTGGCTCTAAGGGTAAGTTTATAGTCTTTCTAAAGTATGTTCGGAGACACTCTTCTTCAAGACTGATCTTAAATACATGACTTGTGGTATGTTGCTTAAGTTCTTTTCTCTGAGGAAGGCAAAGTATTAACAGGGATAATTTAAACTGGGCCTCCAGATGGGCCAAGAGATTCTAACTTCAAGAACCCCAACTCCTGGACATGACTTGGGGACTTTGACCTTGATCCTCTGTTCCTTAGTGTCTAGGATGGGAACAGTCCCACAGCAGTGGGGTTCCTGGGCCTGTTCAGGTGCAGAGGGAAGCTGGCTAGTTTGTTCATTATTTCATCAGGAATTTCTTGCCGCTGCTACATCTGTTCAGGAAGAGTCTTTGGAATTTGTTCTCTCTTGCTATATATTCACTGAGCGTGGTAGCCCAGGGTGTTCCTGAGTTAAGTAGGAGGTGCACACATTTAAAGCCTCTCACACCCTCAGTTAATGTTAAGTGAACGCAAGTAGTACGAGTTACATCTCAGGGTTGGTTAGGGACACAGTGGATCCTTTCTAAATTTGGTCCTATTTTGGATTCATATGTCATATTGTGTGTGTGCCGTTAAGAAAACCTCACATTGAATCATACATGCTGTTGATTGTATGTGTTCCCATGTTGGACTGTACACTCCAGAGTGAGAACCATGACTTCCCTTTCTGCATCCCGGCTGCTAGCAAAGTACTTGGGACAGAAGTGTACTTACCAGAGAAATGCTGGAGAGATGAAGGAAGATGCACATGGTGACCTATTAGTATCCAGAAGCGGTGTCCTCTCTAGTAGCCTCCCAGTAGTAGAGCTAGGGCAAAGCAGGTGCTCTGTGAGTCCAGTTTTATTACAGAAGTAACAAAATGATTCGTTTGAGACCAAATCACCTGTAAGGTGAAACTGTGCTCTGGACTTGAACTTCTGATTTACAGGGAGGTCATGAAGGGTTTGGAGAGAGTTGAAAACATTGATGCCACTTGATGGAAGCATGTTCCTATTTGAGCTTTTTTCTTTTGCCTACAGTGACAAATTATTTTCTTTCTTGTGACCCTGAGAAAATTGTCATTGAGACCTCATAAGGACGCTTAACCAGGGGGAAATGGATACTTTCCCTTTGGAATCAGTTCTAGAGAAGTGGTTTTAACCATGCCTTCCTCCATTTCTCAGTAATGTCCATATATTTCTTTTGGCTGCCTAACTTGAATTTGTTGAATGGTCTTTGAAGTGCATTTTTAAAGGAAATTCTGTTCCTAATGGCTCACTTCCATTGAAATATTTTCGAAGAGCTGGTTTTTTTACACACAAAGCATAGCACAAATATTAGGGTATAAAATAGCTGTCATTTGTCCAGTACTTACAGTTTTTCTGTCTTTAATGTACATCTCTAATCTGCATGATATAGCACAGGGATGCTTTGGGCTGCCAGCAACACAGGCCTCATTTCAAGTAGTGAAAGGAAGAAGGGGAGTGAATTGGCTTGTGGAACTGAAAAGTCTGGGTATGTGGGTCTTGCTGTCCTCCTGGGGATGCATGGCAGCCATTAGACCTCAGCTGTGACTGCCTCTTGCTTTGCTTTCTTCTGCTTTCCCTCTCTCTCAGGTGGGCACTGCCATTTGTTGACTCTGACAGCTCTAGGCTTGTACCTGCACAGCTCTAAGTCCACAAGAAGAGAGATTCTAGACTTAATAATTGTGATGGGTTGGGAGAGCCCTGATACTGTGGCCAGGATCCACTGAGGCAAAGGTGTAATCAGTTTATTTCCCTCTGAGTGGGGGAGGGTGGTTACCCAAGAACTGCCCTGGGCTGTCAGTAGAAGCACATTTCATAGGTAGACAGGATCATCCTTTTTTCAGACAGGGAAACATAAGCCTACCTTTTTAATTTTCTTTTTATACCTCATGTGAGGTTGGTCTTGCTGAAAAGTGCAGGCCTGCGACATTACAGCTCGGCCCCAGGACAGGCTTACTGCACAGAATCATCCCTGGGCTGTTGTTAGTATCCCTGCATCTCTCTGGAGACTGGTTATAAATCATACAGTAGTAGCCAGGGCATTTTCCACCTGAGACCCAAATAGGAATTGTGCTTTGATCTGCACCTGCAGGAGGCACTCAGCAGCTCTTACCCAGTGTGAACTTTGAGCTCTTATAGTGCCTTAAGGAGCAGGTGTCTGTGGAAGTTTCACAGTTCATTTCTCTCTCCAGTTTCCGATAGTGTTTTCCTTGCCTGTCTTCCCCTGGTTTTGTCCCTGTTTAGCTCCCTTTGTGAAGAACTAGTAAAGCTGAAATGAATTTTTGAGTTGTCACCTGCCTGTGCTCCAGTTCTCTCTTCTCATGTTATCTGTACTACTGGTATCACTGTGGAGATCGTCTTAAAATGTCAGCCCAGCTTTTTGGCAGCAAGCTTTTGGGTGGAAGGAATGGAACGTGATCCCTAACTGGCAGCTTGATTGCATTCCAGGCTCACTTCTGTGGTAGAGGATGGATTACTGGTGCCAAAGGGCAGAAGTAGCATTCTGCTATCACTCTCAAAGCTTCCATTATGCCATTTCCACTTTTGTATTGTGAAAAATGCCAACATTTCCAGCCAAGTTGGAAATTTTTTTATGCCGTGTGTTCTAACAAAAAAAAGTCTTCCCTAATTTTGTAAACAGGGAAAGTAGTTTTTGTTTCAGAATATGGATATTGAAGGATTGTTTTTCACAGAGTGGTAGACCTTGTCCTATATAATACTGGTCCATACTGACTGGATTGGGGGTGATACATGTACCCAATCCCCATACTTGGATGAAGAAAGGAAGGTAGAAACTTGGAAGAAAAAGTCTTTACCTATCCATTCAATTCAGACAGTGTGTTTTGCACTTTTATATACCTTCCTATGTATCCAACTTTGGTTAAAATTAAGAGGGAACAAATTGGCAAGGAATATAGTTTGGATAATGAGCAAAACTTTTTCTGATATATGAACACAGAATATCTTTCTATTAGGGTTATCTTTAATTTATCTTAACAGTGTTATGTAGTTTCCTTTTGTTAAAGTTGGTAGGTGTTTTTCTTGATGCTGTTGTTAATGAAATTATTTTTGCAATTTGATGTATAGAATATATGATGGATTTTTTAATATTGGTTTTATATCCTACAACCTCACTAAACGTGTTTATTGGTTCTAATTTTTTCACGTGCATTCTTTAGCGTTTTCTGCAGACCAAATCAAGTCATCTTTAAATTGAGATAGTATTAGTTCTTCCGATCCAGTCTGTATGTTTTTTATTTCTTTTTCTGGTCAGAATGCCCTGGCTAGAACTTCTACCACAATGCTGAATAGAAGTAGCAAGAGTGAACACTTTCCCATGTTCTTGGTCTTAGGGGGAAAGCATTCAGTCTTTCGCCACATTGTTGATGGTGTGTGTGTGTGTATGTTTTTGTAGAAGATCTTTTTTTTTTTTGAGTCGGAGTCTGGATCCATTGCCCATCCTGGAGTGCAGTGGCACAATATTGGCTCACTGCAATCTCTGGCTCCTGGGTTCAAGCGATCCTCCTGCCTCAGCCTCCCGAATAGCTGGGATTACAGGCGTGCGCCACTATGCTGGGCTAAGTTTTGTATTTTTATTAGAGACAGGGTCTCACCACATTGGTCAGGCTGGTCTCGAACTCTTGACCTTAGGCAGTCCATCCACCTGGGCTTCCCAAAGTGCTGGGATTGCAGGCGTGAACCAGCGCACCCAGCCTGTAGATCGTCTTTATCAGATTGAGGGAGTTTCCTTCTAATCTCTGCTTGTTGTGTTTTTAGCATGAAAGTATTTTACTGTTTAGAGAATATGTTGTTTTTTTGTCTTATGTTAATATGATAACTATCGTATATATATATTTTCTTTCTTTTCTTTTTTTCCCCTCCATGATGTACGGAACCAACTATCATGTATATTAAACAAACATTACATTCCTGGGATAAGTTGCACATGGCCATGATGTTAAGTCTTTTTATATGTTGCTGAATTTGGTTTGCTAGTACTGTTTTGAGGATTTTTAATGTCTGTATTGAAGAGATATTGATGATACCGTGCTTAAGAAATTAAGTAAATAATTTTAAGTAAGCAAACATATGCAGTAAGAATTAAACAACACAATGTGCAGAATGTACTTAGCACAGTGCCCAGCTCCTACCAAGCATCAGCTCATGGGAATTGCCTTTTTTTGGCAGATGGTCATTTCCCGTCATGACTCAGAGCATAGGATGTTGAGTTAAACAGGCCTGGGTTTGAGTCCTGGCTTTCTCCACCTTCTTATTAGCCATGTAACCTTGGGCATATTATATCTGGATGCCTTAAGATTTTTCATTTTTAAGACCAAAGTGATAATAGTCCTTCCCTCAGGGCTATCAGGAGGATTTAATATGACTATGCAAAACCAAACTCTATTAATTGTTACTTTTCTTCCTACTTTTAAACATATTGACTGCAGTGGCATTATGAGGATGAAAAATTGAAAACAATTCAACTATCAATAAATAGATGGTTGATTAAATACCGTATATGCCCACAGTGTAACAATAAGTAGTCTTTAAAATTGACCAGATGAATATTGTTATAGAAAAACAGTAAGTATTGGTGGTGTGCAAAAAAGTTTTTATACATATCTGTGTAGAATTCATGTTTATGAATGCATTAAAGTCTAGAAATGCATATAGCAAATATTAGTTGAATTTGGGGAGCTGATTGCTTATAGTGGAACTATGGCTTTTAATTTTAAAATAGGCGTATGTTTTATTGGGAAAGAAGGCTATACATTTCTAGCAGAAAAATTAGGAAGCTTAAAAAATATTTGAGGTTTTAATTGCCTTTGTTGCTTTGTCCTCATTTTCATAGCCTCATTTGAATTTATTATCTAATTAAACCATATGCATATTAAAAGAAGTAACAAAAGCTTCTAAAAAAGATATATGAGAAAAGATTTCTATCCATTCACAAATTTCGCCTTTCTTTATGTGGACTACCAGAATTAACTTTTTTTGAATGCCTACTGGGTGTTGGCCCAGACTCTGTTCTAGATACAAAGTAGTCCCTACTCCAGAGACAGAGAGATGGAACAGCTCTGCAGCCAGCTAATTTCAGGAGGCAGTGGAGTAAATGGTACACGCATGTTCGGAGCCGGTCAGGATCTCAGGCTAGCAGTAGACTAGTGTTTTCAAGAATGTATAGGGAGGTGTCTGGCAGACAGGACAAGAATTATAGATAGCAGAAACACCCTTTGCAAAAGGTTTGGAGCTGTGCAAGTTCAAGAAGAAAGACATTTTGGGATATTTATGAAAAGCAGCCAGCCTTTGGGCTCATTATCCTGTCTCTGTGCAGCTTCCTCTTGAGAGTGCTAATTATAGTCTAGTTAGTAGGCTGCCACATTTCTTACTCCCTTGAAGGAGAATCTCAATTAGCAGGGAGTGGGTGAATCTGAAAGCCTGTCAGGATATCAGCTTCTTCAAAGTGACCCTACTGCAGTGAAGCAGAGAGCTAGTTGTCTTTTCTTTAGAAAATGAGGCATTATCTCTCCCCGTTGGGCTTCTCTCTGTCAAAGCCTGCCTCAGGAGAAGAGAAGGAAAAGCTTTGTTGTTTAGGTTCTGGCTTTCCTGGCAAATGGGCAGTGAGCAGGTATTTCTTGGTTTCTGTGATGTTTTGTTGATCCTCATAGATGAGTGTTTAAATTTTCCAAGTGAAGAGTATGGCCCAAAGCTTCTAATTCTAAGTTCTAGACACTAGACTTTAATTCATGTTTGTCTTTAGACTGATATCTCTGCCACCCCCATAGCCAAACCTGTAGCCACAGTGGTATATTCCTTCTCTTCTGGCATATTCCTTCTGATGCAGCCTGGTTAAAGTTCAGTTTTGGAGCAGCTGGGCTCTGCTGGAGCTTTCTTAGGGTCTTCAGTGGAGGCTGCTGAAGGGACTGGTTCTGACCTCCTAGTGCTGGTCCTGGCTATCCACCAGCCTCTCTCCAGCATCTGAACCTCAGTGGTAGACCAGCTTCTGGAAGTCTGCTGGTTTGCTTTTAAGGCCATGGATGAATGTGTTTGTAATCTGGCTTTTTGATTTTTATTTTTCCAAGGATTTTTTCTCTGTGCTGTGTTAAAAAGTATCTCTTTTGTTTTAATAGCACTTTGTGGCATGCTGTTTTGCTGCTGTTTTTCCCTTTACTATGTCTACTTACTTGGATTGCCAAGGGAGGGGTGATTCAGAGTTGGATGAAAATTATAGTATCACTCTAGAAATTTCGTGAGTCATTTTTAAGTGGTTTATCCTGATGCTGTAAAAGGTAGAATGGAGCTCAGGTGATTTTTAAAGGATCAAAGGAGGTGATGCTTGCTGGGAACTGAAGGCTCCCATCTGCTTACTTCAGATTTCTACCTGAGACTGGCAGATTAGAGAAGTGGCCCTCCCATGGCAGTCTTTGCAGTGGTAGCTGAAGATACAATTAATTATTTCTTTGGGCTTAGGGAGAACTTTGCCTTAAGATGATTTTGTGTGTAACATATGCTGTTGTATTGTGTGAAAATGTTAAAAGTGATGTCATGGCACAAGCCTGCATAGTTAAAAATACTGATTTTCACACGTTTCTGCTTTAGTCAAAGCTCTAGAAAAAGAGGTTAGATACTACCAGATGTCTTCTTAGCAGAAAAGCCTAAAGAAAATGGGAATCTAAATGGCTAGTAGAGTTCAGTATGGATTCATTTAGCTGAGAAACACTGTAATGCTAGAACCTGGGATGTGAGACTCTTCATCCTGGACTGTAACCATGGTCCAGTTGCAAATACAGCTTATTTGCCCAGTTAAAGAATGGCTCATTTTACATAATATAATTTCACAGTTAACTGAAACTAGGTAACTTTCTGATGACCTAGCTTCCTTTTAATCTTAATTTCTGATGTCCAAAAAGCTAGGAAACATAGACCAAACTTATTTTATTTTATTTTATTTTGAGATGGAGTCTCGTGCTGTCTCCCAGGCTGGAGTGCAGTGGCGCAATCTCAGCTCACTGCAATCTCTGCCTCCTGGGTTCAAGTGATTCTCCTGCCTCAGCCTCCCAAGTAGCTGGCATTACAGGCACATGCCACCACGCCCAGCTAATTTTTGTATTTTAGAGAGACAGGGTTTCACCATGTCAGTCAGTCTGGTCTTGAACTCCTAACCTCATGATCCACCCACCTCGGCCTCCCAAAGTGCTGGGATTACAGGCATGAGCCGCTGCGCCCGGCCACTAAACTTATTTTTAAACGGTATATTAAGTTTTCAAATAATTGGCTCAGTTGGTTTTTATTCTACAAAAACCTTTGCAGGTGTTTCAGTTCAGAGCATTGTGTCCAGTTGTTAATCTAGAAAACAAATATACTTTCTGTCCTGTGTTTTCCTGAATTTCCAGTCAAGATGGGAAATGTGAATTACTTTTTAAACAGTGCACAGATCATTGAAACTTGAATCTTAAGTTGTTGTGTGTATAGATGTGATCTGATCCCTGTACTGTCACCGTATTCTAAGCATTTTGGGTTTAGGGGTTTTTCTGTGCATGTGTCTGCTTGTTGTAGTTTCTATTTGGCTATCAGGCCTCCAGCTCACTTATTAACATCACTTTGCTTAATTCTCGTGTCCTCCTCCTTACTATCCCTATAATCAGTTGCTTCTAATCTGCTTAGGAAATCAATAAGTAAGCTTGTTAGATTTGCTTCCAAAGAGTAAGTAAGAAGACAAGTAGGACTCCTAAAGTTCAGTTTAAAAAGCCCTACACTGGCTGCCTCAGTACACCCTTTCGTCCTTTGCTTCTTTCCTTCTTTGGGTGGCATTTCATACAGGTGTTGGTGATGAAGGGCGTGCCTTCTCAGTGTGGTTGGATACGTGATACATTATTGAGTGACATCTTCAGGTGATTTGGACAAGTTATAATTAACTTTGAAAAATATATGCTCTTTGAGGACGGAAATGGAAGCACTTCCATTTTCTTCATGTCCTCCCTGTACCTTATTTCCCATATAGTTTTGTGTGTGTCATCTAGTACAGCAACATAATATCCTAATTACGGTTCCTCTGGCCTCCAGGCTATTGGCCCATTACATGAGAATATAAAAAGAATGAAAGCTAAATATAGTTTGCTTTAAACAGTCAGTCATCTTTTATAGAAATGATAATGTGAAGGAAATAAAACAGAATGAATAATAAATATGAGGAGAAAGTCTTATATTTATCCAATATTTACTCTATCTACTACTGTTTATTTCTTTATGTAAATCCCTGTTTCCAACTGGTATCATTTGCCTTTTGCCTGAAGATCTTCCCGTTAACATTTTTTGAAGTGCAGCTCTGCTGATGACAGTTTTTGTTTGAATATGTTTTTCTTTTGCCTTTATTCTTAAAAGATGTTTTCACTGGATATAGAGTTCTAGGTTACTTCTAGGTTAATACTGTTTTCGAGCTGTCGTTTCCGTTGTGTTGTGACTTTCAGGGTTTCTGATAAAGGCTGCTGCTACTTTTGTGTTTGTTCCTGTGTGTACTGTGTCTCTTCCTCTGGCTGCCCTTGTCTGGCTTTAAGCAGTTTGATTATGGTGTGCTTTTCTATGTGTGGGTCTTGTTTGGCGCGTGCAGCTGCTTGAATCTGTAGGTTTATAGTTTCTATCAAATTTGGAAATGTTTTGGCCATCATTTCTTAATCTTTTTCTGTCCTTCCTCTTCTTCCCCTCGTCCTGTGGGCCTGCAGTGTTTTGTGTGTTGAACTAACTGCTTGATATTTATCCTTCATGTCTCTGAGATTCTATTCCTTTTATTTATTTTTTCAGCCTATTTTGTTTCTTTGCTTATTTTGGATAAGTTCTATTGCTGTTTTTAAGTTCTCTGATTTTTATCTTTACTTCTGCAATGTCTGGTCTGCATTTAATCTCAATTAATGAAATTTTCATTTCAGATATTATGTGTTTCTTAAAATCTGTTTCATTGGGTTCTTTAAAAAAATCTTCCTTTTTTTTCTTATATTGTCTCTGTATTTTAACAGTGAACAGAATTATAATAGAAGTTGTAATATTCTTCTGTCATTTATCAGAAGTTTGCTGTTTTCTGATTTTTTTTTTTTTTTGCCCCTTCTGATAATGGGCCACATTTTTCTCCCTCTTATGTTTAGAAAAATTTTTTAAAGGCTTCTCTGTACATAGTGAAGGAATTTTTTTATTAGATGTGTATTGTGAATGTTATGTTGTTAAGTGTCTGTATCTTGTTATTTTTTAAGAATATCATGCTTTGTTCTGGTAAAACAGTTAAGTTACTTGAAGGTCTGTCTGATGCCCTGGAGGCCTGCTTTTAAGCTCTGATAGGGCAAATTTAGTTTAATTTTCACTCCAGAGTATTTTAATCTCACTAAGATCTGACCTCTCTGGGGTCTCCATTGAATGCCTTGGGTGGGTCACCAAGAATATTCTACTTTGGCTGGTTGGAGCTTTCCTACTTGGGTAAAAAGAATTGTTCATTTCACACCTTCTTGGTTGTTTTTTGCCTTACTTTGTGGAAGTTCTCTCACACATGTGAGGCCTAGAACTTAGCACATTTCTGTAGCCCTCTTCTGTGTAGCTTCCTTTTTGCTAAGCTCCGTCCTATAATTGCTAGTACCCTCAACCTCTCTGAACTCTGTTCTTTACTGCCTGCAGTGTTTAATCTGCAGGGCTACTAAGTTTGAGTTCCCCTTCCCTGTACTTGGTGACTTGGAAATTATTAACACCTCCAGGCAGAAAGTTGGGGTGATTGTCATCAGCTTATCCTGTTTGTTTTTTTTACTTTCAGGGAGAAACAAACCCATATTCTTACGTAAATTAGCTAAACAGCCAGGTTCTGCACTGCCTGTTGTCTGGTGTCTGCAAGTAGTTCTTTTATATATTCTCTCAGGTTTTCTAGCTAGTTATTGCAAGAGGTTAAGTCTGGTCCATGCCTAGTCTATCACTGATGCAAGCAAAAATTTCAGGAATTCCATTGAAATTGATTCATTGAAAATAATTCTTGGCAAATGAATACTGTTCTAAATGACATGCCTTCATATGTTAGAAGACTGAACTAAACATAATTTACATGGATTTTTGAGTGAAGCATGGTGTCTTCATATTTCCCATTTATTTTTTACCTTTCCCACAGACCGGAACTGTCCCACTCAGCAGAATAAAGATTATGACTGAAGGAAGTAAAATAGTGACAGCAATTCAGATGCTCTTGGAGCTCCCCCAGAGGACAGATAGGCTGAGTCAGATCTGTCCTTGTCACTACTAATGCTGGCAGTACTTAGTGGGTGACTTCTTTGGGTTGTTCTTATCCTTTACATTAGACTTAAATTTTACTTTTGGGAAAGCCATTATGAACCACCTTCTGAATCCATGGGAAGTCTATGCTAATTAAGAACACTGTGCATCTGAATCAGTGAAAAATGAATGTGTGGAATGTAAGAACCATTTTGAAACAGCATGGCATAACAAGATAATCTGGGGGATTTAAAGACATAGTGAAAGCAGCTAATTTGCATAAGGATATGGATTTGTGAAGATGTCTTTCTCTCCTCCTCCCCCTACCCTCTGTTGAATAAACTAAGCCATGTAATTTGGAGTGTGCGTTGTTGGTGAGTTTTAGGGAGCATTGGGGTCCTGTGTAGACACACTTGCCTGTTGATAATTTAGGTTAAGAAGCAACTAGATCAAGGAAAACAGGATTCTCTTTGTATCTATTTTTGGGATAGCAATGATTTATTTCAAAATTACTGGTAAAGAACTAATGCCTCTCTCTCAGAAATCATGAAAATTGCCAGCTATAGATTTTTTTGTTTGTTTTATTTAAATTACTCTTAAGTTCTTTATTTAGCCTCCTGAATGACTCACTCTTGTACTTGATACATAAACTTTAATTTTGCATCATTAAAATGTTGTTATAAATATGTTGATTTTTAAGAATCCAAAGATGTTTCTTTTTTCTTGAGACAGGGTCTTGCTCTGTCACTGAGGCTGGAATGTAGCAGCATGACCCTGGCTCATTGCAGCTTCAAGCTCCTGGGCTCAAGTGAGGCTCTGCCTCAGCCTTCTGAGTATCTGCGACTAGAGGCACACACCACCATATCTGACATTTTCTTTTTTTTTTAATTTTTAAGAGACAGGACCTTGTTATATTGCCCAGGCTGGTCTTGAACTCCTGACCTCAAGCAGTCTTCCCATTTTGGCCTCCCAAAGTAGCAGGATTAGAGCTGTGTCTTTTTAAAATTTTCAATGCAACTTGAAGGGTACTGATTAGATCCACTGCTGTTTAGAAAATTTAAAAGTTAATCAGCTTATGACAAAACATTCATCTTCACTAAAAAAGAAATACAACATAGAAGATGAAGTCTTTTTCTCACCTGTCAGATTGATTAAAGTTTAAAAATGGTAATATTAAATAAATGTTGGCAAGGATGAGTACTTCTTTGAACTTCTAAGAGAAGTGTACATTTATATGACCTCTCTGATAATTTTGTCTCTATACATCAAGCACTTTTATACTGTTTGACCCACTATTGTTGCTTCTAGGTTTTTAATTCCTAAAAACTATTGGAAATTCAAACAAAAAACAATGTAGGAAGGTGTTTGCAATCCCGCATTTATAATGCTGAGGAATTAAAAACATTCTAACAATAAGAGTGTTTCACCTCTACCATTTTCCAATTACAAAATATCATACAATTATTAAAATGGTGGTTATGAAAAAGATTTCACCACAGAGGAAAAATTTACATGTTTGAAGTGAGCACTATTCCAATATGATACATACTCCTCTCATCTCACTATTGTTTTAAAATACACCCAAGTGACCAAGTTCAGTGGTTCATGCATGTAATCCCAGCACTTTGGGAAGCCAAGGTGGGAGGACTGAGTGACAGCAAGACTGTATCTCCAAAAAACAAAAAAACCCCAAAACATACATGGTCAGAAATGTTTCAGAATGTGAAAATAACTATTTCTTGGTGGTGGTTTTATGAGATACTGTTGTCTTCTTTATATTTGTTCTATTTTTCAAAATTTGAGTGGGAAAGCTTTCTGGGTGTGCAAAAGCAAGTATGATCTTTGTCGCTTCATTCAGAGCTTAACCTAAGGCTTTCCAGACCCTAGAGGGGCACCTCAGATTCCCAAAGAGTATGCAAAATCATTCTATCTCAAAAACTAGTTGTTTCATAATTGGATGAAAAAGTATTATTTTTGAATTTGTTTCTCTGCTTACTGTTTAGATAAAAATTTTGATGATGAAGATTCTGTGGATGGTAACAGACCTTCCTCCGCTAGTTCTACGTCATCCAAGGCTCTACCAAGTTCTCGGAGAAACGTCGGAATGGGAACCACCCGCCGGCTTGGTTCATCCACCCTTGGATCCAAGTCTTCAGGTTAGTCAAACCCTGTGTGGGGTCAGCTATCCCCCCTTTTAAAACCAGAGGTGCGAGTACTTGTCTATGGTGGCCCTCAGAAGTGATACAGTCCCCATATGCAGTAGGTTTCTGCTTGTTATTTAATCGAATTAGCATTGTGATACTGATGCTGATAAGCTGGTGAGTTGTAAATGTGAGCTACTGTGTTGACTTTTGCCACATTCTGGTAAGGTGGAGCCTGTCAGAGAAGGAAGCCAGCACAGAAGAAAGCATAGCTCAGAGATAAGAGCAAGAGCAGGCACCCTCATGGCATTATTTAGTTATCTGGATCCAATACTGCCTGAAACCATAATTTCTATTTAACAAGACAGAGACTAATCCAGAAGTTACACTGTATCTCTCCTGACTTTAAAATATGTCTGTGGACTGGCCCCTGGGTATTGGGGTGTGTGTGCATGCTCTGCATGCAGGGTCGGGCTTTGGGCGGTAGAGACCAGCCACCTCTGCTCCAGTTCCTGGTGAGCCATTGTGAGGTGGCAGCTGTTGGTGTGTCTGTTGGATGTCGGCCTGAGGTGGGGCTGGGCCAGTGGGAGGTAGTTCTGTGGGAGTGGAAGGCCTATATTTCTCTACCTGGACTGCAGGCGCCTCATGCAGGGAGGGTAGAGCTCAAGACCTCAAAGACAATCTGTGGAAAGCTGGTTAGCAGCAGTCCCACAGAAGAGTGACCAGACTTTTAAAAGAAAACCAAATGGAAAACAGCAACAACAAAAAAACCCATTCAGAGGACCACAATCTCAAAGATCAAAGGTAGGCCCACAAAGATGAGAAAGAATCAACACAAAAGTGCTGAAAACTCAAAAAGCCAGAGTGCCTCTTTTCCTTCAGATGACCACAACCCCTCTCCATCAAGGGCTCAGAACTAGGCTGAGACAGAGATGGCTGAAATGACAGAAGTAGACATCAGAATGTGGATAATAATGAGCTTCACTGAGCTAAAGGAACATAGGGTTGAGGTTAGGATTAGGGTATTCTTATAGGGAGAGAGGAAGTCAAACTATCTTTATTTGCAGATGACATGATCCTGTATGTAGAAAACCCTATTGTCTCAGCCCAAAAGCTTCTTAAGCTGATAAACAACTTCAGCAAAGCCTCATGATACAAAATCAGTATGCAAATATTACTAGCATTCCTATACATCAACATCAGGCAAGCAGAGAGCCAAATCATGAATGAATTCCTAATCACAATGGCAACTGTGATTGGGAATTCATTCATGATGTGGAATACAGCTAAAGGGAAATGAAGGACTTCCTCAAGGAGCACTACAAACCACTGATCAAAGAAATCAGAAATGATACAAACAAATGGAGAAACAGTCCATGTCCATGGATAGGAAGAATTAATATGAAAATGACCATACTGCCCAAAGAAATTTACAGATTCAATGCTATTTCCAGTAAACTGACATTGACATTCTTCACAGAATTAGAAGAAAAACTATCTTAAAATTCATATGGAACCAAGTAAGAGCTCGTATAGCCAAGACAATCCTAAGCACAAAGAACAAAGCTGGAGGCATCTCACTATTTAGCTTTATATTACAAGCCTACCTTAACCAAATCAGGGTGATACTGGTACAAGAACAGACACATAGACCAATGCAATAGAATAGAGAAGCCAGAAATAAAGACCCCACACCTGCAACCATCTGATCTTCGACAAACCTGGTAAAAACAAACAATGAGGAAAGACTTCCCTGTTTAATAAGTGGTGCTGGGAGAACTGGGTAGCCATATGCAGAAAATTGAAACCGGACCACTTCCTTACACACTATACAAAAACCAACACAAGATGCATAAAAGGCTTAAATGTAAAACTCAAAGCTATAAAACCCTAGAAGAAAATCTAGGCAGTACCATTCAGGACATAGGCATGGGCAAAGATTTCATGACGAAAATGCCAAAAGCAATTGCAACAAAAGCAAAAATTGAGAAATGGATCAATTAAACTAAAGAGCTCTGCACAGCCAAAGAAACTGTCATCAGAGTGGACACGCAACCTACAGAATGGGAGAACATTTTTGCAATCTGTCCATCTGACAAAGGCCTAGCATCCAGAATCTACAAGGAACTTAAATTTACAAGAAAAAAAAAACCATTAAAAAGTGGGCAAAGAACATGAGCAGACACTTACAAAAAGAAGGTGTACATGTAACCAACAAACATATGAAAGAAAGCTCAACACCATTGATCATTAGAGAAATGCAAATCAAAACCACAATGAGATACCATCTCACACCAGTCCTCTTACTAAAAAGTCAGAAAAACAACATGCTGGTGAGTTTGTGGAGAAAAAGGAACAGTTTTACACTATTGGTGGGAGTCCAAATTAGTTCAACCATTGTGGAAGACAGTGTGGCAATTCCTCAGAGACCTAGAGGCTGAAATGCCATTTGACCAAGCAATCCCATTACTGGGTATATACCCAAAGGAATATAAATCATTCTGTTATAAAGATACATGCATGTATATGTTCGTCACAACACTATTCACAATAGCAAAGACATGGAATCAACCTAAATGCCCATCAATGATAGACTGGATTAAAAAAAAATGTGGTACATATATACTGTGGAATACTATGCATTTATAAAAAGATCATGTCCTTTGCCAGGGACATGGATGGAGGTGGAAGCCATTATCCTCAGCAAACTAACACAGGAACAGAAAACCATATACTGCATGTTCTCACTTGTAAGTGAGAGCTGGATGATGAGAACACATGGATACATGGGCAGGAAAAACACACACTGGCACTGTTGCAGGGTTTGGGGTAGGGGGATGGGGAATGTCAGGAACAATAGCTAATGGATGTTGGGCTTAATACCTAGGTGATGGGATGATCTGTAAACCAACATGGCACACGTTTACCTGTGTAACAAACTTGCACATCCTGCGCATGTACCCTGAACTTAAAAGTTGGAAATGAAAATAAGTAAGATAAAATAAAATATATTTTGTTCTTACAGTAACATGGTTCCTTGGGAGACCAGTATGGATGTTGCATTAAATAAATTTTAGGAGATTTCTCTCATAAATTCTTCCTTTCACCCCTAATGTAAACAGTTTAACTAGTTGTTATATACAACTCTCATTTTCTCTCAAATTTTACATTTACATGCAAATTTCTTCTGAAATTTACCTCTGAAAAATTGTGTAGCTGCTGCTCTTAAAACCATTTTCACTGATAGCTGTGAGCTTTTGAGCTGCTGCTGGTGGTGGAAGAGTGGTGGGTGGGGAATCCCATGAGCCAAAAAAGATGAAGCTGAATGGGCTAAGTAAAAGCTGTACTCATGATTAGCATTAAAATGCTGTCTCCTACCTCCTTGAGAAGTTTGGAAATAAGGTTTAAAAAAAAAAAAATCCTGTCTCCTGATGGCCTCTCCTGAATTCTGAACTGGCCCTAGAATATTGGTATCTTGACCAGACCAGTGTGGCACCACTCTGCCTCCTGACCCCAGCATCTGTTTGTTATAGAGGAGCTGCAGGGATGTTAATTGTGATTATTTCTAGTTCTTTCTAATAATTTTTTTTGGTGCATTTTAAAACTTTTTTTGTTACTGAGTTTAAATTCATATAACATAAAATTAGCCATTTTAAAGGGAATGTTTTCAGTGTTTCATCTACCTTGTAGCATATAGCAATACTTTGTTCCTTTTAATGCCTGAACAATCTTTCTAATCTTTTTTCTTGATCTATTGTTAGGTAGTTATCAGTTGCATCAACAAGGCTTAGAAAATTGCTGTATGATAAGACTGGTGCTTTCCCTCCAATCCTGCATCCATATCCCTTCCAGAAGTCCTTGCTGTGTAGATTATGCACATATCAGCCCTGTCTTCCCATGTTGTTTACTGCCATAGTTGTGAATTTCCTGGTTAGCTCCTCCTCATCAGATACCTTAGGCTTAGAGACTGCTGTTGGCCTTTGAGTACTCTGGTATGTGTGGGTACATGGTGTAGGGCCTTACGCAAAGGAGGCGTCCAGGGTCTATCTGCTCAGTGGGGTGCATTTTTTATGCGAAAACAGACACAGAGCACCACATCACAGTGAGTGACTATCATCCTTTATAGTGGTTAGCTTTTCCATAGTGTGAGTGATCTTCAGCAAGAGTGATGACACACATTTACTGCTACCTGGGATTGCCTTTAAAGCCCCTTTCTCTCTGGACAGCCCTTCAGGACCCGGAATACCATATACATGTCTGGTAAGAAGGTCTTAGAAAAGCAGCCATGTTAAATCATTAATGGGGGTTATGAAGATGGCTGTAGACACAAATTTTTAAAATGTGAAAAAATAATCTGATAACGCACCACTTGATTTTCTTGCATAAAGGGGAGCTCATATTAGCAAAAAGAAATACTTTCTTTAAATACTTTTAAGTATACAAAGTATCTTAGGATAACTTTGTAGGAGAAATTTATAACTGATTCTTAAGTGAAAAAAATGACAGTTTTGAGTTCAAGGAAATAGAAATGTTTTCAAACTAATATAAAGTTAAATAAAACTGTTAAATTACTTAGGACTTGTTTGAATATTCACAGATGTGTTATGTTGGATTATTGTTATTATTGTTACTCTGCTGTAATAACAGTTTTTTTCCCTGAAGAAATAAATTTTCTGCTTGATCCATTTATTAGGAATTTTTCAAAAGACTTGTGTATTACTACAATATCTAAATCCTTTAACACTCATACTCTACCTGCCTAAACAGGTAGTCTGAGTGACCTTAAGCTAATGTATATAGCATTGTAGAATTACTGTATTTCATCTTGATATGAAGTCAGTAATGTTTGTCAATTTCATGACCCTCCAAAGTTGTAGGAAACCTTTTCTTAAAAGTTCTAAATCTTCCAAAATCTAATTCTGATTTTGTATGTTTAGACTTCTTCAGTGTATGTGTTATATACATTGTTTCATATTGTTTACAGTTTTTAAATTCTTTTTTTATAGCTGCAAAAGAAGGAGCTGGTGCTGTTGATGAAGAGGATTTTATTAAAGCATTTGATGATGTACCTGTAGTACAGGTCAGTGAGGATATTTGAGTGTGATTATAAACAAGGGTAGATTTATTCTTCAAATTTTATTTCTCAAGTATGCCTCTGTAATGTTCTTTACTAGGTCAGGTAATTTTATCTATTAACACTACAGGAGATCTGAGGTGCAGACTAGAAAATGTTGGAGCAAAAGTCAGGCACAAGATGATCTTTCAGTAAGAACAGGAAAGACATTGGTTGCTCTGTTATTAAGTTTATGGATCAGGTCACATAAAAGAAAAAGAAATAGATGATGCTAAATTAGAGAATGAAAATGCATATTTATTTAGAGATTTTTCTTAGAAAAATTCATAAATTTGAAAGATTTGGGTGTCTGAAAAGTTGCAGAGAATGGTTTTTTAAGAGCTAAGTTTATACCTTCTTTGATGCTTCACTTTAAGTACCTAACAGATGAAACAAAGATTATTTATAAAAATTGGGATACAGCCATAAGTTTTTGACTGCTTTGTGCCTTAGTATTGTCTGTTGCTGATTGAGACTAATACTTTTCCTCAGCCTACACTGACTGTGCTCTGGATTCCTGTGGCACTTACTGTCTGTTATGTACAACTCTCTTTGCCACCTTGGTTGCCATGTGTGTAAAAAGCATATAACAAGAATGTCAGTGGCCTAGGTAACATGGTGAAACCTCATCTCTACAAAAAGTACAAAAATTACCCGTGGTGACATGCACCTATTAGAGGTCAAGCTACTGGTGAGAGTGAGGTGGGAGGTGCCCTTGAACTTGGGAGGTGGAGTTTATTGTAAGCTGAGATTGTACCACAGCATTCCATCCTGGGCAACAGACCCAGTCTCTTAAAAAAAGAATCTTGGGTTCAGGTTTATCCTTAAGTACTTGACCTGACCTTCCCAGCATACATCAAGGTTGATTATACCCTACATCATACCTGTTTTCTAAGTAAGATGTGGAATAAATGAGGAAGAAGATTTGAAAGTGTCTAAAATTATAGGAATAGTGTCATGTTATAAATAATACTAAGAGTAATAAATGACTTATGCATCACTGACTGTTTCCCAATAGGCTTTTCTGTTTTGTACATGAAATCATCTGTGAAGTTGATAGTAAAGCTGTGTTTGAGGCAGGGTTTTTCACATATGGAAACAAATCTTGTGGATACACATTTACAGTGAGAAAGATCCTCATTATAAGATAAAACTTTTCAGATACTTTCTCATAGGTATTTCTTAAAAATGAAATAATTTTTTTTACTATACGTAATGCTCTTGACTTCATGCAATTAAGAAATAATCTGTTCTACATGTTTTTATATTGATTGTAAATTAATTTTGCTTACAGATTTATTCCAGCCGAGACCTTGAGGAATCCATAAACAAAATTAGGGAAATATTATCTGATGACAAGCATGATTGGGAGCAGAGAGTAAATGCTGTAAGCCGTTGACTTCATGTGATTACATTTTCATAAGATTTATTTAAATATCTCAAATACTTTGTTATAAAATCGGGATAGCTCTAATGAATTTTAAATAGTATACATTTTAAATACAAATTATCATATTTATACTTCAGCTTTTTAGTAGAGTATCTCCTTAAACACACCAACTTACACTTTTATGAATCACCTAGTCTTTAACAAAGACCTAACTGTGGAATGTATAGTGACAGCCTCCATTCTCACATTAGTAGAGATTTTATTCTGTGATTGTTTGCCTTTAAAGTGGCCTTTTCATGGCACTTTTAGTGTGTGTCCCCAGTATTCTTTTCTTTCTTCATATCACTTGCTAGAAAGTTGTGTCTCTTTTATTTTTAAAAGTAGATTAATAGAAAGTGGGCTGGGGATTAAAGTGAGGATGTGTCTTATCTGAGAAAGCTATTTTCTGTTGGTTGGCTGGCAAGAAGAGAGGTGATACAATTCGTATTGTATTTAAAATTCAGACCGGACACTTAATAGTACAGTGAAGGGTAATAAATAAATCATTCTATAAGAATGCTTCTTCCTTTCATTATTAAATAAATGGCAGTAGAAGTGGGGTGTGGAGGGAGGTAAGCTTGGGAGGGGCTTTTCAGAAGCCAAAAGTTTTTAGTTATTTATCATTAGTGTCGTAGGATCTATAAATACTTCAAGATATTTCAAATGTAAAAAATCCATTTTTTTGCAGAAATTACAGTATATGTATCACAAATACTCCAGTTAAAAATTACTTAATCTTATTTGTGATATGTAGATTTGTTTATTGTATTAGCTAATATTTAACTGCGGAATCCTCTTGGGAAAACTTTCTAATCAGTTGAATTTTAACTGTTTAGAGTTGATAAAAGTTAATCTCTTTTATGTTTGATGGGTTCTATTGTTTTGTTTATTCTGTGATTTTTTTTTCTTTTGTTTTGTATATTCTGTATTAGAATTGTTTTTAGTTTCTCTGAATTTTCTCTATCCCATTAGCTAAAAAAGATTAGATCTTTACTTTTGGCTGGTGCTGCTGAGTATGATAACTTCTTTCAACATTTGCGTCTTTTGGATGGAGCCTTTAAACTCTCTGCTAAGGATCTGCGGTCTCAGGTAGTGCGGGAGGCTTGTATCACGTTGGGGTAAGGACTGCAATGCTCCATATTCTCACCATAAAGTATTATCACCATAGAGCTTCAGAGATGTCTCCTTAAACATGTGAGCTGGGTCTCTTTCATGTAACTTCTAACTAGTCTCCAAGACCCATTCCAGTTAACACTTCTTTCAGTACTTTTACAATATTTTTTGCTCAATTATGTGAAATGTGACAGATTTTAAATTTTATTTTATTCAGTGACGTAGCTCTGAAGCCTTTATTTCAAACTTTGAAGCAGTTGTTAATATGGAAAAATGAAATGCTTTAAAATTCTGTTTCTCTGATTTTTCATTGAGTTTTGCTGACAGGCAATAGCATGGTTATGAGAATGTTTGTTCCTAGCAGAGTACTGTAGTTATAAAGTTAAAAGCATTTACTGCAATATAATTTTTCCTAGCTATACATGTACTAGTGATGAAAGCTAATAAAACTTTGTGTTGGGATGTATGTCAAAATATCAAAGAAGCAGCAGTAAGAGGAGGCATTGCAGCTATTTAAAGTTTTGGCTGCAGTTCAGATTTCGAAGCCTGAATATGTTATGTTAAGATAAAAGACAAGAGAAAAAAAGCAGCCAGGGACACTTTTTCCTATTTGTGTTTTATTAATATATGATCAGTGTGTTTGTTTGTTTGCTATGCTAAGATTAGTTGGGGCAGGTGAGTTGGGATGTGCCTGGAGTCCCAGCTACTTGGAAAGCTGAAGTGGGAGGATTGCTTGAGCCCAGGAGGTCAAGTTCGACATGGACAGCATAGTGAGATCCTGCTTCTAGAAAACAAACAAAAACCTTCACAAAGACTAGTTGGAAAAAAAAATTTTTTTAAGTAAAAATGAAACGTTTAGGCTAAGAACTGTTTGCCAGGTTCTCAACATGCACATTGGAAATTTTAGACCCTTGTCCTTTATTCCCGGATAACTTTAAATGAAGGCTCTAGATGTTAAGTGGTTTATATGCTTCATTGTTTCTAAGAAAAATAACTACAGTCCACTGTCCATTTTGTGTTTTAGGCATCTGTCATCAGTTCTGGGGAATAAGTTTGACCATGGAGCCGAAGCCATTATGCCAACTATATTTAATTTAATTCCAAACAGTGCCAAAATTATGGCCACGTCTGGTGTTGTAGCTGTTAGGTTAATTATTCGGGTAAGTATGTTATAGGCCATACATGAAATAAGCAAGTGGTAAATACTGATGGTTGATAAATATTAGAGGCATTTTTGTTAGCATAATTATATTGAGTAATTAAATGTATTAGTATAATTATATTGGAATTTTGTTTATATGTCTTTTCTCTCTACTTAATTGTAGCATATGAGCTTTTTATAATTCATAATGTGAATTATGGATGTGCTATAAAGTTAATGAGGTATTGTTAACTCACTATTCATTTAAAATATTTGAACATCCAGTGTCTCCTTCTGAGTTTTTGTATCCTTGTTACTCAGATATTACTCTTAGTGTTACCTCCTTAATCCTAGTCCTTCCATTTTAGCTATCTGTGCTTGTGGTTTTGCTGTTCACCCAAAAGTTTAATTAATCGCATATAAGCACAGAAACAAAATGTTTTCTTTGGTTAGGTTTTTCCAGGCACTTATTTAAATTTAAATAATTATCCAAGTAATTTATACACCAGTTTTTAACAAAATCTACTAGTTCACAAAGGCTTAAAATGGTTTTTCACATTACCTCCCTACCAATTTCAAGTTGTTTTTACCTAGGCTTGATGATGTTGTCCTAAATCTATCCAGAATATTCTTGATTATTTTGGTTATTTATTTTGTATTATTTTTAGTTCTTACTGTTCTTACTTGTACTGCCTACTTAAACTGTTAAACCCAAGGTCATTATTGGACATTCCATTGAAACAGTATCAAAATATATTTGTCTGATGCTTTCTTTTAAACCCACTTAGCTCTCTACAGCTCAGATAATTTAGACCTCATACTAATGATTGTTTTAGGCTTATCTTCATGTCATTATGTTGCCTGTTCTTAATTCTGGAAATTTTCTGTTTTTCCCCCCACTCCCAACTCTGGAATTTTTCTAATGGCTTTTGACAATATTCAGTAAATTAATTTTTCCTTTTTAAAATCATTGACATTCTAATCTGATGTGTATGTGCAATATAAGTAGGTTAGTAAGGAAGTGATTCTCTTAGCTGTGTTTTGTTTTTGTATTTGCAAGTGTTCACCTCTGTTTTTTGTTGTTCTTCACAGCACACACACATCCCTAGGTTAATACCTGTCATAACAAGCAACTGTACCTCTAAGTCCGTCGCAGTTAGAAGGTAAATTTTAAAGGGTTTTCTCATTGTTTTTTAATTGTTTAAAAACAAAACAAATTCCAAGTCTCCTTCCATAGATAAAATTTCATGTTTAAAATGCTTAGTTTTACTTAAAATCATTGCAATAAATGACTTCGAGTTGAAGAATCAAGATCTAACTATTTTGGGAAATTAATTTGGACAGCTTCTATTGTTTCTATATTTCTGTGTCTGTGTGAGAGAGAGTGAGTTTGGGGGGCTAGTGGCAGAAAGAGAAGGGGAGAGGACCCCCTGTACATTTTTTCCCTGAGATTCTACCCTTGCCATCGGTCTGCCCTGCCCTATTCCCTGAGTAAAGGCAGTAACTGCATGCAAGAAAAAAATTATCATAAATATCAATGTCAGTAGCTTCGTATTAACATAGGTAAGGGGAAGGTATGTGTTGTTTGCATCTTCTGTTAGCGATTTCTGGGATTCTGAATCTTCACTGTTACTTGGTTCTGCGCAGTTGTGGGAGATATACACAAAAGACACAGGCAGATACAACTAGCTAGGGGTTTGTTCCCAAGTCCCTGTCATGTTTGTCTTGGTGAGCTGCCCTAAACTACATGTGAGGAATAAGGACTTTGTTCTTTTAGCTCAGACCTGTGATTTGAGAGTTTTTTTTTTTTTTTTTTTTGAGACGGAGTTTCGCTCTTGTTACCCAGGCTGGAGTGCAATGGCACGATCTCGGCTCACCACAACCTCCGCCTCCTGGGTTCAGGCAATTCTCCTGCCTCAGCCTCCTGAGTAGCTGGGATTACAGGCACATGCCACCATGCCCAGCTAATTTTTTGTATTTTTTTTTTTTTTTTAGTAGAGACGGGGTTTCACCATGTTGACCAGGATGGTCTCGATCTCTTGACCTCGTGATCCAACGGCCTTGGCCTCCCAAAGTGCTGGGATTACAGGCTTGAGCCACCGCGCCCGGCCCCGAGAGTTTTAAGAGTCTGTTAAAATCTATGGACCCTCTTCCCAGCAAGTGGTAAATGTACAGAATAGTATTGTGTAGGTTTTCAGAGAATTCATGAATGGCACTAAAGCTTTTCTAGTAGACTGTATTGGGAGTCTTAAAGGATAATTACTGGCAGGCTTGGGCAACCTCTTGGCCCCATTCCCTTAGCTGTGTGTCTTGATCCTAGCTCTGTGAAAGAGTCCTCTCTAAGGTTTAGAGGCCAGATGACCTTTGCCAGCTGTTTGCCTTTTTTCTTGGGGTGTCATGTTGATCCTGCTAGGTTTCTGTGGGTACAGGACCCTCTTAAGCAAGAAGGAGCCCTATATTTGTCATTTAAAAATAGATTTTATTTTTATTATTTTTAACAAATTAGCCACAGACCATCTTTTTAAGAATTTTCTTTCTCTTTCTTTTTCCTTTTCTTCCTTCCTTCTTTTCTTTTCTTTTTTTTTTTTTGAGACAAGTCTCGCTCTTGTTGCCTAGGCTGGAGTGCAATGATGCGATCTCTGCTCTCTGCAACCTCTGCCTCCTAGGTTCAAGTGATTCTCTTGCCTCAGCCTCTTGAGTAACTGAGATTACAGATGCCTGCCACCACGCCTGGCTAATTTTAATTTTTTTAGTAGAGATGGGGTTTCACTATGTTGGCCAGGCTAGTCTTGAACACCTGACCTCAGGTGATCCATCCACCTTGGCCTCCCAAAGTTCTGGGATTACAGGTGTGAGCCACTTGTGGCCGGCCCCTTCTTTTCTTTCTTTCACCCAGGCTGGAGTGCAGCACACTGTAACCTCAAGCTCCTGGGCTTCGAATTAGCTAGAATTACAAGTACACACTGCCATGGCCTGCTAATTTTTTTTAACTTTTAGAGATGGGTGTCTCATTATGTTGCCCAAGGATGATTTCGAACTCCTGGGCTCAAGCAGTCCTCCCACCTTGACCTCCCAAAGCGCTGGAATTACAGATGTGAGTCACCATGCCCAAGCTTTATTTTTTTAATTGGCAAGTAAAAATTGTGAAGACTTATGGTGTACAACATGCTGTGTTGATATGTGTATACATTTTGGAATGGTTAAATCAAGCTCTTTAACATGTGCATCACCTCACATACTTATTTTTTTGCAATGAGGACACTTGGAATCTACTCTCAGCAATTTTTGAGAATGTAATATGTTGTTACTAACTGTAGTCACCATCACCATGATGTACAATCAGTCTCTTGAACTTACTCTGACATTTTGCATACATTACATCTCCCCAGTCTCCCAACCCCTAGCCTCTGGGAACCACCATTCTACTTTCTGCTTCTATGAGTCCAATTTTGTTTGCTTTAGAGGTAGTGCCTCACTCTGTCACCCAGGCTGGAGTGCAGTGACACAATCATGGCTCATTGCAGTCCTCTAACTATTGGGCTTAAGTGATCCTCCCACCTCAGTCTCCCAAGTAGTTGAGACTACAGGCATGCGCCACCACACCCAGCTAATTTTTAAATTTTTTGTAGAGATGAGATCTCACCATGTTGCCCAGGCTGACCTCAACTTCCCAAAGTGCTGGGATTGCAGGTGTGAGCCACTGCACCAAACCTGAGTTGACTTTTTTGGATTTCATACATAAGTGAGATCGTGCAGTATTTGTCTTTGTATGCCTGGCTTGTTTCACTTAACATAATATTTTCCAGGTTTATCTGTGTTGTCTTAAATGACAAAATATACTTTGTTGTTGTTAAGGCTGAATAGAATTCTGTTGTGTATATATGCTACATTATCTTTATCTATACATCTGGCTGATAGATACTTAGGTTGATTCCCTGTCTTGGCTGTTGTGAATAGATTTACAGTAATCATGAGAGTACAGATAACTCTTCAACATACTGATTTCATTTTTTGGGATATATACCTAGTAGTGGGTTTTATATCCGTCTCATTAATAACTACCTGAAAGGCAAAGAGAGAAAGGAAGAATAATACAGCTATCTGAAGTCACAAAAAAAGAAATTTATACCATCTACTGAAAAACGGTAATTCCTAACTGTATGGCTCAAGTGGGTACCTGGGAAAATGCAGTCTATCCTTGACCTAGGGTTTAGCTTCTCCTGGGGAGTGGAACAACTTCAGCTCCCCTGAGAGATGAGAATGTAAAGTCAGCAAGTCGGAGGGATGATTATGAACTTCAGAACCTGACCAGCAACAGTTGAAACATTCCTCTTCCACTTACTGTTTGACTTGTTAGATGTAAGCCTACCTCTCTGTGGGGTTGGAGAATTTACAGTCATTAGGTAAAACATTTAGTGACAGCTTAATTTGTTGCTGCTGTGGCAGTCGTTATTTTCATCTCACTATTGTTAGGTTTCCAAGAGAAATTCAGAATGTTTTTCCTTGTGTAGGGCAGAATTTCTCCAATAAGATGACACAGATCTTTGTCGTGGAACATTGTAGGATGTGTAGGGGATTCATCATCTTGGGCTGCCATTACAAAATCCTGCCGACTGGCTGGCATGAACAACAGATTTATTTCTCACAGTCTAGAGCATGGCTGTCTAACCCATGGCCTGTAGGCTGCATGCAGCCCAGGACAGCTTTGAATGCAGCCCAACACAAATTCATACAGTTTCTAAAAACATTATAAGATTTTTTTTAAAAAAAGCTCATCTACTATCATTAGTGTTAGTGTATTTTATTTGCTGCCCAAGACAATTATTCTTCTTTCACTGTGGCCCAGAGAAGCCGAAAGATTGAACCTCCCTAGCCTAGAGGCTGGAAGTTCAAAATCAGCGTTCCTCCAGGCCAGGATTCTGGTGAGGATTCTTTTCCTGGCCTGTAGACCATCACCTTCTCCTGTATCCTAACATAGGAGAGAGGGAGGGGAGAGTGGGAGAGAGGACAGAACAAGCTACCTGTTACCTCTTCTTATAAGGGCACTAATCCCATAATAAGGGCCCCGTTGTGATGCTTAATCTAAACCTTATCACCTCCCAAAGGCCCTGTCTCTAAATAACCATCACATTGAGGGTAAGGACTTCAACATATTAATTTGGTGGGGCAGGGAGACAAAATTCACTTCATAACATGGAGCAGTTCTGGCCTTTGGCACTAAATATGAGTCACTACCTACAGTCGCTGTGACAATAGAAATGCTGCCACCTCACCAGTTTCTGAACCATGCATTCAGATTATTGTTTCTGTATTTGGTCAGTGTGTATCAGTCAGAACTGTATGTCTTCATGCTGAAAGAAATAATAGGGACCATCTTGCGCGGCCCCTCCGCCCTCAGAAAAGGAGAGGGAGCTTAAGAGTGCAGTGTAACCAAAGCAGTGCACCTTCTGTTACATATTCAGCTTGTACTTAGCACGGCTTCATAAAATTGGTAACAAATGGATTATACACATTCTGACATTACCGTATGTATTGTGGAATTAGGAGTTCAGATACAGCTGTCATTAAAGCTTGCTGATGTCTTCCGAAGAAGCTTTGTAGATGAGTTAAAAATGAGCCACATTTTGAAAGAGGAGCAGGAATAAGTGCAGTAAAGAGACAAGAAAAACCCAGACTTGGAAATGCCACAGGCAAAAGGGTGAAAGGAGAATCAACGTGGTCTAGATTGGGGCAGCAGTGGGGAAGGTAGTGGTAAGAAGTGGGTAGTCGATGTCTTTTCTTTTGAAAAGGCTTGCTTCACCACTTCAGCCCCACCACTGCCAGCCCTGGGACCAAGCTGCGTGGTTCTCCTGTGAGCTGCTGGAGCCCTTGCATTCCTGGCAGTGTAGCTTGTTTCTTGTCTCTCTTGTTCTCTGGGCTGTGTCTTGGCTATTATTGGATCTCTAGCATCTAGCAAAGGGTAAATGGTTAGTAAATAATTATCTTTATTTATTTATTTTTGAGACAGGGTCTGATTTGGTTGCCTAAACTGGAATGCAGTGGTGCAGTCATAGCTCGCTGCAGTCTCAAACTCCTGGGTTCAAGCAATACACCCAGCTTCCTGAATAGCTAGGACTTTATTAGTTCTTGCCACTGTACCCAGCTATTTAAAAATTTTTTTTGTACCGACAGTCTCTTGCTTTGTTGCCTAGGTTGGTCTCGAATGCTTGGTTTCAAACGATCCTCCTGCCTTGCCCTTCCAGAGTGCTGGGATTACATGCGTGAGCCACTGATCCTAGCCTTGATTTACTGAGGGACTGTGTATGGATTATAAATTGTGAATTGGGAGAATTGTAGGAAAGAAAGTCTGGTCATTCCTTTAGATAAAGATTTTACTTCTGATTTGTGTGTTCTTGAATGGGTTCCTAGGACTATTGGGATTTACTCATACAAAAATAGAAATGCCAGACTTAGGAAAAATAACTTTTATTTATTTATTTTTGAGACAGAGTCTCTGTCGCCCAGGCTGGAGTGCAGTGGCATGATCTTGGCTCACTGTAACTTCTGCCTCCTGAGTTCAAGTGATTCTCCTGCTTCAGCCTCCTGAGTAGCTGGAATTACAGGTGCTTGCCACCACACCCAGCTAATTTTTATATTTTTAGTAGAGATGAGTTTTTGCTATGTTGGCCAGGCTGGTTTTGAACTCCTGACCTCAGGTGATCCACCTGTCTTGGCCTCCTAAAGTGTTGGGATTTTACAGGTGTGAGCCAGTGTGCCCGGCCAGAAAAAGAAAATTTTGTAGAGGTAGAACCTGAAGTGGTGATGTTACCTAAATTATTTTTGTGCACAAATCAGACCAAGAAAAATAAAAGTGAAAACCCTTAAAGAAGGATGCTGAAAGGTTGGTTGGCGGAAGGCAAAGTAGTTAGAGAAAATCCATTTTAAGCACTACCTAGGGTCTTTTTAGCATGAAAATACGCACAGCACTTAGTTTTTCAAGGTACTTTTTCCTTTCTTTGGACAAAGCATTCTCTGAAATTAATGCTAAGATCCGATTCTGTCGTGTTTGTTGATCTTCTGTGTGTGTGTACATTCTGTATTAACATATTACTTAGGATAGTATAAAAACAAATGACAGTGATAAGCCCTTTTAGTGATGTTGCCACGGAGTGCAAGCTTCTGATTGGCGAGAAACTCTTGGATCTTGTCTCTGTGCCCCTGTGGCAGCAGTAGGTACTTAATTACTTTCATTTGCTTTGGTTTTTAGTCAGTTCTGATTGATTCTTTATGCTCTGTTTTTCTAATCATAAAAATCAAAAGAAATTTACTTACTATAAAAAGTAGTATTGGGTCACTTAAGAAAAATGTTGTTTCATTTTACTAATGTATATATTAATAAATTATGTATTTCTTAATACTTTTTAGGCGCTGTTTTGAATTTTTAGATTTGCTTTTACAAGAATGGCAGACACATTCACTAGAACGGTGAGCATCTGATTTGAAACCATTTTTTCCCTCTGAATTGAGTCTTGAGAGTGAATGCTTTGGTGAGTGGTCCAGCTTGCTTTCTATAAGAATGAAGGAATATATACATTTGTTTTCATGACTGTATCTGTTTTTTTACTGATGTTAGTCACATAATATTCGCAGATGCTTTTAGTGCATTTCATTGATTGAAATACTATTGTGTCCATGTGCATTCTGACAGCTACAAAGCCAGTGTAAACTCATTACTGTCTCTGGCCCTGCTGCTTGACATTACCGTCAGTTCCCATGATGTAACTGTTTACAGTTGCTCTTAGTAGGCAAGTTGTAACTCTTAGGTCCTTAAAGGAATTTCATTCACTTGAAAGTTTTCTTTCTCTCCCTATGTGTTTGATGCAGACAGCCTATTTAATATTAAGGTGATTATCTCACAGTTTCCGTAGAAACTAGCTCTGATGTGAAAAATATAAGGTTTTGTTGTTTGGGTTCATAAAAGATTGAGCTATATAAGTGTGGACTTTAAAAAATCAGCTTTTGGCCGGGTGCGGTGGCTCATGCCTGTAATCCCAGCACTTTGGGAGGCCGAGGCGGGTGGATCACGAGGTCAAGAGATCGAGACCATCCTGGTCAACATGGTGAAACCTCATCTCTACTTAAAAAAAAAAAAAAAAAAAAAAAAAAAAAAAAAAAAAAAAACCAAAAATTAGCTGGGCATGGTGGCGTGTGCCTGTAATCCCAGCCACTCAGGAGGCTAAGGCAGGAGAATTGCCTGAACCCAGGAGTCGGAGGTTGTGGTGAGCCGAGATCACGCCATTGCACTCTAGCCTGGGTAACAAGAGCGAAACTCCATCTCAAAAAAAAAAAAAAATCAGCTTTTATTTAAAAAAAGAAATCCCACAAGAGAATAGAGTTATCAAAGTCCTTAGGTGTGGGTGGGTTGGAGTGGAGTGTGAGGGTGTTGGGGCAGGGTTGGAAATTAAAGGACTGTGGGAGTGCCCTGCTCTGCCCAGCCACGTGTGAATTGACGGCCTTGGCACAGAGGCTCCAAGTTCCATGTTGCCATTTTGAAATTATTTCTCCCACCCTGTTTCATCTGCAATAAACCATATATTTATGATTGTTACTGCTTTCTTTTCTAAATATCTAGACACATATCAGTATTAGCGGAAACAATAAAGAAGGGAATACATGATGCCGATTCTGAAGCAAGAATAGAAGCCAGAAAGTAAGTTCTTATTGCACAGCACTTTTTAAATTAACTTCTTCTGTATTTCACATGAATTGTGTGGATTGTCTTATTACTTGAACATGCTTGTTACCCGTGACTTTTAAACATAACCCCCAAAAGTCCATTTTGGAATATTTCCCTCTTTTAACATCACTCAACCTTGTAAATAAACAGGACTGAGGTAGACAAAAGAATGCTTGTTTTTACATTCGTCACAAATTATCACACAGATCTGGAAGGCACTCGTATGCATGCTCAGTGTATTCTTTTACTCATTACATTAAGCCATGTTGTAATCCAAAGCTGCTTTAATGCTTTACCATGAAAAACCTTGGTCACAGGGAATTCTCTCCCTGCACTCACTGATGGTACATCATCTGATGGTACCTTGGTGTGAATCATATTAAGCAGAGTTGGATTGACCTAATGCTTGGGTTTATCACAGTGATCACTTGCTATTTCTGTCTCACAAGCGAGGTATTTATGCCATTAGGACTGAGTTTCCTCCGATGGTGTGGCTATAGCCTCTGTATTCATTACCTCCTTTGCCACTGTGACTGTAAATACCAGACGTTTGATATTAAGACATTCTTGTGCAGTGCATAGATAACTACTGCCAGTTTTGCATCTGTGATTTGTTTCAAATTTTCTCATAGTTGACCAACTCTCCTAACTGATACATGCTAAAATCTAATCGTACTAGCCTATAATGTTATGGCTTACTTAGCTGCATTAACACATCCTGATATAGTACTTATTGCTCTTTGGCTGGCTTCACAGTTAAATTATATTTCACTTGTTTCTGAGCTTATTATAACTCTGAAGTGTTTGTGACAATTTTTTCTTGGCTAGTTTCTAATAAAATAAGTGACATAATCGTTGCTAAAAACTATTATGAAAGGATTTGTTAACGATCTATTTATGCTGTTTTATCTTTGTATTGTACCCTCCCCACCCCCTGGCCCTTTTTTTCTTGGTCTTTAATCATAATGTGATACTGATTTCAAGCAGCTCTGAACATTTTAAAATTTTTCTTTTGTACATGTTACCTAAGGCAGTTTTAAATACCTTATATTAAGAGATGTAAAATTGCATTTATAATAGCTGCCATTTTAATGAGCCTGTCCTGTGTTCTCGGTATAGTCCTAGATGTTTAGCTCCTCCTTCCCTAAGATTCCCCAATTTTGCAAGTTAGCCTCTGCAATTCCCATGTTATAAACGAGGCTGAGGTTGAGAGGGGGTAAGTGACTTGCCTACTGTCTATAAGCCAGTAAAGTTGTGAGCCCAGAATTGGTACCAGGCCTCCTTTGTTCACCCTCTTTTCCTTATGCGATGGTGCTCCTATCAGCAGCTAAACTGAGGCTTGCAGTCCTTGAAAATCTTCTGTGGTGTACTCCAGAGTTCAGCAAAAGACCTGTTAGGATCCTTGGATTAGACTAGGATTTTGTGTGTTTCCTCTAGATGTTACTGGGGTTTCCACAGTCACTTCAGCAGAGAAGCAGAGCACTTATACCACACCCTGGAGTCCTCCTACCAGAAAGCCCTGCAGTCCCACCTGAAGAACTCAGACAGCATTGTGTCTCTGCCTCAGTCTGACCGCTCGTCTTCCAGCTCTCAAGAGAGTCTAAAGTAAGGGACTCAGCTTTGCTTGTCATTTGTGTGAGAATTTGTATTTAAAAGTTCATTGCATGAAAACACAAATTGTAGCTATGTTTTTACATGTGTGCCTGTTATAATGCCTCCTTATTTCAGGTAGATCCTGGTGCAAAGTAAGATACCACCAGGAAGTGGTGGAGTGCTTAGAAATAGGTGGCTTTGTTCTCTACCATACTGTTTTTCAGTTAAATTCTTATGGCAGCCCTAGAATAAAGTTTTAGAGTAACATAAGTGAATTATAGAATAGTGTGAACTAGACACACCAGTGCTTCAGAGAGTCTTCTCAGAGGATGTAAGTGTGAACCTGGAGACAAGTTTGGAAACGGAGGGCATTCAAATTCTGGGATTTAATATATTATCGTCTTCACTCTGTGTTTTTAATTTCTGTCTGGAGTTACTGTTCACTCTCTCTGTCTGAAAGGCAGTCCAAAATATATTGCTTAAATCTTTGTTGGGAATCAGGGAGTTTATAATATTGTGGTTCACATTGCCCCAAAAATTCCAAAAACTCTGAAATAATTCTTCATTATAATAATTTCCTGTTGTAGTTTGTATTAGTTCGGATAAAGTGCACGTAATAAATAGTATACATCTTTATTTTTAGTCGGCCGCTGTCTGCCAAAAGAAGTCCTACTGGAAGTACCACGTCTAGAGGTGAGACTTACAGCCACGGAGAAGGCCTGTTATCGGCTCTGGTGGACTGTGTGCAGCTGCGAGAGTCTGCCTGGGCACGGGAGGCCAGTGGCCTGCCCTCAGTTCCTTCCCAGGCTTGAAAGTAGCCTGCTCTGCCCTGCCCTATCCAGCAGGGCAGACTCTGCTTTGTCAGGGCCACTCGCTGCTGAGGACTATATTTGACAGGGTGACTTAGGAGTGAAGCTCTGTGACCTCTTCTCCCCACCTCCCCTGCATGTTGACACTGCCGCTAACTGTGCACCTCCTGTCTCTGATCCCTTGATGAGACAGTGAAGACATCTTGTGGTGGTTTGAGCAGCAGCAGCAGCAGCAGCAGCAGCAGCAGCATGGTGATGGTTAGTGGTGGGAGAGTGGTATGTTCCAGAAAGAGGAGGGCCCAGAGGGGTGGCACAATTACGTCATTTCGTAAGGAAACTTGCCAGATGTGAGCATTGTTTTTCTTATTTCACTTATTCATAGTAACCAGAAACATGGTCCATTTTTCCTTTGGGGTTTATAGTCTTCAATTACAAGAAAACAAATGTAATTGCTATGTTACAGCTGAGGTCACGTTTGGTTTCCTTTGGCATTGCCTGAACTCTCTTCAGGGACCAGGAGAAATTGTTGGTCAGTTTTTTATGCTCCAACATTTGTTAAAAGTTGGTATTTGTTTTCAGAAAAGCAAAACAACATCAAATTTTAGCAATGCGTTTTTAAAATTCGATGTAGTCCTTATTCAGATTTCCTCCTTTGTCACTGAAGGTTCTACAGTTAGTACCAAATCTGTGTCAACGACTGGGTCCCTTCAGCGATCTCGAAGTGACATTGATGTGAACGCAGCAGCCAGTGCCAAATCCAAAGTCTCCTCATCTTCGGGCACGGCGCCTTTCAGCTCCGCAGCGGCTTTGCCTCCAGGGTCATACGCATCCTTAGGTAACCATACCTGTCACCCTTTCCCTCCTGCTCTGCTATGTGAGAGTGACTCTTACCTCCTAGCAAAGTATAAAAACCCATGATTGAGGCAAGTCTCACTGTTGCAGGGCTCCTATTTAAATCTAAGTAGCTTTGTGTACTTGCTGCTGATTAGCCAGCCATGCTTGTTGAGTGTCCCTTTCTCTGGAGCGTCATTTGTTTTAGTGATGAGTGAGTACACAGTACACTCATGCTCGGAGAGTGTTGGGCACTGAGCACATCCTTTCTTCAACTCTCTTCCTCCTCTTCCATGGCAAGCCTAGCCACATCCCATATTGCCAAAGCTAAGTTTTTTTTTTTTTTTTTTGAGACAGAGTTTCACTCTTGTTACCCAGGCTGGAGTGCAATGGCGCGATCTCGGCTCACGGCAACCTCGGCCTCCTGGGTTCAGGCAATTCTCCTGCCTCAGCCTCCTGAGTAGCTGGAATTACAGGCACGCGCCACCGTGCCCAGCTAATTTTTTTGTAATTTTAGTAGAGACGGGGTTTCACCATGTTGACCAGGATGGTCTCGATCTCTCGTGATCCACCCACCTCGGCCTTCCAAAGTGCTGGGATTACAGGCTTGAGCCACCACGCCCGGCCCAAAGCTAAGTTTTTACCGCTCTGGCACTGGTGGCAGCAGACCCAGCAGGTTCAGTGAGGGATTCACCAAAGGTAGTCATCGTAATTAGGTGTGTCTCAATTTGAGAATATAATCAGAGTTGTCAGGGGTAGGACTGGGTTGTGGGAATGCCAGGAGGAATCTGAAGGAATGTGATGAGCTCATGAATCAGCATAACAATGTACAAAAGAGTTCTTCCATGTGTCACCTTGGGAGGAGCATGCCCTTAATCTGATGGTTGCCCAAAAGAGGTTTTTAAAAATTACTTTCAAAACTTTTAATATCTGACATAGTGATAGAGCAGTTACTCCTATTTTTCAGCAGATGCTTCACACATACTATGTGTCAGGCTAATTGTTTATTTTGTTTGATTTTTGTAAGAGCCAGTTCATTCAAAGGCAAAATCTAGGGACTTAGCAGGATTGGCTCTACTTTAGATTTTAAGGAAATGAATAAAATTTAAAGTATCTGAAATATTGAGATAGAGTTACTCGTGTAACTTCCAAACAAATTCCTGTCAGTTCTAAAACTAATATTCTGAAAATGTTTTGAATATTGAAAGCACAGTGAGCTTATAGCACCCAGGGAAGATTTTAGGGTCTGCCATTTATTAGCTGTGTGACCTGGAGCAGGCCATGGAATCTATAGGTCTATTTCCCATACCTATAAATTACTTGTAATAATAGCCACCTAACTCATATATGAGACTAACTGAAATTCTATAAAGGTTCTTTATAAATGATTGTCCTGTAAAGTAGGAGAAGGCGTGATTGTGATGTGAACATTATTAATTTGAAAGATAGGTGTTCTGGAACATTTGCTCAGTCTTGCTTTTTTCTGCGGAAATACCTCATACAGAGATAATAATTGAGAAGAAACGCATTAAGAACTCTCTTTTTAAGTTGTTTTAATGATTGCAACATTATATAGGATTGTAGTAACCACTGAGCAAAGGAGAAGTAACAGCTCTTCCCTCCTATGCTGAATTAGTTCTTTTAATTTAGTTTTTCAGTACTTACCTGCTCTTTAGCATATAAGATCCACCTTTAGTATTTGTAATTAGTATTTGTTTCATTGCTGGAAAAAGTGAGTAAAAATCAGCTTTTAGAGTACGTAGTATTTGTGTTTTTCTGTCTGTATGTAGAGTGTTTAAAAATGGATGTTATAGATGTCCCCCAGTGCTAATAAAAGCCCTCGTGTCTTTTGGTATGATAATACGGAGCTGACCCTTTAGAAGCACTGATGATAAGTTTTCAGTCCAGTATTAACCTCTTCAAAGAACAAGACTGGAGTATTCAAATTCTGTTTCCTCTGAATTCTACCTCAACTTTCCTTATTGTGTCCCAAAACAAAAACACAAAAATATTGAAATACAACACAATCCTAGTGAGAATTTGTTATAATTGCTGCTTAGGTTGACACGTGACATCTTTGCAAAAGTGTAGCATTAAAGCTGATGATCCTTTTCCAAACTTCTAGAGTCCAGACACATGAGGGAAGACATGGAGTACATAGGCCTGGACTCAGGTACCATGCTCGACAACTTTTGCTGCTGGACGTGTAGTTGGGATAGGCATTGCTAGAGCAAGCTTCTCTGAGCTTCTTACTTGGCTCTGCCCTTTGGGTGACTCTTTAGTATTCTAGTTTCTAATCCCTCCTCTCTGCCCTCTTCTGCTGGTATTTTTCTTCCAAGCAAAAGGAACTCTTAAGAAGATGAGAGTTGGCTAAAACAAAAATCTTTCTTTCAACTGTGGCACTACCCTGGGTTGCCCTTCTGTGTTTTATTTTCCCAAGGCAAAAAAACATTATGCTATGTCAAGCTAATTTCAATACACGGCACACTTACTTGCTTCAGACTCTGCTTTGCTGTTGAACTTGTTTCTCTTTTAATTTTGTTTTAAATTGTACTTTTGCTTTTTTAGTAGCTAATAACATTCGGCTTTTTAATTTTTTGAATGTTACTAACTGTTCCCTGTTATCCCTTCCCTTGTTTTTTAATTTGCTTAAAGATGGTACTACCACTAAAGCGGAGGGTAAGCGGTTTGTTTCTGTGATTGAGGTGTGTCTCACTTTCTCTGGTCCTCTGTTCTCACCAAGTGTTGCCCAGTACCCACTTGTCCTCACCAAGGTCCCTGCATGAGATGTTGCACGCTGTTTCTCCTCCTCTCTTTTCATTCTATGTCCATTGGGTTTTTGCCCTACCTCTACCTCTCCTTCCCTTTCTTGTTCAGTCTTTTGTTCTTGTGAATTTTGGCACTGAAGTATACTGTGTTTGGTGATTAATGCTGAGTCCACACTCTGGAGAGGAGCATCCATGTCACACTGTGTGCTGCTGTCCTCATGGACTGCCTGTCTTGGATTTTATTAGTCCTGAAGCACTACCTTAGCTTTTGTTTCCTTTTGTGTTTTTGTGGGCCTCTCAGGATTTGCCTTTCCTGTTTTGAAAGTAAATTTCAATGTCAATTATTCAGACTAAAGGCTGGTAAACATTTTCTAACAGGTCAATTAAAGAAATAAAAACAATATTTTTCTCTCCTCTGAAGGTACTACTGACTTATACAGTGCTATTTTTTGTTTGTCTCACTGACACATGCCTCATTCATTCATTTACTCTCATTCATCCCCTCGTCAGCCATGTATTAAATGCCTTCCATGTGCCATGTTCTGTACCACACACCGAGGATGTAGCAATGGTGAAAGAAATAGACATATTTAAATCCACTTTATTAACTTTATGCCATTCTCAAGAATCCACTTTATTTACTTTTTATTAAATCCACTTTATTTACTCTTTTATGCCATTCTCCTTTGAGGAGGAGGAGGAGGAAAAAAGAAAAAAACAAATTAAAATAAAAAAAGAAGCTCTTTATGTTTTTGTATTACCTTTTGAATTTTAGACATAGTTGTTTTAGTCTGTGCAGGTCTTTGATAAGTGCATATAAGACGATATCATTCCTTTGCTAGGTAGAACGCATGATAATGCTTTAAGTAATTGAAATTTAGACGAACCTTCTCTGCCTAAAAAGAGGCTTAGACCCACCAACCCTCAGGATAATTACTTAACAATTAGGAACAACTAGTTCATTTTCATGTATTATTTTGTCACCCTAAAGAACTAGCATGCAAAGGTGGCCGTGTTTAGCTTGATATGTGCAGCTCAGTTCTTTTAATCCATAGGCTACTTTCTAAGGGTCTCATAAAGGTAAGATGGGAATGGATTTATTTTTTTAATATGAACATGGTCACAAGATCAGGGTTTCTTAGATTTACTGCATCGTGAGAATTATCTAGATACTGAAAAAACAGTCTTAGGTCCTTCCCCCTGAATATGCTGGTTAAGTTTGGAAGGAACCAGAGAATCTGAATTTCTTTTTTTTTTTTTTTTGTTAATCAATGAGAGCATGTACATTGCTCAGGTTGGCCTTGAACTCATGGCCTTGCCTCCTCAAGTGCCAGGACAACTGGCCGGAGCCACCGTGGCCCCCAGAATCTGAAATTTCTAATAAGCCTCATTGGTGGTTCTTAGGGTCAGACAAGTTTGTAAAACAAAGTCTCCAAAATGAAAATATGGACAGGAAACCTCTGTCCTGATGAGGATGTCATGGCTGATAGCAGAAGGCAGAGGCTGGTGTGACTGAGAAGCTGGTTAATAATTTTCTTCATTTCTTAAGCTGATAGGAGTAATTTTATGTTTCTCCTCCCCAGAGAAACAATCCTAAGTATTTTCTCAGCCTTGCTGGGAGGGGAGGAGGGGAGTAGAACAAAATAATGTAGATAAATGGAAAGCAAAGACATTACCTAGGAAATTCTATGTTTTTCCAAAATGCCCTGATTTCTATGCCTATATAACAGAATTGAAATCTGCCTGTTGTTCCACCCAGCCCTAAGACTTTTTAACTTTTTTTCCCCCCATCATTTCCACAGTCCTGAGTAAGGTCAGAATTGCGCTCTAAGTTATTGTTCAGGAGACTAACTCTCTGGTTTTCCTCCTGCTGGGAGAAATTGTTTTTGTAGAGAACTCAGGCTCTGACAGTAGAGACCCTTGCAGAAGGAGCATAGAGAGTATCAGTGTTCGTGTACTGGCACTGCCCGGGCTGTGGCAACAGTGGCTAGTCAAAGCCTGGGGAAACCTGTGAGTTTGAACACTTTGAGACTGTCACTGTTCTGCTGGTTTCAGCAGTGAGACTGTGAGAGCCGGTGCTGTTTAGCAGAGCCGCAGTGGTTTGTTAGGTAAAGTCTGCAGAAGATGTCACCTGGTACCTTTTCAGTATGAGTTTTCCACCTGCATTTTGGGAACCATTATGGGCCTTTAAAAAATTTATTAATAAGTCTCTTAAATATTTTACAATCTAGCTTGTGAGACAAGATGATTTTAAAACAGATATATGCTCTAAATTAAAAATTTAGAGGATGTGTTCAGTGGCTCACGCCTGTAATCCTAGCACTTTGGGAGGATGAGGCAGATGAATCACTTGAGGTCAGGAGTTCAAGACCAGCCTGACCAACATGGTGAAACTCTGTTTCTACTAAGAATACAAAAATTAGCTGTATATGGTGGCGCGTGCCTGTAGTCCCAGCTACTCAAAAGGCCGAGACAGGAGAATTGTTTGAACCCAGGAGGCAGAGGTTGCAGCGAGTGGAGATCGTGCCACTGCACTCCAGCTAGGCAACAGAGTGAGACTCCATCTCAAAAAAAAAAAAAAAAAAAAAGTTTACGCAGTACGTTTGAGTTTACTGGCAATTTTATTACTATAGTAAATGAGAAAAATGTATATTCCTTAGAAGTTATTTATTGTACACATCAAGGAATCCTAACATTTATGACTAATTAGAAAAATACTTTTTGTAAAGAACTAAAAACTAAACTTTTAGATGAAAGTTTATTTCTAGGTTATCTTTAGTATGTTGTGTCTCAGTAATTTTGGAAATTTTCATGAGGGAAACATAATGTCTTTTATGTTGCACATGAGAAAGTTTATGATTAGATGTCATATGGTAAATGAATGCATTCTCATACTTTTTTAAAAAACTAGTATGCTTAGGAAAAGCATTCTTATTTTTTTCCCCAAAATAAATAACTTTAAATGAAAAGTTACAGTGCTTGAATGGCCTGTGGAACTGACAACCATTGTTCGTTTTGGGGAATAAGCATGTTTATTAAGATGTCAAAGGCCATATGAACTTTTGGTGATTTTAATTAAGATTACATAATAAATAAAAACTATATAGCCTTGTCTTCTCTTCAGGAAAAAGAACTTAGATTTTAGTACAGTTTTACTGGGAAATAAAAAATTATCCAAGACCTGTGAATTGTAGGTCCTTGGCCTTTTTACATGATGGGAAAAGTCTGTATGTCTATGTATAGAAGTAAAAGAGCGTTAAGCTTCTTTTAGTCTTTTTTTAAAGACAGGGACTCATCTGTCACCCAGGCTCTGGAGTGCAGTGGCACTGTCACAGCTCACTGCACCTTTGACCTGCCAGACTCAAGTGATTCCCCTGCCTCGGCTCCCCACCCTGCCTGTCAGAGTAATAACTGGGACTATAGGCATGCACCACCACACCTGCCTGGCTAAATTTTTCAGTTTTTGTAGAGATGGGGGTCTCTCTATATTGCCTAGTGTGATCTCCTGGGCTCAAGTCATCCTCCTGCCTCAGCCTCCCAAACTGCTAGGAGTACAGGTATAAGCCACCATGCCCAGCATGAAGTTATTCTTTTGGGGTTAATAGTTCTAGGTAGTGAAATTTAGAAATGATCAAGTTCTTCAATTCGGTTCTATGAAAGATGCCAGTGTGTGAGTAAAGACTGGTTTAATAATGCCCCCAAGCAATGAAATGTACAACAGGTATGTATGCCAAAATGTCATAGTGTAATGAGAATGGAGATTGCTTTGAAGACCTTTTAATTTTACAATCTTTAATTTGGGAATTTGCTGAAAAATTTGAAACATGTAGGAAACAGAAAAACCCTAGTGACATGAAGTAGTGGTTTCTCAGTTGCCTAACAAGGAGTAGGGAAACCATGCCTACAAACTACACTTGGTACACAGGCTGAATTTCTCGTTTTGGAGTCTTTTTTAGAAGGAATGGCAATGTGAGTGAAAAAGAATCCTTCGGAGCAGGATTAAAACATCATGAGATGAGTCATCTTTCTTTATTCGATGAAAGTCAAAGACTTTGCTCTCCTCTTACAAGTCCTTGTTTGCCTCTGGGTTTGCCTTTGCTCTGGCTGGGTTTGTTGATGCATCTCTTATTCATCCTCCCTCCAAAATTCTTTTTGTTGTACTGTTCTTTACCTCTTTTTTTTCCTGCTACTTGTGCTATTTTTTTCTTCTTTCACATTGATCTACTTGTCTGTCACTTAATAGATTATAATCCAGAACTAAAGTATATTTTTACCGTTTGTTGCTTTATTTTTATTTATTTATTTGTATTTTGAGATAGGGTCTCATTCTGTCATCCAGGATAGAGTATAGTGGCACAATCATGGCACGATCATGGCTCATTGCAGCCTTGACTTCCTAGGCTCAAATGATATTCCCACCTCTGCCTTCCGAGTAGCTGGGACTACAGGTGTGCGACACCATGTCCTGCTAATTCTTTGTATTTTTTTGTAGAGATGGGGTTTCGCCATGTTGCCCAGGGTGGTCTTGAACTCCTGGACTCAAGTGATCCTCCTGCCTCAGCCTCCCAAAGTGCTGGGATTACAGGCGTGAGCCACTGCACCCAGTCTGCTTGTTGCATTTATTGAGACTTTTCCCCCAAATTACCCCAGAGCATTTAAAATCACCTTTTAAAAGCATACACAGGTACTCATAATAATATTGCCAAATAAATAGACTGAAAACAAAACAAAATGAAACAAAAGACATCTCTTCCTGTAAGATATATACCTGAGTTTAATACAACAGAGGCCCTTTAAGCTGCATAGATGTATTCCCAAAAAAGTAAGGAAATGTCTGAAACCAACAAGAGGGTCACAGACTGGAGTGACAGTCTTGAACTGATTTTTAAGGCTGTCTCCGAGGGCTTAGTTATGGATGTGAATAACTAGACACACGGATCACAAGACCTTGAGCTCACCCAAGGTGAAGGTTGACAGTTGGCATCAAGCCAGCATTGACAAAGGCTATAAATCCATGACAAAGTGGACATGTAAGAAAAACAAAACACCACAAAAAAAACTCTTTATCTTCAAGTTGACATGATGTCTTTCTTGACTGCCTTAGACAGAGGGGAAAAGAAAACCAAAATCTTTTCTCATGATTTGTAACTAAGCTCTATACTCATACAAGTTGTGGTCTTAAATTTACATCATCTGTGGTGTTTGGAAAGCTATAAGCTAATGAATTAAAGTACTTTGTGTTTATAGCCCCCAAGGGTGCCTGCCAGGAGAAAACATTAAATTCTACACAGGAAGCCACTCTCTAATTCCTTAGGGTTCTTGCAGATGGAAATTAGTGAAATAAGAGTTCATACTCTGAGTTACATCTATTATTATGAGTGAGAGACAGCAGAGCAAAAAAATAAAAACAGAATGAACCCTTAAGGACTTAAGGATCTGTTACAAAATTTAAAATAGTAAAGTGTCTAAAAGAAATAAGAAACTTGCATTTTTTAAGGGATATATGTAATTGAGTAGTCAGAATAAGCCTCCCAATTGAGAATACATCACTTTTCTAGAATAAAAGCAGTGAATCCACACAGCTTCAAACCTAAGCATGGCAGGAGCCCCCTGGTATGTGAGGGCCAATGCTGGCCGTCACCCTGAGGCTTTTGACTAAACCCTGGGTTCCTTGGGCATATTTGATGTGATGATTGTACAGGACATAAAGGACAGAAACCCAAACCTGTCTAAGACCTGCATTGTCACTGGTGAACAAAAAACGTTAACTTTATTAAACTGAAAAGAACAACAGAGAAATGTGCCCATCTTAACTCTGGTAACTGGTTAGAGGGGAAAAGTAATCTCCCTTGAGAATGTACAACCAAAATCTTGATTCAGGATTCTGGTCAGAATTTATGTTAACTTTGTGGTCTAAAAAACCCAAATAGGTAAATCATTTTAAATTGGTTGTGGATTACTTATGTCCACGACACACAAAATCTGGGATCCTCTTTGGAGTAATTCGGCTTTAATCTAGATCTTAATGAATTCCCATACGTTTCCAAGAAAAGTGATCATTTCATTGTCTTAACAGTTAAAGAAATAAAGTGAAATTTTAGAAAGGGAGTAAGAGGCTATCGAGAATGAGCAAGCAAGTTTTTAAAAAGAACAAATGGAACTTCTAGAAATGAAAATGAAAATAAGAAATTATTAAAATCAAAAACTGGTTGGGCACAGATTCCTGTAATCTTAGGAATTTTGGAGGCTGAGGCAGGAGGATCACTTGAGCCTAGTAGTTGAGCCTAGGCAATATAGTGAGACCCCCCGTCTCTACACACACACAAAATAAATAAATAAATAAATAAATAAATAAAATTATTTTTAAAGTTAGCCAGGCATGGTGGTACACTCTTGTAATCCCAGATACTTGTGGGACTGGGTCAGGAGGATCACTTGAGCACAGAAGGTTGAGGCTGCAGTGAGCTGTGATCAGACCACTGTACTCCAGTCTGGACAACAGAGCAAGACCCTGTCTGAAAAAAATAAAAACCGCATGGGTAAATTGAGCAGTAGAATCAGTGTAACTGAAGAGAGAACTCATGAATTAAGGAAAGCTAGGAAGAAATTATCCAGACTGTAGTACAGAGTTAGAAAATATGACAGAATTATTAAGTTACATGGAAGATAAATTTAATATGTCTAATGGGAATTTAAGAAGAGGGAGAATGAGGCAGAGACAATATTTGAAGAGATGATGGTTGGGAATTTTTCATAATTGTTGAAAGACACTAAAGCCGGGCATGGTGGCCCATGCCAGTAATCCCACTACTTTGGGAGGCCAGGGTGGGTGACATCACTTAAGGCCAGGAGTTTGAGACCAGCCTGGCTAACATGGTGAAACCGCATTTCTACTTATAATACCAAAATTAGCTGAGCACGGTGGCTCACACCTGTAGTCCCAGCTACTTAGAAGACTGAGGCACAATAATTGCTTGAACCCAGGAGGTGGAGGTTGCAATGAAACAAGACCACACCACCACTGCACTCCAGCCTGGGCGACAGAGTGAGACTCGGTCTCAAAAAAAAAAAAAAAAAAAAAAAAGGCACTGAAGCAGAGATTGAAGAAACCCAGTAAATTCCAAGTAAGACAAAAAGAAAAAAATCCATAGTTAAACATATGATAGTAAGGCCAGGTGCAGCCTGGGCAACATAGTGCGACCCCATCTCTACAGAAAATTTAAAAATTAGTTTGATGTGGTGAGGTGCACCTGTAGTCTCAGCTGCTCCTAGCTACTGGAAGGCTGAAGTGAACAGCTTGAACCTGGGAGGTGAGGCACTGGTGAGCTATGATTGCACCATTCCACTCCAGCCTAGGCTGCAGAGCTAGACTCTGTCTCAGAAAATAATAATAACTTCCCCCTTCCACGGCCTCGTGAAAGCTGCTGTTTCTCTTTTCTATTTTTTTCACCTTTTTCTTTCTCTCTGCCTAAATAAATTACTCTCTGCAAAACTCAAAAATAATAATACTTTTTAAAAATTAAGGCAATAGGATAAATCTATGAAAGCTTTTTTAACAGTTCAAAAACTGATTGTACAAGTTTCAAGAAAACCCAAAACTGTTTCTTCAAAGAAGCAAGCAATGTGAGTAGTTTTAAGACTGCTCATTTGAATATAGCTAAAAGTTTAATGCCCTATTCCCACCCTGCCAAAATAAACCTAATTAAAATGGAAGAGATACCCCCAAATTCCTGCCATGCTCAGATGGTGCCACACACAAGTTGTATCAAATACTGGATAATTGCATTGTTAGTTTATCAGTAGAGATGCAAAAAAATAATGAAAACATTAGATCATTCCAATTTTACATAAACTCAGAATAGGAAAAAAGAGATAATACTTTCCTTACTGGTTTTATGCAGCTAGTATGACCAGAGTACAATACAAACACTGTGTGTGTGGGTGTGTATGTCAAGACCATGTAGGTTTAGCCCAGGTTTAATTTTTCTTTTTGAAACAGAGCTTTGCTCTGTCACCTAGGCTAGAATGCAATGTCATAATCTCGGCTCACTGCAACATTTGCCTCCCAGGTTCAAGCAATTCTTGTGCCTCGGCCTTATAAGTAGCTGGGATTACAGGCCTATGCCACTACGCCTGACTAATTTTTTGAATTTTTTGTAGAGGTGGGGTTTCACCATGTTAGCCAGGCTGGTCTGGAACTCCTGTCCTCAAGGGATCTGCCCACCTTAGCCTCCCAAAGTGCTGGGATTATAGGCATAAACCACTGCACCCGGCTTAATATTTTAAAATTTATTGATACAGTTCACATTCAGAAGGAAAACTGTCTTATCTCAAAAGATGTAGACAAAATATCAAAACTTTATGATAAAGCTTCTTAACAACTGGGCACAGAAATGAATTTTCTTTCCTTTTTTTTTGCGGGGGGCGGGGACGGAGTTTCACTCTTTTCCCCAGGCTGGAGTACAGTGCTGTGATCCCAGCTCACTGCAACCTCTACCTCCCAGGTTCAAGAGATTGTCCTGTCTCAGCCTTATGAGTAGCTGAGATTACAGGTGTGTGCCACCATGCCCTGCTAATTTTTTTATTTTTAGTAGAGATGGGGTTTTGCCATGTTGTCCAGGCTGGTCTTCACCTCCGCACCTCAGGTGATCAGCTCACCTTGACTTCCCAAAGTGCTGGGATTACAGGCAAGAGCCACTGTGCCTGGCTGAATTCTCTTAACCTGTTGGCACATTATACGTTCTATGAAGTTTCAGAAATTCTTTTTAAAAATCTTGTTTGAGTCAACAGTACTCACCCTCACTGCTTCTATTTAGCATTATATTACATGACCAAGACAGTACATAAAGGCAAAGAAGTAAAAGTGAATTGAGGGGAATAAGTTAATGAGTTATTTGTGAATCTTTTTCTATTTAGATAACCCCAAATCTGTGTACAAATTGGTAGAATTAAAAAAAGTTTAGCAGATTCCTTGTGTGTTAAGATCAAAGTATCACGATTCCATTCTTATCTGTCAAGAACAGAAAATAAAATTTAATAAAATATATATAATAAAAGTAAAGCAACTCTGAATAAGTCTATAAAAATTGAGTAAGACCTTTGGAAAAAATGATCAAACTTTATCCAAAGACATTTAAAAAGTTAAATAAACATAGAAGATTATAATGAATGAGAAGACCAATATTATAAGGCTTTTCCCCTTAACCCAGAATTTCACATAATGCCAGTCAACATTTCAACAGGTGTTGTTATTGTGTCTGTACATGCATATGGAAGAATGCAAAGGGCTTAGGAAAAGGTGAATTTACTTCTCCTGCCACTTAGCAAGATGTCTTTTTAAAAAAAAGCTAATCACAGGCCGGGTGCAGTGGTTTCCCCCTGTAATTCCAGCACTTCAGGAGGCCAGGGTGGGCAGATCACTTGAAGTCAGGAGTTGGGACCAGCCTGGCCAACATTGCCAAATCTCATCTCTACTAAAAATACAAAAATTAGCCAGGTATGGTGGCCCACGCCTGTAATCCCAGCTACTTAGGAGGCTGAGGCAGTAGAATTGCTTGAACCTGGGAGGCAGAGGTTGCAGTGAGCTGAAATCACACACTACTGCACTCCAGCCTGGATGACAAAAAGAGACTCTGCCTCATAAATAAATAAATTAATAAAAAGCTGATCAGAGTATTATGATGTTGCATAGGTATGGACACATTGACTAGTGGAACAGACTAGAAGGATGAGAAATCTGGACACACATAAGTGCTTCTCGATAAACAATGAGTGAAGATGGCATTTTAATCAGTAAGGAAAGTGTTAAGTAAATTTATTTGAACATTGGTTAGTCATATGGAGAAAATAATGTGTATCTGTTCTTTATCCATACATGAGTAACTTTACAAATAAAATGTTAGTTAAACAGTAAGCTTTAGGGTATATATCCTATGTTATAATTTAAAACTTTTTAAATATGTAAAACAAAACCGCATATTGGTTGTGAAAACATGTATTTACGAACAAAAAAAAAACAACACAAGGGAATGCTGAACACTGGGTTTAGGATCATGTAACCCAATGTTGGGGAAAAGTAGAGGATACAAGAGGGTTAGCAAAGAGAGTTTTTATTTTTTAAGCTGAGTGAATATAAATGTTCATTTAAAAAATCTTTTTGTGACCTAAATATTTCATAATGGATTAAAATTCAGTTGTTTTTTCATGTTCACTTTGTCTTTGTGACTGCCTTAATTTAGCTTGGTGACTTCCTTAGGAAAATCAAAGGTCATCACTCATAGGCTTGTCAGCCAGCCAGGCACAGGTATCTAGACCAGTAGTGTCACATTGGACAAATTAATTCATTTCCCTGTTTCTTGGTTACCTCACCTGTAAAATGGGAGTACTTACTTTATATGCTGTGAGGATTCTGAGTTGACTCATACGTAGTTGTTAGTAAATGGTGTAGCTTTTCACTTCTGTATAGATTCTTAGAATTTGTAAACAATTTTTTTCTTAAACTGTTATTAGAAGTCATTGATTCTTAACTAATTTTAGTATTTTTTTTTTAATACCAGCATTCTTTCATTGCTCTTTACCTTCCTTTCTTGAACGTTTTTCAAGCTTTAGGATTTGTTTTCTGCATTACTTCTCTGTAAGCTTTGTCGCTTATGGGGGTAGAAGTGATTCTGAATAATGTAACAAGCCAGTGGGAGTTCAAATTGGTTTGTATTTTTTCTATCAAAGTGCTATCCTCATTGAATTGTGGCTGGAGGGGTATTTTGTGCTCTCTTGAAACCAAAAAGATCCATTAAAAAAAAAAGTTTAATCACTATTCATACTAGTCTGATCACCAGTGATTTTGTATTTTCGAATTCATTTTTATTTTTATGGCTTCATGGTTCAATAATTGGCATAATTTTTTTGTAACTGCCTACAGCATCAAATTATCTTTAGGCCATCATTTCTGTAGGTACTCCTAATATTGATTCTTTTTAGCTGTATCACTTTAGCTTTGTCTTTCTTGATAGCTGAGTTTAGAGGTAGACTTTTTTGTTTGGGTTTTTTTTTTTGCATTACTCTTATTTTCTATAATTTTTTGTTTTTTACAGTGACAGCTAATATTTTCTGTTTTTGGAAATTTGTCAGCTTCATAGACAAAAAAGAAAATTTAATCTGGAAAAAATTATGGGAAATATCCTCAAAAGGATATCACTTCCTTGCCTGAAGAGAAAACATACTAAAATAGTTGAAACCTAAACAGCTGCAAGTCCATGGCACCATCTCAGGAGTTCCTCCTGTGTTCATAGAACAGTTGTGTGCTGCCCATATGCACATGTATGCTTGCACACACAGGGAGACATGGCAGACCTCGTGTGGAGGATCTGCTCACAGAAGCTCTTGCTCCCCATGTCGTTGGCTGGTCAGTGCCCCTCTTTCAGGGCGTGGGGTTTTTTCTTGAGTAGGTGGCACTTACTGGAAATGTTGTGAAAACACTGTTTTTGCTGTGTTCTCCAGGTCGGATCCGCACAAGACGGCAAAGCTCTGGGAGTGCCACCAATGTCGCCTCTACACCTTCTGATAACCGGGGCCGCAGTCGCGCTAAAGTGGTTTCACAGTCCCAGCGTAAGAAACATAATTTATGCTGTTGCTTACCTCAGATTTATTCAACAGCCCATTCTGCAGTTGAACATTTTATAATCTTTGTATTGACTTCAGAGGGAAAAACACATTTTTTGTGGCTCTAAGATACTGTGAATAATCTTACTGTGTGCTGGTTAAGCTTAAAAATTGGAACATTCCAGGCATACATTTGTCTCCTTTCCAGGTGATTTACATTTTATACTGTTAAGCATTAAACATTAAAATGTAGTTTTTCTCCCTCCTTTGAAGCCTGTCAAATTGTAACTTACCTGTTCTATGACTCATTTTTGCATTGATAAGGAATCTTTCTGATGTAATTTTAGAATAGTACCTGGGCAGAAAACTATTAATGCTATGTTCTTTCCAGTGGTAAATAAGTAAATCCATTAAAAGCTCTCCCCCTTTAACTCTGTGCTCTAACATGTGCAGCCTGCACCTCTCTTCCTGCTGTGTGGGCCCTTGCTTTGCCTAGCTGCCCTGCTTCCATGATCGCGTCTCTGTATATGTGAAGTCAGTTGGTTTGTTAGCCTCAGCCATGAAAACAGCCACAGCTGGAATGAATTTATTCTGGTCACTCTTCAGATCCACCCTTCGTGTCTCACTTTCCAGCCACACATAAACTTTGAGGGGCCCTGCTTCTTCTCTATGCATGTTGAGCAGAGCTGGGTAGCAGAGTGCTCCTGGGTAGCAGAGTGCTTCTGTCCCCAGGAGCTGCATGTGATCCCACAGAGCAGCACTCACTAGCTGACATTTGTCTGCCTCCTTTGTGGCCCAAGGAACTGTCTGTCTTTGGTGGAGAGTGCTCCATCTGCACCAAACTTAGGAGTTCTCTTAGTATAGAGATTGCCTTGCTCAACAACTTCTGAATTTAAATGTTTTTCCCTTTGATAACTGTAGTCCTCATATTATGTCATTTCTGCAAGGAAAGCAGAAGGTCAGTTATATTGCTGCCTTTGGTGAGGCTGCAGAACCTCCCTGTGGCCTAGGTTGTATTGTGTAGTACGATACACTACAAGCGTGGGCTTCAATATCAGACAAAACTGGGTTTGCATGGTGGCTACAGTGTGATGTTGGGTGAGTCATTTAACCTTTGTGAGCTGTTGTTTCATTGTCTGTGAATTGAGTGATAACAGTTCCTACCCTCATGGGGCTTTCATGAGGATTTAATGAGAATTAGGAGCCTAGCATGTGATACACAGTAAATGGAAGCAAGCTTTATAGTCATAACTTAAGGTCAGCAGACTCCCGTCATAGCTGAGGTTGAGCCTCCTTGATACCTGTCTACTTCACTGGTTTAGAAAAGAAGGCTAGGAATGGATTTACATGATGAGGGATGAAGTTGAGGATACATTGAGAGTCCATTAAGACCAAGAATGCCCTCCTTACTGTACAACTTAACCTGGATTTTCATTCAGATCCAGGGTGCAGATAATAGCCCAGAAGTGTCTATCTTAGGAACAGCTTCCTGGCTCTGGTTATTCTGTTGAACCCTAGTGATGCCTGGAGACACAAAAGGATACACATGGGTTAAATTTTACTGCAAAGGAATTCTTGACAAAAAGTGTTCAAATCTCAGAATATAAGTCAATATAATGAAATTAAGCCAAATAAAAAAGATCTAAGCGTTTAATTATGCAGTATTATTTCCCTCCATGGAGGTTTAGGGTTGAACAGTATTTTACATGTTTCTTTTTAGTGCTGTTTATCAGTATTGGGCTCTTTAGGGTTCCCTGCCCTAGCTGGGTCAATGCTGTAGTTTTCTCTCTATATTGCAGGTTTTAGAAATGGCATACGTTACCTCTGCTTGGCAGGTGGTGAAGATTACAGTTCCTTCTCTAATAGTGGTTAGGGTGATAATAGAGCTTTGGTTTTTCAGTCTTATACTGTACCTAGCCTTGGGGCTCCACTTTTAAAAATCCCCAGTTTTACTTACTTACCAAATCATACTCAGGAAGAGTGACCACACTAGGCAGTTATGAAGCCTACTTGTTAAGCTTATGCATATAAGTTAAATATCTTAAAAATTATTTTAATAAGTGGTAAATATAAGCATATGTATCACAAATGTAGATATACTAGTATTCATAGTTCTGATTTAGTACTAAGTGAGCTTCATTAATATTAGATTTAAGGTCCTTAATAATTGGCATATTTTAAATATTTGAGGTTTATAGGAAGTCAGGACAGTCAGATGGAAGTAGCTAACAACAGTTTCTTTCAGTTAATTGATGCTTTTGAGCATTTACTATGTGGTAAGCAGTTTGGAAGATGGTAGTGATACACAGATGAGTAAGTTACAATCACTTCCCTCAGATTGCTTAAAGCAAGAGAACAGATGTGAGTCTGGCACATTGTAGGTTTGAAAGTGTTTTATGAACAGACCTGAAATAAATGCTAATATAGAATGACAAAGATAAAATAAACATAAGTACAAAAATAGGAAGAAATCCCAGGAAATGTAGCTATTTTGCTAATGTATTTGTGTTGTGTTGCATGCTGACCTTCTGTATTGTGTTATTGTCTTTTAATCCACTTTTTGCCTGTCCTTTGGTCTGCTCTCATAATCAAGGATCCAGATCTGCTAATCCTGCTGGTGGTAAGCCATTTCTCTTCTTGCCTTTTTTTTTTTTTTGGCATTCTCCCTCACCCCATGCTCCTTGCACAATATTAATTTCTGTCTTTATTGTAAGCTTAGTTAATCTTCCTGCATTTTTCTTTGTGTTCAAATTCTAGAGTTTGAAATGGATTTCTTTTCCCTTTATACATAGTTTAATAGTTTATTAGTAGCTCAAATTTTATGGGTAAAATTAATTGGTCCTGAGACAAATTATTCATGGTAGTGTATATTATTGGTTTTTATAATGGTTTTTCACTTCAATTTGTAGTTAAATCATTATAAACCATTAATTTTTGTATTTACCTAAGTGGTTCATTTGAATGATGGTTGTTTTGATTTATATAATATGTATTTTTAAATAATATATATTTAAAATAAACACACATATACATTTATAGCTAACTGTTGCTTCAAATACATTCTTCCCCTGGGTCATTCTAGTCTAGTACTAGTCTAGTACATAATAATGTATACTTTACATTTTAGAATTTTATTGCCTTCTCTACTTAGGGAGATTATCAGTGCAAATGACTGCCATTTGAATGTATTGGTATGATGCTTAAAATTGTGTTGTTTTCTCTGAGTGAGAATTGTGTCCCACAAGCAATAGTAATATATGTATCTAGCTACTTAACTACTAATAAAAATTATCAGTCATATTATTAGTTTTTAATTTCCGGTTTTATTGCATACTTCTCAAAGAATGTGGTCCATGTTATTTCTACTTTTGTAGATTTTTTTTTTTGAGATTTGCTTTGAGGCTTAATACACAATTTTTTTTTTTAATATTTATGTATGGAAAGGTAAAAAGAATGTATATTCTATTAGTTGGGATATATATGTGCATGTGGGAAGTGTGTATTTTTATACATACGTATACACACACGGGCACAATTTTCACTGCTCTGTCAGTTTCTATGAGGTATATAGTTTTTCAATAATTATTAGTCTTTCCATGAGGTCTTTTGGTAAGTATGGCTTTTTTCATTTTTCCTTATACTTTTATCATTTTTTAGTTTTATATATATGTATTTTTTAAGGCTTTAGTGCAGGAAGTTTTATATTTCAAAACTATGTTGTTTGGAGCATAAAGGTTTGTGATTATTATATCTTCATGGACAATTATTCTTTCATAAATATTAAATATCCTTCTTTGTCCTTTTTAAATGCTGTGTTTTATTCGATTTGTTTTTGTTTGTGGTGTATTGTTTGACTCTTACAAATACCAGACAGCTGAATTTCATTTTCTTTTACTTTATGTTTCTTTTTCTTTTTCTTTCTTTTAGAGATAGGGTCTTACTCTGTATTGCCCAGTCTGGAGTGCAGTGGTGTGATCATGGCTTACTTCAACCTTGACCTCCTGGGCTCAAGTGATACTCCCACGTCAGTCTCCCTAGTAGCTGGGACTACAGGCATGTGCCAGCATGCCTGGCAGATTTTTTAAATGTTTGGAGAAATGGAGTCTCCCTCTTGTTGCCTACACTGGTCTCAAACTCCTGGGCTCAAGTGATCCTCCCACCTTGGCCTCCCAAAGTGCTGGGACTACAGACATGAGCCAGCAGTCCAGGCTTGTTTTAATTTCTTTTAAATCGATGAATTTAATCCAGCCACATTTATTATGATTAATATACTTGAACGTCCTACTATCTTATTTTGTGATTTTTATTTACCAGATTTCTAGTTATTTTATCCTCGTACCCCCTTTTCTATCATTTGTCAGATTAATAGATTTTTCTTGGATCCATTTTCTGTAACTAATGCTGAAGAAAATTGTTATAGTTCTAATACTACTCTTCTAGCAATGATATTTAAAATTTTTAACATAATCAGCTCTTATAGAATAAAAAAAAAAAAAGCAAAAGAATAAACACCTTGTGGTATTTGTAGATATTTACTGTGGAACAAGGAGGCTATTGTTGGTACTTAGCCTGCCGTTTTGAATCAGAAATCTTGTAGTTATTTTTGTAGAATTCTACCAATAATTCTAAGTATATTCTTTTATGATATTCAGTAGTCTTTATGTTCCTACATTTAAAAAAAATTGCTACCACCACCAAATGAAGATTTATTTTTATATAAAATTATGTATTTTATCCAAATGTATGTGTAAAAACTGGCTTTTGAAAGTTTTACAATTCATTCCTACATTTACATGTTATTCATTGTTATTTTGCTTCACTTTTAGCTGGCAGCCGGTCAAGTTCTCCAGGAAAATTGTTGGGAAGTAGTTATGGTGGACTTGCTGGGGGCTCCTCACGAGGCCCACCTGTGACACCATCTTCAGAAAAGCGAAGCAAGATTCCCAGGAGCCAGGGATGTAGCCGGGAAACAAGTCCAAACCGAATAGGATTAGGTAAGGATTCTCAAAGGTCTTGGAATACCATTCCCAGCTTGGTCATAGTTTTTATTATAACCTAATGACTGTGTCTAATGTAGGAAATAGAGATCTGTTTTTTGAACTGAGGATGTCACTTTGCCTGGGTATACAGATTATGGCATATTGAGGTTTCAGTTAGAAAAATGTGTGGGACTTAACCATTCAAATTTATGGGAAGGAATTATGTCATTGTAGGCTTTTGTGTTTTGCAGTCATTGTATAAAGCATTGGAATTGGGGAAATAGAGGGTGTTTCCCTCACATTTAGAAGCAGTGTTGCTTTTCATTTTCCTTTTACTGATTAGCACTAAATAGACATTAATCTATATGAATTTTCAAAAACAACATTTAGGGTCTACATTTGCTTTAATTCTGATCTTCTCTAATCCAACTGGTGAAACTTATGGTTAAACATGTATAGTTACTTTTGACATAGATTTAAGCATGAAAGCTAGGAATTGATTAAAATCAATATATATTTATTTTTGCGTTATTTAGTTTTTTTTTGTAATAGTGTATAGGATCATGTGACTTACCCTCAGCAGCTTAATTATCTTTTAATCCATTAACATCTAATTCATATACTACCTTTTTAATATAAAATTTAGAGATCTTTGTGATATAATGCAAAAAATCTAAATTCATATTCTTTATGACTTATCTGCTTTCTAAGGGTAGAATGTATTAATATAAAATCAGATTACTATATTCTTAAATTGTTTTGGCTTATCTTTCTCATTTATTCATTTATCTCATCCACAGTGTTTACAGTGATGTATGAGGCACTTTGTTAGACCTGAGAATTAGAAGATACATGAGATAGATTTAGATTCTGACTCAAAGAGCTTGACATCTATTGAGGAGAGGTGGAAATGTAAGACAGTGTGACAAATACTATAACAGGGTGCTTTGGCACCATAAAGAAAGGAGTGTCTTAGACCCTTGGCCACCCCAGATTTCCTGCTAGGGGAGGCTGCCCAGAATAGGTTCTGTTTTCATGAGGTACGAGGTGGAATTGGTCCTGGTGGGAGAAGAGGGGAAAGGTGTTCTAGAGGAGAGAGATGGATCTGCAGAAACAGTCAGGCAAAAGGCAGCCACAAGTAATTCATTTAGCTACTGTACAGGAAGTCAGAGTCACTTGAGTGGGAGTGGAGGGCAGAGAGACTGATAAGAGTCCAGTTCATGAGACTCTCTGAAGGCCACCTTGGCTACCAGAAGGCAGGAGCGGATATTTAAGAATGGGTAAGATTTTATTTGAACTCCTATTTCCAAAGCAGGCAGAAAGTATTTGGTGGTTTTATTAATTCTCTATGATGCCAAATCTTTATTGGCATCGCGTAGGGTGGTCTCTGAGCTGACAAGTCATTTGGGTGTTGATGTGGATATAACCATAGAAAAGATTACAGCTGGAATCTGAATATTATGGCTGATTTGTGTTTGGAAAATGCATTTGATTTCAAATGTAGATGTTAGGTTTCAGCTGTCTTTTTTCATAGTTAATTGTTTCATTTTATAGGATGTCTGTTTTCAATCCATGTTAGTTTTATACATTTTAAAGATTCTTTTCTGTTTTGGGATTTTCTTTTTATATTATTAAAGATGCCATTTTAATCTTCTTCCTGAAATTGGGAAATAACCCAACTTCATTTATCTGACATAATTCTAATGTGCTCCATGGTTTTAACTAAGAAGTTTGTGTTGTATGTGGTTGAAAAGACAACATTTCATACATTTTTAAAACAGGTATTATGGAACATCGGTAGGAACTGAAGAAAAGGTGATTACCTTATTTGAAAATTATTTGAAGAAAGTTATTTCCCTGATGCTAATTAAAGGGATCAGTTATGTTTAGAGCTCTGAAGTCATACATATGGTTCAGATTAAAGAAGATACTTTATTTAAATTTCTACGCATTGTGAGAATATATTCACAAAAAGAAATAAATATTAATATAGCCAGGCATGATGGCGTGCGCCTGTAATCCCAGCTACTTGGGAATCTGAGGCAGGAGAATCACTTGAACTCTGGAGGTGGAGGTTGCAAGTGAGCCAAGATCATGCCATTGCACTCCAGACTGGGCAACAGGGCAAGACTCCATCTCAAAAAAAAAAAAGGAAAAGAAATGCCAGATATAGATGATGGGGGGATGGAGGCAGCAAACCACTTTGCCATGTATGTACCTATGCAACAGTCCTGCATGATTGGCACATGTACCCTGGAACCTAAAGGACAATTAGAAAAAAAAAGCAATATATATGAATAAAATACATTTTCATTTTTTTCTATAGTACTCCTTAGACGTTCCATTTAATAGGGTGGCAGACATAATAGCATTATTCAGTAATAGATTGTGTATTACTGTTATCATTTAGTATACACTGGGTATATGTCTGTGTTTCTTAGCATTTGACTCACTGTATAGCAGTTTTCAATATAATTGTTAAAAAAAAAAAAAAAGGGAATATCTTTTAGTAATATTTTCTATAATTCCCAAACCAACTAATTCAACAGTTTTAATGATGGCTAAACTAGGTTTGGAATTTGCACTGAGAATTAATTTCTTTTTTCATTTGTTTTAAAACTGATGCCAGGGTTCTTTTTTGGCATTTAAGTTTTCTTACACAAAACAGCCTGTAATTCCTGTTTGAATACTCAAGAAGCAAAATATATCCTTGCTACTCTCCTTTTTCTTGGTGATTTGTTCCCCCATAAGCTATCTGAGTAGGAAAATATGTTCGTAAATGATTTTATTTTTGTGTGTCTTAAAGATAATACTTTATAGATACAATAAAGTCATATAAATCACCAGTATCTATAGTGATTCTATTTTGGAATTTTCCCTTGTTTCCTTCTGCCACTCATCTTTGGAAGGGCTGTGAAAACACATTTGACATTTTTGTAACTTATTCTGTGGATGTGTATTTAAAATGTTCTTAAGGTTTTCCGGTTAAAATACTTTGAGATAATTAAACATTAATAATAGTTCATTTCAACTGTGAAATTAGACTACTGTCTAAGACCAAGACATGAAAATGTCTAGACCAGAGAGACATCTTATGTCTTTAAGTTCCAGTTGTTTTTATTAATTCTCTTCTGTTCTGCTTTTATGAGTCCTGACTGGACCCTTCCTTAAAAGGTAAAAGTAAAGATTACCATTAAAACAAGGAAGTAGGGTAGAGTGTCTATCAAAAAATGAAAACCAATCAAATGGATTTTTTTATGGCTTCCCAGCATTTCATGTAAGCAGAAGACCCCAGAGCTACCTAGCAATACTGCTTTTTTAGGAAGTTCATAGTACAAGTATGTTTTCCTTGTCTGTGTCTCTTATTCCTTCTCCTCTGTAACATATTTTCACATAGAACATTTAGTTTGGCACTTAAAGAGACAAGTTATTTGGTAGGTTTTTTTTTAGATTTGTTCACCTAATTAATTCATTTATAAAAATCATTTATATACTGATTTTAGGCCAGGCGTGGTGGCTCATGCCTGAAATGCCAGCACTTTGGGAGGCTACGGCAGGTGGATCCCTTAAGGTCAGGAGTTTGAGACCAGCCTGACCAACATGGTGAAACCCCATCTCTACTGAAAATACAAAAATTAGCTGGGTGTGGTGGTACATGCCTGTAATCCCAGTTACTTGGGAGGCTGAGGCAGGAGAATCACTTGAACCCAGAAGGCGGAGGTTGCAGTGAGCTGAGATTGCACCAACAAATTCCAGCCTGGTCAGCAGAAGGAGACTTCCTCTCAAAAATAAAAAATAGGCCAGGTGCAGTGGCTCTTGCCTGCAATGCCAGCACTTTGGGAGGCTAAGGCAGGTGGATTGCCTGAGCTCAGAAGTTTGAGACCAGCCTGGGCAACACAGTGAAACCTCATCTCTACTAAACTACAAAAGTTAGCCAGGCGTGGCTGCATGTGCCTGTAATCCCAGCTACTGGGGAGGCTGAGACAGGAGAATTGCTTGAACCCTGGAGGCGGAGGTTGCAGTGAGCCGAGATCATGCCACTGCACTCCAGCCTGGGGGCAGAGCAAGACTCCCTCTCAGTAAATAAATAAATAAATAAAAAATTATACTTATTTTAAATCCTTCTTTTAGATTAGTCTTTCGACGTAGTATTATAAGTGAGTTTGTATTTCTCTTGTGTTTTAAGTTATTTAACATTTGAACTGTTAATGTCACCACTAGATTTATTTTAATGAGTAAATGATGCCAAGGCTCTTGAGGTTTAGGGTAAGTATGGTCATATTTTCACAAAATCATAAACAAAGAATTATTTTTCTTTATACTGCTACTAACCGTATGTTAAAGGAGAAAATCAGCTCAAATGGGTGAATGAACTCTCCCTGAGTGAAATACCAGGGGGGTAAACCTTGTTAAGAAATTTATGTGTGCTGTTATTTCAGATTGTGTCTGTTTACTGCTGTTAATGCTTTTTATTGTCTTCACAAAGCAGACTCAGACCAAAAAGAGAGCATTTCTTTCCCATTGTTCTAGCATGTATATGAACTTAAGGAAGGGGGTAGGCTGGGAAAATTTCAGAAGTAATAAGGCAAGAACTATTAAGAAAATGCTCAACTAAGCATGCACTTGTTTAAACAACTATCAAGACTTTTTATTGCTTTTTTATTGTTTGTTTTGGAGTGGGCAGTAGAATAAGACAAAATTTTCATGTGTACTCTTCAGCTAGGGACTTGGAAGTAGTTATGGATGTGCATTATCTCATAGTATACCCTTCTCATTTAAAGTGAGGGGACATGTTCTTTTTCCTCATTTTCCTAATGGGAGGCTTGAGACCCAGAGAGGACTAGTGGCTGGACCAGTGAGAGCATGGAACTGGAAAGGTTATTTTTTGACTCAGATTTGGCCTTGGTTCTCTAAAGATGAGTAGGATGCGTGGTATTGCTGTGTACATTCTAGGAAGCTTTTTCATATTGGTAGGGCCAGTACATACTCCCTGGTTTTTTAAGGATTTAATTTGGCATCTCCTCCTTTTGTCATCATTGTAGGAGCTGTTTAGAAGGTCAAAAAGAATTGCTTATTCAATAGTCATCACTACTTTGAATGAAAATTCAGTGCTTTCATGTCACTGGCAAAATTAAGGAGAGTTTAAGACTTTCCGGTGAAGCCCCAGTAAAACCCTTTGGGTCCAGATTGTTGAGATTACATTCCTGTGCCTGATTTTTTTTTGGCCTGAGCAGTTCTAAGCATTTGCATATCACTTAAATGCCTTCAGAGTCTAGCTCCACTCCAGCACTGAGCAGCTGAGCCCAGTGGAAAGTTGGCTTTGGTTTTCCCTTTTGTATACTTTTTTCATCAGGGAGTGTTATGATTCTGGTTTATAAGATATTCTTATAGTTTGGCTATATACTCTTTGCTGTGAAATAATAGACTATGCTTGTTGCAGTATAGAAACATACTTGTTTTTATATCAGTGAAATCAAGTTGATTGTTTCCAAAATCTTGACATTTTTTTTCCAGCCCAGAAGTTGTAGATCCTCACAAGATGGAAACGTATGTTGTCCCCATCAGCTGTTATATTAGGCATTCCACCTACATATTTTTAATATACAAGATTGTTTTGGAGTGTTTTGCCAGTAATGTATTTCCATTTTCTCAAATTAAATGGAGAAACAAGGTATCCTGGTCTTTTCTGAGCTTCACAGCCAAGTTATTATGAGACCCTGGGATATTCATGCAATTCTGTCTTATAGTCTTGGTGTTTTCTAACATGAGAATGATTAACTTTATCCAGGTAATCAGAAAGTTATTTGCTGTTCCCAGGTCAGTAGAGAGATGTTTCACCCAAATACTGAGAGTATTGATCTACTTGCTGTAGCCCCAGTGTGTAAGACTGGATCAGTGGAGGTGCTTGGTAGAGACCAGAGGCAAATCATCTTGGATTCTCATTGAAAAAGCAGGGATAAAATGTTGGGATCAATAAAGGAAAGGATAACTGTCCCCACTTTTTATATCTGCTGGTTTGGAGAATTGGATATGTTTGAAGCATCTACACGATTACTTGGAGTGGGTAGGCTCTCTGGTTATGTCAACCCTTATGGCTTCTCTTGGTGAAAAAGGCCAACCTGGGAGCAGTGAGCCCTCTTCCTTTTCGTTAGGTAAGTTCATGGACTTCAGTGACCAGTGTAGTTATTCTGTTCGTTAATCCAAATTAAATTACCTTTCTAAAGAACAAGTGTCTATGAATACAGCTTTGGTTTTTTGTCGTTTTGTTGAGAAGTTTGCTAAACTCATGAAAATTGATCATTCCTAAAAGGCTTTTGATCTTGTATTTTCTGATGCCAGTTTGTTCTTTAGAAAGATTTCTTTTCACTTCTTACATTTAGGTAATTTCACTTTCATACTAAAATTCACAGCTTTCTGAGGCATTGAGCATAATCACGTTTTACCTAAACCCTCCCCTGTTGGCATGTCAGTCAGTGAGACCTCAGCGTGGATAGGTGGCTCAGTCATCAGAACTCCCCAGCGTGAACAATGTCATAATTACATTAACCAAATGTGACTGACATTTTGTGAGTTTTTCTGTCTTCATTAAACTTGTTCACCTTCTCTGAAACCCTTCATGCTGCACACTAGCACGGAGCAGCCGTATCCCTCGACCCAGCATGAGTCAGGGGTGCAGCCGCGATACCAGCCGTGAGAGCAGCCGAGATACAAGCCCTGCTCGGGGCTTTCCTCCACTTGGTGAGTACATGTAGGTGCTGGCTGAGGAGCAGAGTTCCTTTCCCTGCTCCACATGCTTGTCCGAGACACTGCTAGGTGGAATGAACTGCTTTTCCTCCTCCACTGTCCTTGTGATCCTTCCTTCTTTCTTCCCTTTTCCTTAGTTACCCTCTGTTGTCCCCCTCTGCATGCTTGAATTTTGGCAACTTCGAATTTTTATATATTAGAGGAAAAAAACACCACTTCACTCTGTGCTATTGTCATTGATGACCACTTGCTCCCAGGCAAGCCCATCTGTGTGGCAATTTCTAACCTAAGGCAAAACTCAGTGGAAGTTAGTTGCTGCTTAAAAGGAAAGTTAATCCAAAGTTTATCCTTGGTCATTGAATTCTTACAATTTATCTTTAATTTTACTACAGATCAGTCTACATGTAATTTAATTCAAAGAAGGAATCAAAGTGCAATTGCGATAATGTTTAGAAAAGTAAATGAGTTTTCTTTTTAGTGTTAATAGTCCTGCGCCTTCTCTGAAATGGACATATAATAAACCCTTTTTAGTTAGTATAAACTGTTAATGCCCAAAAGACATCTGTCAACACATTTTGTGCAAAGGAATATTTTATATTCAATAATTATTTTTCACTCCTGCATTAAGTACTGTACAGCTGTCCATTTTTCTCTTGATAAGCATACACATAGAAACCATTTTATTGTAATTAGACCTAGACCTGAAATTATGTGGATCTGTGGACTCCAGCAGTCTGCTAATTTTAACTACCTAATTATATAACTGGTCTTTTGAAAACAATACATGTCACTACAAAAGAGGGATGTTAAATCAAAAGCATAAGGTCTCAATATTTGCCTCTACCTATCTCCTTCTAAGGTCATTCACTTCTTCTGATCTTTTTTCCCTAATCAGTATCGGTAATCAAAATCTAGATATATTTATTTATGACCCATTGTTCTTTATGAGGTTCTGAAAAAAGAACAGGCAACCAGATGCTAAACCAGGTAGTACTAGGCCATCCCCGTGACTTAGTGAGGCAATACCTGTTGTGAGTGTTCCACCTTGTTAGCATGAGCCTTTGAGTGGGGCAGCATACCTGTTGCCTGTCACATATTCCACAGCAGTCTGAAGCATTACAGCAGAATTCTCAATAATCAGAGGTGGAAATGATGATTTTTTTTTTTTTCTGAATGAACTGGTGATTTTTCCTTTTAAATTAAGGCTTTATATCTTTGCATCCTTGCTCACTATTTGACCTTCTGAACAACCTATTATATGAGTAAACAGTTCAATTTTTTATTGCTTATTTTGTCTTTTAGAAGCAATTCAGTGTTTTCCTTTCAAATATGTACTGTTATTTTTGATACTGTATGTGGAAACATCCTTTGGAATCTGGCATGTGGACCAGGCAAGGTGTGCTGAATTCTTGAGATCCTAATTGAACTCTGCGTGGTTGAGTGAATCTTGTCTGTTTTGTCCATTGTTTGGTTAAATGGATCTGCTTAGCTGTCTTGGTGACAACTCAGAATGTTGAAATGTGTAATTGCCATTACCAAGGCAGAAGGTGTGGGTCCTCACAAACTCTAGCATCAGCTCATGTCTTCTGTTGTGGTCAGGGCAATAGTTAAGCTCTTTGAGCTAAATTTTTGTATCATGCCTTTCCCTTACCTTGGGTTAAACCTGACCCTAAAACTTAGGTCCAGCAAGAACAACAACATTGCTCATGTGTACCCACACCATGTGGAGCAGTCAGCAGGCATAATGCCTGTGGTCCCTGTTCATCCTCTGGGACAGGTATTATCATCAGAGTCTTAGGGAGAATGAGCTACTTTCTCAAGATCACACAGCTAAATGGTGGAGCCAGGGTTTGGATTCGGGTTTGACTTCAAACCTGCCTCATTTGGAATTAGTTCTGATAATTCAGTGTCTTTCATTTGTTCCTTGAAAATGTATTAAGTGCTTGTACTGAGGCTTCTAGGGGGTGGTTGGAAGAGGTTTCTGAGTCATTTATTTCCAGGCTTGGGGTTAGGACTTGGGAACTTAAAAGAACCCAGAAGATTGTTGTCCTCAGGGGAGCTTACTACACATCCTCTGAAGGTTCCTTCTTTAGCTCATCAATTTTAATCTCTTCCCACCCCTTTTGGAAATTAGTGAGATTGTATGTTAGGGCTTCTTTGAATCCATTTATATAGCCGACTTTCTTTAACAACAACAAAAAAAGAATGGAAGTACTTATATTCCAGTGAATATATATTTTCGAGTTTGCATTTTTGTTGTTTTGGACCATTTTTGATGGTATGAATCTATATGGTTATGGTGATCATTGTTGATTAAGGGAAATCAAGGGCTCTAGGACTGCTATAAATTAAGCTTTCACATAAGTGGGTCTACCTGGGATTCCAGTGTTGGGTGATAACTTGAGAATGTGACAGAGGACTCATTGCATAGCAGATTTCTTTTATAATATTCTGTTGAAAATGAACCAAAGGACCATTTTATAAGGAACCTATATATCAGGTACTGCTTAAAAACTATTTCAGACTAAACTATCAAGACAGTGATGTGCTTGTACAAAAATGTATAGTTTTCTTCAGTCTTAACACTAGATATTTCACCAATTTCCTTATTTAGGGAAAGTAATAATTTTATAATATTCGTTGCCAATTTATTTTTAATTTTTGTGAATCTCAAGAAAAAGATATTTTCCTTTTTTTACAAGCTGGTAAAAATGTGTCCTTATTAACCTGGTAATCTTTGCTATTTAATACCACATGTACCATAGAGATGTATATTTTATAAAGTAACATGGACCTTAAAAAATTATATTGAAGAATTTGAGGTATTGATATTTTATGACTGAATGTGAGAATGTTAACATGTACAGGATACTCCAGTAGTATGGATGAAATGTAGCACTGCTCAGCATCAGTTTGTTAAACCTATGAATTTTCTGTGGTATAATACTGTGAATTTTTCAGAGTAATGACTGGAAGCATATTATCTTTTGTTTTTCCTGTTGTGGAAAAGCCGTATGTTACATGGAACTGTGGTCAATAAGTTAATGTTTTGAATCCAGTCTTTATTTCTTAATTATTTCTAAAAGTTGTTTTCTTTCCACATGAGAACAGAATTTAGCATTTATTTCCTCAGGTCGATGAATTAATCTGCTCATTAAGAATGCTTGTTAATAAAATGGTACTCTAATGTCAGATTGTAAATTGTAGGTTGCTCTTACCGTTACTGCCACCACCAGCACCACCACCACTAACCATTGTTTAAGTGCTTTATAATCTCTTTTAATCCTCTCAGTAACTCCCAAGAGATAGGTACCATTAACCATTATTAGCACCATTTTATAGATAAGATGTTGAGACACAGATAGATTTAGTACTTTGCCCAATGTCAGTCCTATGACTAGTTGTGATCCAACCAGGGTTTACAGTTGCATTACTTAGCTGGTGCTCATAACCAGTGTACTGTAACTGCCTCTCCAAGGAAAATCATTAAACTTAATACAACTAAATTTCCAGCAATTACACAAGTACTAATAATTAGGATATGGCCAGGCATGGTGGCTCACGCCTGTAATCCCAGCACTTTGGGAGGCTGAGGCGGGCACATCACTTGAGCCCAGGAGTTCAAGACCAGCCCGGGCAACATAGGGAGACCTCATTTTTACCAAAAAAAAAAAAAAATGCTGGGTGTAGTAGCACATCTCTGTAGTCCCTGCTGCTTGGGAGGCTGAGGATAGCAGATCTGCTTGAGACTGGGAGATCAAGGCTGCAGTGAGCCATGATGGCACCATTGCACTTCAGCCTGGGCAACAGAGTGAGACTGTCTCAAAATAATAATAATAATTAGGATATTTATGCAACAGATCAACAAACATTTTGACTGGGGAAAATAGAATTCCAATTCTTGAACTCCCTTCCTGTAATTTCATTTTATTTCTGTCGAAGTAACATTATGAACTTTTATGCTTGTTTTTGGTGCATGGTTGCATATGCATCACATACTGTTAAAACATCTTGTGAGCTGAGTTAACAATCCGTCTTACTGCCATCCCACTCTGGGATAAAGACAGTGCTCGGTGACTCCTGCTGTTCTTCATGTTGCATATTTCCATACTGGCTGACGGAGGCTTCATGGCGTGACTATAACCTTGGAGTCCGAGTTGGTTGATGCATACTTAGTTTGGAGCACCTTTAAGAGTGCCTTTGTTGTGCCTGTGTGTTTAATAGCTGTGTGAAAGCCAGCTGGCCACCGTGGAGTTTGGGGATCGGCACTTGCTGTCCATTCATATCCAGCACCATTTCTTCTCATGAGAAAACATGGCCTTGTTGGTAGTGGTCCCTGCATTTCCTTTGGACTGTGGCATTTTCTGTCTCTAGTACTTCTGTGTTAATCCTGTGGGTGTTGCCATTCCTTTTACCTGCAGCCTCTCGACGTCATTCCAGGTCCACTAGTGCTCTCTCCACTGCTGAATCTGTTGGGCAGTCAGGTGAACAAGTGCTAACTGCATGACTTGGCTTCTTCATATGTTCTAGTTTCACACCCATGTTAACATTTGTTTTCATCTGTGTCGGCTAGCACTTAGCATGTATGCACCTCATATTTTTTTCCCTAATGTGCTTTAATTTTTTTAAGTTATTGAATGTTTATAGTTGTGTTAATAGGCTGTAGATGCTTTATAGCCTGTTTGACAACATCGTTTCTCCAGTATTCATATTTATGTTAAAACAAAACAAAAAGCAGGGAAGTACTTCCCTTCCTGCCACCCTGACCCCTGGAAAATAACCAAAATCAGGTATTCTTTAGGGTTCCTGTGGGGCAGGGGGGCATGGATATCATCTAGTAGATTCTCTCAAAAGTCTTTACTACAAATAAACTGTCACATATTAATACTAGTTATGAATGTCAGGTTCACATTTTTTGAGGTAGCACTTAGTTACCAGTGTTGCAGATTATAGCAACATTTATATATGTATGAAAATAAGTGTATTATTCTGAAAGTTTTATGGAAAAACAAGATCAGCATTCGGGTAATCAAGTCAGGCCAAAGGTATCCTTTGCAGCCTGCAGACTCCAAACCTTCTCTCTCAGCTCTGTTTAGCAATACTCAACGTCCACTGGTTAACCCCACAGTGGCAAAATGTAAGCAAACAGTAATACATCAATTTGTTAGATTTAATGGCATTATTTTTGTATGCTAACAGTCCCTAATGACTATAGTTTTCTCAATTGATTAAGACATAATCTATGAATTTGCAGACCATTCATGGTGACAATTGTTACCGATTCACCAAATCAGGTATTTTCTCTTTTCTTCCTCTAAATGAAGCCAGCCATGTTTTTTTTTTTTTTATTTTGAAACAGGGTCTCACTCTGTTGCCCAGAGTGTAGTAGCATGATCTCAGGTCACTGCAACCTCTGCCACCTGGGCTCAAGCGATCCTCCCACCTCAGCCCCCCAAATAGCTGGGACTATAGGTGTTCACCACACCCAGCTAGTTTTTGGGTTTTTTTGTAGAAATGGGGTTTCATCATGTTGCCCAGGCTGTTCTCAAACTCCTGGGCTCAAGCAATTTACCCACCTTGGCCTCCCAAAGTGCTGGGATTACAGGCAAAGCCACCATGCCCAGCCTGCTATATATTCTAATTATATACACTTCCCTGAAGATTAGGGGCCAGACTGAGAGCATAGTCATATGTATTCATCTCTTAGAAAATTGAACTTCATAATTGTATCAGAGCCTGGAGAATATGGAACAGATTTTACTCTGGTGAAAACATAAAGCTTACAATTTTGCTTAGATCCAGATAAACATTTCCCCTTAAGATTTGAAATTCAAATTGTCTATGATATGTATCAAATGATCTGTAGTCACTGTGTGTGGCAAAGCTGTATGCATCTTGGAAGCACAGAATAATTGCATTGTTCTTAGAGTTTTAATTTTGTGTCTGAAAAATCTGTATTCTCCCCGGAGCAAGAATTGCTGGCATGAAATTTTTTTTTTTTTTAATTTTATTAGACTTCATTTTATTTAAGTTTATGCTGGGTAATTTATAAATGGCTTATAACTGAATTACTTTCATTCTGTTACTCATAAATCTACTATCTACCCTTTTTTAATGAAAAAAAATGAACAAAGATCATCTATAAAAATATGTGCACAGTAAATCTCACATTTACACTTGTTTTGTATTTCAAGTGATAAATATAGATAAATGTAATTTTTAATGGTCCTTTTTAGTTTACATGGCACATTACCTTTTAAACATAATGGCTAAAATGACAGTTGGAATGACCAGCAAATTTATTAAAAAAGGGGATAGTATAACATACAATTTTTTTTTTATAAAAATTCATGACTATGTAACTGTATTGATGAACAGTATTTACATTTTTCTCTCTGTGGTAGTGGAAGGTGTAATGTTTGAAATTGACATTTTTAAAAAGCTAAATAACAATTCACTTTTAAAGTTCATCAGTTTTGTAGGCACTGTCTTGTTACATATCTAAAATTTTAAATACATTGTTATATAGGAAAGATTGATTCATGTAAAATAGATAATAGCTTCCCTATTATTCTAGATGCTTCTAGAATATGGCTAACGTAAAGATTTTCCTTGTCCAAACGATGTCTTATTTGTTAACACAGAGAAAATATTTTATCTTAACATTTTTCTTCCAAAGGTTTTTATACATTAGAATTTTAAATAATTTTTTTACTGGTAGATGATGTATAGCACACTTAATGAAGATATGACTTGCACTGCCTTTCTTCTAGTATAGTTTTAATCTCCAGCATGTTCTAAGGAAGGTTGGTTAGCTGATTTAATGGGACTTTGAAAAGTGAGTTTGCATTTCCATGATCACTAACAAGTTTAAAATAGATACTTGAACTACTAAAATTTGTTTTAAATTCTTTGGATTCTTTCTATTTTATTTGTATAAAAATTACCATTCTAAATTATTTGAGGAACCCAGGTAAAACTTATACCCATATTACCTAAATCTTTAATGTTCTGCAGTGAAAGTGCTAGATTTTTTTGGTGATTATTTTAATAAATTGATTTTTAAGTAATTTTTGTTGACCAAGGAATCATGAAGAACAAGCATCTAAAACTGAGTTTAGTAGTAGTAAAACATAGTGACATTAACAAAACTTTGCACAGAAATCAATTTAACTCATCTGTTTCCAATTTTAATTTTTTACCACACATTGCATTAGAACTCTTATGAAACCATTAAGCTTTCTAATTAGTTTCATCAAACATCAGGGCCACTTTTGCCTCTAAAGGGAAAGCTAAATAGATTAAAAGACTCAACTTATAGCCCAGCTTCCTTTTATAATAAATTACCCCTTCTCTCTCATGTCTCAGAAACTTTTCAATAATAAAATATTATTTTTGAACAATTTCGAGTGCCAGTGCTTTGTGGCACATAGCATTAAATGTAAGCAGCTTAACCTCTACCACTGGTAAAGAAGTCAAGTGTAGTTAAAATTGGCTAGAGACTTTTCAGTGCTTCTGTCTACTTGGTGGGAAGAGGCAGGAGTTCTTGCAAGGAATGAGATTATCTGAATTAAAGTGACACATCTTTTGCTTTTGTTTTTTAAATAGATCGGTTTGGGCTTGGCCAGCCAGGAAGAATACCTGGTTCTGTGAATGCCATGAGAGTTTTGAGCACAAGTACAGACCTTGAAGCTGCTGTTGCTGATGCTTTGGTAAGAGGCACAGTATGTATGTAAACAGAGCCTCTTTGAAATACTCATCTGCATTTCTCTCTGTCTTAACAGGAAATTGCCCCCAAATCAGGTTACTAAATCATCTTTGATACTCTTTAAAATTGTGTAACTGTTGGATAAATGTGTATTGTTATTGTTTGCTGCTTAAACTTTTACCTCTGCTCATATAAGTGAAAATGGACTTTACAGAAAATATTAGGGTCAAGTATTTCTTATCCGTGCTCTTCAGTATCAAGGAGCTTTTGATGACATTGGGCTTCTCAGCTGTCACTGGGCTTCTTTTTTTTCTTTTTAACCACGTTTGTTTGTTTTTTTTTCTGGCACTTCTTTTTTTCCATTCTGTTGCTTCTGTTGCTTTACAGAGTTTGATGGCATAACCTAGACATTTTTCATAATAGTAGATAATAGAGTTTGAGGTTTGAAAATCTTGCATTTATTCCATTACCTTGTCCGTATGATTTTATGTTGTTTTTCCTAACTCTTTGAGGATGGGAAGCACTGGTAGAATATGTTTTTGCATCATTATAGTGTAATATCTGAAAAACATAAATCATCATGGATCCTTTAATGTTTTGGTTATACCACAAAGTTCCTTGGTAGAATCAGCTTGTGGTCCAATTGCTTATTAAAGATGCATTTTAGCTAGTCACACAGTCTCTTGCATATTCCGGTTTATGTGATCAGCATTTGAAATGGGTGTTCTTTAGAACTCTGATCACTGGCCTTGTTTTTGCTGTTTTAAGATTTATTCTCTTGTAAGGCAAAAAAGTATGTAATATTCTGCTTTTAGACTCTGAAGTTTTTAATCCAGCCATGTTTTATCAGATCACCATTCTATAGTTTATGGCTATGGCAATTCCAGTTTTCATTCCTTTTTCTCTTGCCTTCATTTATTCTTCCTCAGTCAGGTTCTTTGACGAGTGTCTGTGAGTAAGCAAGTTTGCTGCTCTCATAATGCTTTTCCTGTAGGTAAACTGCCTGGCCAGCTGTATTCCTCAACCTTATGTATAGAAGGACTTTTTTTCTGCCAGGCGCAGTGGCTCAAGCCTGTAATCCCAGCACTTTGGGAGGCCGAGGCCGTTGGATCACGAGGTCAAGAGATCGAGACCATCCTGGTCAAAATGGTGAAACCCCGTCTCTACTAAAAATACAAAAAATTAGCTGGGCATGGTGGTGCATGCCTGTAATCCCAGCTACTCGGGAGGCTGAGGCAGGAGAATTGCCTGAATCCAGGAGGCGGAGGTTGTGGTGAGCCGAGATCGCGCCATTGCACTCCAGCCTGGGTAACAAGAGTGAAACTCCGTCTCAAAAAAAAAAAAAAAAAGAAGGACTTTTTTCTGATAGGTGCTAGAGTTCAGGGTAACTGCTCTAACCATGGCTTTAAGAGTCAAGAGCTGGAACAGAATTTGCTGAAGCTGTTTGTCTTTCTAAAGTTGCAGAATTTAGAATCTGTCTCTTATTTGTTCAGAGACCCTGGGAAGTAGAGGTCAAAGGAGTGGGAAATGATGGATGTGAAACCCTTAGTTGACACTTCCACTTAAGTCAAGGGAATTTCTTAGTTCTTTAAAGAACTGCATAAGGGAGTGTGTGTAAAGTTCTAGGAGGCAGAATAGGACTTGAGAGTTTGAGCTTTGGCTTAACTTGACTTGAGCTTTCCTCTGAGCTCTAACTCCCATTAGATTCATGCTGCCCTTGTTACTTTTTGTCCAAACTATTTAGTCTCTCCAAGTGACCTGCTTCTGAAGAGAAAACACAGAAATGGTACAGAATCCTTGCCTCACTGACTGAATAGACGCCACAGGGCCAGACAGAATGTCTCAGAGAAATAGATAGTAGAATTAATGGTGACCTTAGAGATTTGCCTCACTGGTATGGGAAAAGTTTTAGCAAAGAATTACAGCAAGTTACCAGAAGGTCTTCTGAGACATGAAGGAGGGTTAGAAAATGCCATTTTGACAGCATTTTTTATTATTATTCGCTTGATATGAAACGCTTGCTAACCTGTATTTTTGGTTTGCTAAAATATATTTTGCTGTATACTTTTTTTGCAAGAACAATCCCTACATATGCTTCTGACATAATTCTCTATGCTTTTTCCCCATCCTTCAATATTTTCCTGCCTACAGCTGTTAGGAGACTCCAGGAGCAAGGTACCAGTGCTTTAACTTTTGTTTTATAACTTTATTGCTTCTGTTGCAAGTATATTTCTTTTAGAAGCTAGTGAAAACAAAAAAAATACGGTGTAGTATAGAAATTCTGGTTTATATGGTTTTGTTGAAGCATAACAGTGATTCACCATCATTGTTGCCTCATGGTGGAGTCAGTCACCTTTCATGTACATCTGTTTTGGTATTTATTTTAAATGTTAAGCTCTGCTGCTTCTAGTAGTGTTTCATTTTATTAACACAGTTTATGCCTATTCTTACGTCGTCATGATTTCATAAATGGATTTATCAGCATTTTTCTTATTTTAGGAGTCTGATTTATGTGTGACCATGTAATCTGTTATGCAAGCAAAAATGCTTTTGACAGTAAAAGGGGGATGCTATTAATAATTATGTTAGGACGGTACACTTATGGCAGAGCAGTCCTGAGAATGTTGGATTAATAATACGCCATATTATTAGAGAAGTGTATTTGTATGGTTTAAGCCAATAGCTATTTGTTTTGCTTTTTAAAATTCTATATAGTTACTGTTATGTCATATTTATGGGTATACCAGTTCTGTATTCAGGGTCAGTGAAATGAATAAAGTGGGTATTATAGTCTACTTTAAAAGAAGCCTATTCATGTTTCAAAACCCTAAATCTTTAATGCAAGTGGCCAGGAGTTTGAAACCAGCCTGCACAACAGAGGGAGATGACTTAGGAATTCTTTTATGTGGACTACTTCTGCCACTTACATTTCAAATTCTGGCTTTTATAGGAAACATAAATATTCAGAAAAGTTTGCCCATAGACTATGCTCAGGATATATTGCTTTTGACTGGGGAGGGGCTGTTGGCTGCACATATTTGCAGTGTTCCAGGTGCCCAGCTGGAATATTTAACATACAATTTTATTTAAACCTCACAACAAGCCTGTATGATAGGTATAACTATTGTTGTCTTAAAGATGGGGAAACTGCAGCAAAATGCTTAGGAGGCTTTCAGAAGTCACACAGCCCAGTCAGTGTTGGCACCAGGATTGTGATCTGTCTGTCTTCCTGTAAAGTCCACACACTTTACTAGAGGCCACACTCTTTCCTCCCTACTACAGAGTGCTTTGCTTATTAGTTATTTTACCTAATGGAAAACTGCTTTTCTGTTTTTATTTCCCTAATCTATAAGCACAGGAAAAGCGTGTCTGTGTGTGTGTCATTTTACACTTAACTTTGTTGTAGATTTTGTTTGGTACGACTCATGGTCATTTCACCTTTCTATTTCGTCCTCAATCACTCCCACCCCTCATTGGACCTATCAGAAGAAGCCTGTGAGGAGGAGGTATGAGCCGTATGGGATGTATTCTGACGATGACGCCAACAGTGATGCCTCAAGTGTTTGCTCTGAGCGCTCATATGGCTCCAGGAATGGTGGCATTCCCCATTATCTGCGGCAGACTGAGGATGTAGCAGAAGTTCTCAACCACTGTGCTAGTTCAAACTGGTCAGAAAGGAAAGAAGGGCTTCTGGGCCTGCAGAACCTACTGAAGAGCCAAAGAACACTGAGGTGAGGACCACAGCAAGAATATGAGCTACGTTTGAATCCCTTGTTGGACTCTTCAGGGGCTTAAAGGGATTCCCTATAATTAACAGAGTCTTAGGTCCACTTGCAGGAACCGGCAAGATGACTAAGATACAGTCCTTGCCATCCAGAGGCTTTGAAATATCTGGCAAATATATCTTTTTCTCGAGATGGAATCTCACTCTGTTGCCCAGGCTGGAGTACAGTGATGCGATCGCGGCTCACTGCAGCCTCCACCTCCCAGGTTCAAGCGATTCTTCTGCCTTAGCCTCCCAAATAGCTGGGACTACTGGCATGCACCACCACACCTGGCTAATTTTTGTATTTTTTAGTAATGGGGTTTCAGCATATTATTAGACAGGCTAGTCTCAAACTCCAGACCTTGTGATCTGCCCACTTCGGCCTCCCAAAATGCTGGGATTATAGGCGTGAGCCACCGCGCTCAGCCCATGTGGCATATATTCTACAATTTATTAGGTTGATAAAACATTTAGGGTGGATACAGTGGCTCATACCTGTAATCATAGCACTTTGAGAGGCCAGGGCAGGAGGAGCACTTGAGCCCAGGAGTTCGAGACTAACATGGGCAACAAAGGGAGACTCCATCTCTATAAAAAGATGTAAAAAATTAGCCGGATGTGGTGACATGCATCTGTAATCCCAGCTACTTTGGAGGCTGAGGCAGGAGGATTACATGAGCCCTGGAGTTGGAAATTGGCAATGAATTATGATTATACCACTGTGCTCCAGCCTGGGTGGCAGAGCAAAACCCTGTCTCAAAAAAAAAAAAAACAGACTGCATATTTGGTTCTCTGATGTTTCATATTTGTCCAGTAGATATTATTTGAGAAATTTTGGTGTACAGTATGCAATTCAGGTAGAACAAAAAACAAAAACTGCAGGTTAGTATGGTTCATTATGCTTCAGGGTCCTGGATAAAATGTTTCAGTCTCGGTCTGGAAAATTTTGATATACATGTGCATATATTTAGCTTATAAATGTATGTAGTAAGGAGATAACAAAATGGAGTCCTTCAAAATATTAACAGCATTGTCTCTTAGATGGATTGTTTTTGCTTTTTTCTTTGTTTTTGTTTTATAAATTTTCTAAAATAAGCATGTATTACACATACCAAAAAAGTATATGGTTATACCATATTTTGTCAAATCTAAGGCACTGTAGACACCCTTATTTTTATAACCCTTTAATAAATGCTGTATATTAAGCCATGACAGTACAAATACGTCATTGATTATAAGATGACTCTCAATTAGAGAGAAAGTTAAAACAAGAAAAAGGAGATGTGAAAGGGAAGTAAGAAATGAGCAACTAGCCAGGCGTGGTGGCTCACTCCTGTAATCCCAGCACTTTGGGAGGTCGAGGTGGGTGGATCACAAGGTCAGGAGTTCGAGACCAGCCTGGCCGGCATGGTGAAACCCTGTGTCTCTACTGCACACACACAGACACACACACACACCAACAACAACAAAAATTAGAAAAAAAAGGAATAGGCAACTTAGTATACATGAAATGCAATCTACTTTATCCTTGGGATAATTTTTATAAGATAAATCAGCTGTCATAGATGGGAATTCCTCTTGGATTCTGGAAAGCGAAGTGGGCACAGGCTGATGAGTTGCGGAGCCCTCATTGTGGCTCTTCAGTCAGTCTGACTCCACCCTCCTGTACTCAAGTCTGCCCCACATTATTCATCTGTTCGTGAAGATGATACAGGAAGTGTTGTCATGTGCCTTCTGAAATGCAGGCATCCTATGACACTCTAGTGACTTGTCAGAAACAAAAGATGATTTATGGCTATTGTTCCTCAAGAATGTGTTTAATCCTGGTGGTCCCACTTTGTAGATTCTTAGTGTTCACCGAGTACCCATTGAATAATCTCTAGAAATCTGTCGGTCGGCATCAGTCTAATCTAGGTCACATCATTAACAATATTGGCGAGTCCTTGAACCAACTGTTTATCCGCATAAACGGGGATTACTCAGGGATGATTTGTGGAAAAGAAGACCTTTCTCTCAAACTTTAAACATGGGACTCAGTGATAGTCAAGGACCAGAAAAGGCAAAGGGCACCAATGTGAAATGAGTGTTTGCTTTGTCCTAGGAACAGTAGAAGGTACAATGTGTTATATTTTTTAATTCTCTCAGCAACCATGTGACATAGTCCTTATCCTGTTTTACCAATGAGGAAAAACACAGGCTTAAAGATAGCAGAGTACTTTCTTATTTATGTATTTTCGAGATGGAGATTCGCATGTCTCCAAGGCCGAAGTGCAATGGCACGATCTCGGCTCACTGCAACCTCCGCCTCCCAGGTTCAAGAGATTCTCCTGCCTTAGCCTCCTGAGTAACTGGGATTACAGGCACCTGCCACCATGCCCTGCTGATTTTTGTATTTTCAGTAGAGACAGGGTTTCATCACATTGGCCTGGCTGGTCTCAGACTCCTGACCTCAGGTGATCCACCTGCCTTGGCCTCCCAAAGTACTGGGATTACAGGTATGAGCCACAGCGCCCGGCCCAAAGTACCTTATTTACAGCAGAACTGAGATTAAAATCCAGGTCTGTCTGACCCCAAAACATATGCTGTTCTGTTTTTTTCCTTTTTTTGTTTTTACCTCTCATCACAATGCAGGATAGGCATGCTTTTTCGAGTTTATTTCATTGCTTTTCAGTTGTGGCATGTGGAAAACACAGCTGAAATAAAATGAAAAGGATTTGGTACATAGCCTTGTCACTTCCAGATATGTGAGCTTGTACCCACTCAGTCTCAGTTTCGTCATCTTAAAATGAGAACAAATCTCTTGTTTTATCTTCCTGTTTGATTTAGCCATAAATTAAATAAGAGTTTGTGAAAAGACATTGTTATGTAGATATAAATTGTGTAAAGCTTACACAGTTAGTTGACTAATCAAAAAAATTAGCCAGGCGCGGTGGTGTGGACTGGTAGTCCCAGCTACTCGGGAGGCTCAGGTGGGAGGATCACTTGAGCTTGGGAAATCAAGGCTGTAGTGAGCTATGATTACACCACTGCCCTCTAGCCGGGGTGATAGAGTGAGACCCTGTCTCAAAAATAATAAAAGTAATAAATTCATTGATTTCTGTGTTATTTCTTCTAGTCGAGTTGAACTGAAAAGATTGTGTGAGATTTTCACCCGGATGTTTGCCGATCCTCATAGCAAGGTAAGTCTGGAAGTCATGCCTGCCTTATCTATCTCCCTGCATGTCTGCGTGCTCTGTGTGATATACTACCCAAGAATGAGAGAGAATTCCCTGTAGTGCAGTTCCCGCCTTACAGAGTAACACCAATTTCAGCACTAGTTTATGTTACACGTTTTAAAAATAGAATTCTTAGAAACTTAAATGTGCGTAAAATTAAAATTAAATAAGTGTGCTTCAAGTAAGAGTTATCAGGGAGAGAATCAGATGGTCTTTCTTATATTTTTCTATGTCTCCTGTTAGCCAAACAGTGAGGTAGGTGCTATAATATATAAGATTATATTATAATGTCATGCATGTTTTGATGTTAGAGTAATGAAGCAAAATAAGTATATAATTATTTTTGTATCAATATATCCTCATAGGACAAGACAGAAAAATGAAAGTATTTAATTTAATGGATTTATTGGAAAACCAGGTTATTTCTTAAAATAGGATTTTGCTGTTCCCAAGAACTTGCTGAATGGTGATCACTTAGCTAGTGCCCACACCTCCTGAGGGCCAAAGGGAACACTAAGCCTGAGGAATGCTTTTTTTTGACGAGAGAGTCCCAGCTGAGGGGGAAACACCCATGAGTATGGGACAACACTTTCCAGGGGTGAGAGAGGGGCTTTTTACAAGAATTTACTTGGAGTCTAGGTTTTAAATAAATACCATTATTTGGGAGAAGACCCTTAGAGACTATCAGATACTTTTAAAGGAAAAATGTGGAGAGCAAGGTGAAAATATAGGGAAAGGGGTAAAGGACAAAAGTAAACTGTATGGACACAATCCAGACAGAAATGGATAGAACCTTAAATAAGCAGAAGCCGATCTTTAATGCTGACATGCAGGATTGACTACAATTTTCCTAGTAAAGATGATCACCTCCAAGTTGTGCTGAAAGAAAGAAACCTGTGATGGCCAGAAAGCCCAGCCAGTTATTGTCCTTGAAATATGAAACATTGATCCACCCATTCATTCACCCAGTCATTTAACATTTACTGAGTACCTGCTCTGCGGCAGGGATACAGAAAGCAAGATACGGCTCTAGCCTTTTGAGGTGCTCATGAGAGTAAAGGGGAGTGAATGCAAGGGTTCTCCTCCCCTCCTCCTCCAACAGCTCTCCTCACTATCAGTCTTGAAGCATGTCTTAAATTTTCTGCTCTGACCCTCACAGCAAAGTCAACATTAACAATATTAATAAAAATTCCCCAGGTGCTCATGCCTGTAATCCCAGCACTTTGGGAGGCCAAGGCGGGCAGATCACTTGAGGTCAAGAGTTCAAGACCAGCCTGGCCAACATGGTGAAACCCTGTCTCTACTAAAAATACAAAAAAATAGCTGGGCATGGTGGCATGTGCCTGTAATCCCAACTACTCAGGAGGCTAAGGCAGGAGAATCATTTGAACCTGGGAGGTGGAGGTTACAGGGAGCTGAGAATGTGCCAGTGCACTCCAGCCTGGACAGCAGAGTGAATCTCAATAAAAATCCAAGAAAGACTGAGTCTACAGGCCACATAGATATCCAAAGATAAAATTTATCAATATTTTTCTCTACGATAGTGTTAAAAGCAGTAAGATTTAATGCATAAGCATAATTAGAGTCTTAAGATTTATAACTTAAGAGCTATTAGATAGTTTAGAACATTGATAAATTTCTGTTACTTGTCACCCCTAGATTGCCGATTCAGAAGCAGAATGTGAGGATAAAGAAGGAAATTTGTTTCCATCAGAAGTCTCTTGTACAGTGAGTTTGGAGGTCTCAGTTTAGTTAATATTTTTTAGCTGCCTGTAAGCTAAGCCAGGAATCCCATAGCTAGGGCTGAATGACTTTTTTCCTGAGCTGTTTCACAGGCGACCCCTGGTGGTGAATAGTTGCTGTGGTAGAAATGAGGCGGTATAGGATTCCTGGGTTGTCCAAAGTAGAACAAGTTTCATTAACAAGGTAGGGAAACTCAGTGCTACTTTTCTCTCTCAAATTGGTTCAGAGATATTCCAGTATGGACTCTATTTCACCTAAGCAAAAATCATTACACAACAGCTTGAGAATTTTGTTAATATATTTTATTCTGAGCTGTAATCATCTATTACTTTATAATATCTGAAATAGGCATACATCAAAATGTCTGATGTGAAAAGCAGTAGCTACACAATAGTGAGTAGGTGTTTTTATTAGCTCATTTTATAATAGTGTTTGTTGACTGTTAGTGAATAAGAATAGCATTAGGACAAGAGGATTTGTTGTTAAAGAAAACCTTCAGGATTAAAATCAGAAAAGTTAATTTCTCTCTGTGCTGCCTTTTAAAGGTTTATATTGAGGGAGGAGAGAATATTTCATCCATTTGTAGCCTTTTCAGGTTTTCTGTAAAAAAAAAAAAGCGCATGAAAATTGTATTAATTCACTGCCAACTAACATGGAATTTGTTTTGTTGCATGGCCTGGTTTGCGGTGGAATTCACAACAGAGAGTAAGTTCCATTCCTTTTTCCTTTATCTGTTTTCTGCACTACATTTTCCTTCTGTGCTATGAACAGCCGGTAACAGGGTTAACCTAAGTTACAAGAGGCTGGGCAAAGCACGCATGGGCATTTTGAATGTTTTGCAGGGTTTGGAGGAAATTGTGAATTCAATATGTGAATTACTTGGTTTTCATTTGTGTCTAGGTTTTCAGTATGTTTTTGGAGACTCTTGTGGATTTTATAATAATTCATAAGGATGACTTGCAAGACTGGCTTTTTGTTCTTCTCACACAATTACTTAAGAAAATGGGAGCAGATTTACTTGGATCTGTGCAAGCAAAAGTCCAAAAGGCTCTAGATGTCACCAGGTAGGTGTTTAAGGGTTAGGTCCATTTTGATATTGCAGTACTTGTAGGTAACTTTTTGCCATGGCCTTTGTCACCCACTTGAATATCTGTTCTCAGTTCTCATGTTCATTTGTTGACATATCTGTTGATACCCCACCAATCCATGAGATGAAATACCATATCATCCTTGTGTTATATTACTTTTGTGAGTATTTAAGACATGTTATAAATAAATGTAAAACTTTAGAACTTTTCTTCTCGTTAAAAAACATTTAAAAAGAACATTTAGAATATTTGTTGATATTTTTCTGAAGACCTTAATATTTTTATTACTTCAACTTAGAAGTCATACTAGAGATTATTTTTTTTAATCAGTGTATCATGTAGAGTTTCCATTGGTCCAGGAAAAGTCTAAATTGATAGTACATTGGCTCAGAGATTTGCACATTTGAAGTAGTTGTGACCCTTCTAGCTGTTATGAGAAAAGAAAAGCTGCCAACGCCCAGGAAAGTTAGAAAAAACTACATGCTGCTGCTGTTCAGAAAACTCTTCTCTACTGTCTATGCAGTTGTGGGTCCTCAGCATGCAAGTATGAGAATTAAAAGATCTCAGAAGACACTTTGCAATGATGTCTTGGTTGTGATTTGGTGGAAGATGGAGGGGGCAATGTCAAATTGGTGTAGTTTTTTAAAGAACAAAGGAATAACTTCCAAGTCACTCGTAAAATTATCAGGGCACTTACTTTTATAAGTTGCTACAAACTGAAATAATTCTAGTTATTATAGAATTTCAAGATGGAAGGACCTTAAAGGCGATGTTCATTTTATCAGTGAGAAGCAGACACTTTGGCCTTAACTTTGTGTTAGTGGCAGTTTAGGAACTAAAATCCGGATTTCTGATGATTGCTCTGTTTTCTGTTCCTGTTGTTCCAGGCTGTCTTGTGGGTGTGTGTCCTCACCTCCTGTGGAGACAGGGGGTGGTACAGATAGCACTAGAACCTAGAACCTTCTCTTTCTGGCTCCCTTGACTAGCACAATAGCACATCCTGCCCTGCTGGCCATCCCTATGCATGCAGCTGTTACTTGACTCTCACTTCAAAGTATGCACCTGTTCCTTTACACTATGATGCCAGCTGTTTTCTTATGGCTCTTGACCCTGTCAATCTGTGCAATTGCATTGCTATAGAATTCTATTATCCAGAGAGATTTCCCTTCTGGTTTTCAGTGAACTCAAAGTAAAGTACTTGAATCTGTTGGTGAGGGCATAAAAAAAGGAGTAATAATAAAATAAATAAAATTAAAGTAACATACATTTGCAATAAAGCTTGGAAACTTTGTCATTCCTTTGCATGGTTAAAAATTTTATTGTGGAGTTAGGGAGCATTACAGTACACTATTATACCAATGAATTATAAAGGTGGAGCCCAGATTGACTGAGGGGCTAGGTGATAAGCTGGTATCATTAAGTGGAGTGGATAGGAGGGTTATTGATAGGCTGGGGCCAGTTGTGGCCATGTTGGGACATGGGCTCAGTAGTACCAGACTTTTCAAGAAAGATCAGAAATGTCGATTTGGGCAACATATTTGAGAATTTTTTAAGATACTGTGAAGGCCAAATGAAACACATGTAAGCCAGGCTTGGCCTGTGGATCACTTAATTTAGGTGAATGTACCAATGACCAGATCCATTTATATTTTTGAGAATAGTAGGAGTATTAAGATTATATTCCTAAACTTCGATGATTAAGGAATACAGTCATGACCTCCTGTTAGTTTTTCTTTAAGAGTCGTAGTCTCAGTAGATTTGATCTGATGAGTGCCTAAAGCGTTTTTAACATTCCCTTCTTTTTCTCAGCAGTTGAGATCCACAGCTCTTTAAGCTGATCTAGAATCAGTCAGTGACTATTAATAGGAGGTTTTAGTGATGGCTGAGAATATTGCTTCTCAGTTTATAGACTCGAGTGCTAATCTGCCTCAGTTTCCTTTCCTTTGGCTGTACCTAACGATGGCATATTTCCTGATTATACATACCCATTATTGAAATGTATTCTCCATCCAACCCATGCTGCCAGAAGAAGGGAGAGACGTTTTGTGTGTGGTTTGTTGACATAGTCACTTAAATCATCTATACTACAGTGTATTTTCCTTCTGGAAGTGATCTTCAAAGATTCCAGGATACAACTAGATGGTGGGAGGAAGGGGTACTATTGGATCAAGTTTACTTTTTATTGGTAATTATAGGGATGATGACATTGGTCCCTTATATGTGGCCATGCGCCTTTTATTCTTGTTGTATGATTTTATTTACTTTTCAAATTAATTCTATTTGTTTCATTTTAGAGAGTCAAACCTGTTTACTTATTTTACTTTATTTATGTAGATTTGGACTAGAGAGTCCAAAGAAAGCAATGTAGATATTTGCCTTGCATTTATCTTTTCTGTTAATATGGAAATTATATCACCATTATCCACAAGGGGCTCCATAGTACAATTTTAAACTTAATACTAGTAATTACAGCATTTTAACAGAAAGAGCACTGACTCTCTGGCTGAGAGCCCCTGAGGGTTGCTTGATTGGATCAGAGATCATGATGACCACAAGAAATAAGATCAGTAACAGGCAAGAAATGGATTGAGAGAAGGGGCTCCTGGGACCCCAGGCTTCTGTGTGTGATTTGTAGCTGCTGGACGGGACATGTTTTGTCGCCGTCTCAAAGGCATTCTTCTGTGGTATACAGGGACCCTAAGCAGTGACCAGGACCAAGGATGACAATACGGTTAGTTTAAGCAGGGTCAGCCGTAAGCAGCCCGGTCAGGATATAAAAATGAGATTTGTGTATCAGAAGTGATTTTTATGTTTAATCAATATCCAGAAAGGTAGCTGGAGGGAAAATGAGCAAATCCCTAGAAACACAGGTAGAAATTTCTTCCTTAGTTTATTGCTTAATGTTTTAAATAGCCACTCAGCGTAAGTTCAGTTTATGTTTGGGGACTTGAAACAAGATTTTCCTTTTTCCAGATTTTCTGTATAACATGTATTACTTTACATAAAATGAAAAGCACTATTTATTAAAAATGTGAACAGGGTTTTACATATATTAATCTATAATGGTATGCTTTTGTTAAATAGTTTAACATTGTTCTGTAATAAATTTCTTTAAAAATGAGCACTTTTCCCCCCGCCCCAACCTAGGGACTCCTTTCCATTTGATCAACAATTTAACATTTTGATGAGATTTATTGTGGATCAAACTCAAACTCCAAACCTCAAGGTCAGTAATTACTTGTCATTACAATTCAACCCTGGAACTCAAATTTGCTTAAATTTACTTTTGTTTATATGTGACTCATGTTTAGCTATTGTGAATAAATCTGCTGTGACATTCCTGGTTGATTCTTTATGGATATGTTCCTGTGTCTCTTGGTTGAGTACCTAGCAGTGTATTTGCTGGTTAATTGGGTAGGTATATGTTTAGCTTTATAAGAAGTTTCTAAAATGGTTGTACCATATTGTATTCCCGCCAGCAGTGTATGAGAGCTCTAGTTTTCCTACAGCCTTACCAACATTTGGGCAGTACTAGTCTTTTTCACAAGTAATATTTAAACTAGAAAATTAAGACATTCTAGTATGTAGAGATAGGTATCTTATTGGAATGTTTAATACTAACATGCTAAGATGTGAAAGTTAATTGTTACATGTTGTGGAAAATCCTACCTATAGTAACAAGACCAGATTTGAGGGAGGATGTGTGTTAATTTGAATTAGGTCACATTCATCGTCTGTTCTTTGATCATTAACTTTTTGGAGGTTTTAGGATGAGCCTAATAAATTATTACCTTTTTCTCCTGAGGTCAGAACTAGTTGAGAAGTTGATGGTGAAGTTAGGGCAGAACATGAGCTGGATTACCGAAAGTGCTGCCTTACAGAACATGGCTTAGAATGTGTGGCAGAACTGGAGTTGAACTTGCCCTGTCATCAGTGGCAGAGTTGGAAATCCCATGGGCTCCTGCCCTGGAAAAGTGTCTTGCAGCATAGATGAGGAGCAGAGCATGCTTTTTTACAGGCACCTAACAATGAAGAAGACTGAGCCATGTGCCCCTTCCTGTCCCTTAACTTACCCATCAGTCATTTCATGCTTTTCCCCCTGTTGGATGTTGCTCCATGTGGAAACAAATCCAGGAGAACGGAAAGAGTTTCCCCTCAACAGGGTTTACTTTTCTCTGGTACCTGATGAGAATTCTTTTCAAAGATTCATCAGGTGTACTTAATGTTTATAATTATTGGCTCTTTCAGGTCAAAGTTGCAATCCTGAAATATATTGAGTCTCTGGCCAGACAGATGGATCCAACAGATTTTGTAAACTCTAGTGAGACAAGGCTTGCTGTTTCTAGAATCATAACCTGGACAACAGAACCAAAGAGTTCAGACGTGAGAAAGGTATGTCCAAGAGAGCTGATGTATAATTACAGACTGTTCCTGGGCTTGTGTTAGAGAAAGGTATTTAGAAACTTGCAAACTGCACCACCCACCCACAAACTTTTGTCACTAAGGCTCTGCTGTTGCCCTTTTCTCTCTCCGGCTCTGCCTAGTTTTGAATATAAAAATGAAAATATGAAACGTTGCATGATTGGCTTATGGTTTTCCCAGGCATCTGTTTTATGTGTTTTGTAATAGGAAATCACTAGTAAATTAGTGTCTTTTACACAGATGTTTGTTTTCCTTATATCAGTTTGTAATATGTACTTTAAAGATGAAATTGCAGATCTAGGGCTAGCTGGCTGCAGGGTCCCTTATTGTAAAATGTGGTTGAAAAGCTTAATAAGATGTAATAGATTCTTAAAAAAGAGCAAACATCTTCCAATATGTAGTATATAAGTATGCGTGTGATATGTGAGTATGTGCTTTTGTAATAGAATGTTACTTAAGTATTGCCTGCTATGGGTTGAAACCTGTTTTAGATTCACATAATACCTCAATTAGGGCCTGTGTGGGACAAACTAGCTTTGATCATAATGCCTACTCTCTGTGGACATGCACATTAGAATATGTGAACTAGGATTTATTGTCCTTAGTGTTCTAATCAGAACATTATATACAGTTATTATCAGCCTGAGGCTCCAAAAACCTCAACTTATTTTAATCCTAGCTCAAGCCAAATATAAATAGGAAATTAGATTTATTGCTGGAAACACTTTGTTCATTTACTGTTTGAATGAGCTTCAACACTTGTTTTCAGTTATTTTGGATTATACAGTGTTACTTCACAAAGCTTTGTCTCCGCTGGCATGCTGCTTTCCATGCCTGCCCCTTTTTTCTCCTTGCCCATTGTGAGTTCTGCTTAACTCCTTACTTTCACACTGAACTTACACTCAGGTTCTAGGACAATGATCCTGATCTTCAGAGGAGTTTGAGAAGATTTAGATTAAGTTCACAGTCCTGGCTGCAATTAAAATTGATGTCGATTTCTGAGCTCTGTTTCCAAGTAATTTGATTTAGTTGGTATAGGGTAGAGCCTAGACACTCTTTTTTTTTTTAATTGGAGTTTCTTTCACTCGTGACTGATTTTTCATGCATAGACAAGGCCCAGTATTTTGGGCCATGGCCCTGGAATGAACCTCAGGACAGACACACTGCTGATACAGTGTTGATCTGGTTGCTGTAAGTTCCCTTGCTACGCAGTGTTGCTTCACAGTATCTTCAGGACTAGGCTTGGCCTCTCTGTTCCCTGGCATCTTCCCCACCTCCCTCCTACCTCGTACCTAGAGTTCTTGTGCTTCCTCTAAACCCATTCTAGTGGTTAGGGCCCTGTTACCCTGGGCACCTTCTTCAAACTGATGGAATACCTGCCTGGTTTTCTGCATATTGTCAGCTCAGTGCACTCTGTATTGATCATAGAAAGCTTCCTAGAGAAGACAAGATTCATCCTCAGATGTGGAATATGGATGCAGTTTGCATAAGTGATGGGTTTAGGGGAGGGACAGTAGTCACGTGTAAGAAATGAGGTTTGTCTGGAACAGTGAAATAGACTGAAGCAGAGGGTTTGGGAAGTTGAGCAGTAAGGAGAATGTTTTGCTCACCCTGCATGCTCAGTGCCTGGCATACACCTGGAATAACACAGTAGGCATTAATACATATTTTGAATGAATTAATGAATGATAAATACCCATATGAAAATGATTTCACTTCAAATAATACTTGAAGCCATCATTTTTTAAACTATAGTTTTGAAAGTTCCCTTCTTTTGACTTCTTTATTTGTTATCTATTGTATAACAAACTTGTACTTACTTAGCTTGAAACAAGACAGATCTATTCTCTCACAGTAATAAATCAGGAATCTGGCATATGTTCTTTGGGCCTTCTGGTTAGTATCTCAAAGGCTGATATCAAGATGTCATTTGGATCTGCAGTCTCATATGAGGCTGAGGTCTTCTTCCAGCTCATTGGCTCTTGGCAGATTCCAGCCTCTTACAGGTGTAGAACTGAGCTGCCTGCTTTCTTGCTGAATATCAACGGGGAGCCATTCTCAGCTAGTAGAGGCTGCCAGGAAGTTTGCTTGTTTAAAGCCATCGCGAGAATATATGAAGAAATAATATCTAAGAAACCCCCCAAATTTGATGAAAAACGTTAACCTACCCATCTAAGTAGCCCAACAAACTAAGATTTTTTTAATAAAAGGATCCACTACGCAGACGCATCATATCTAACTGTTGAAAGCCGAAGAGAGAGTCCTGAAAGTAGCAAGAGGGGAGCAACTCATCCCATGTACGAGATCCTTGATAAGATTAGAAGCTCATTTCTCATCAGAAACACAGAGGACAGAAGGGAGTGGATGACATTGAAAGGTCTGAAAGACAAAAAACTGTCAGCCAAGAATTCACTGTCTGGCAAGACTCTTCTTCAAAAACAAAGGAGAAATTAAAACAAAGCCAGCCATAGAATCTCTCTCATTTTGAATCTCTCTGATACCTTTTAAGGACTTGCCTGATTAGGTCAGGCCCACCCAGGATAATCTCCCTTTGGATTAACTCAAAGTCAGCTGATTAGGGGCCTAAATTACATTTTTGAAAATCCCTTCTGCCATGTAATACAATCATGGGCGTGATATCCATTGTATTCATAAGTCCCACTTACTCTGAGGGTGGGGGGGATTATATAGGGCATAATACATTTTGGGGAATCTTGGGGGCCATCATAGTGTCTTGACTACCGGGGCTTTGGTGTCTCTTTTAGTGGGTTGGCAGAATGCTTCATAATTCCCTCGCTCTTATTTTAGGAGGGAGCTTTTTTACCTATCTTTGCAAATTGTAATGTGGTTCAACTTACATGTCTGTATTCTGGCACCCTCTAGATTTTTTTTTTTTAATCATCCAAGATGTTTGTGTCTCTAAACTATTTGGCTTTCAGTAGGCATTCAGCACTAACTAGTAAAGCATTACTATTTGATTCAAATAGGCATATCATAGCATAGTATTAAATAATGTCCTCAAAGCCTACATTAGGACACTGCTTAATCTTCTTTGGAGGTATACTCACTTTTATTTAAGTTCCCTGTTTTGATGTACCGTCCATTGGACATCTATAAATATAGTTGCTTTTGTAAGTGATGCAGTTGCCTTACCCAAGAATATGAGATGTTCTTGAAGCATTGTCAAAATGATATTAGTACCTAAACAAATTAAAATACTTAGCAATCGTGATGTAGTATATATCACTGTTCATTTTAAAGCTGTATAAAAATAAAACTAGGGCCATTCCTGTCTAGATAATTTACCACACTAAATGTAAAATACATGTCTGTATAAATAAACTTTGTTCTGCCTCATCCTTCATTTCCAGAGTTTTTTAAGGTTATATCAGGGATTATGGAAATCTTGGTGATTTTTTAAAGCATTTTGTGTTTTTAAACCAAGTTCTGTTAATGTCCTGCTTTAATTGTGTTAGGGTAGGGTTATATTCTAAATGCAGAAGAGCCCTCCAGTCTGAAATGTATACAGTAAATTCTCATATTAAACTCATCTCTAGAGAATATTTTATGTAAACAGTACCTGAGAACTTTTTCAGACAACGTAATTTACTCTCTTAAGTCCATACAACTGTATTTGTGAAAGCACTTTGAAGCATTTCAGACGGATACAAGTTGATATGGCCCAAATTCATTGATTTTAGCTTTTTTAAACATTTTGTTTTTCTTTAGCTCAGTATGTCCTGGTGTTTCACATTGTGGTGGGAGGGGTGCTTAAATTGTTAAGATGTTTTTAAAACCAAAACACAGTCACCAATGAGGTGTGCTTACCTCACTGAGACTGGTTTGGACAAGAGGAAAAAGCCCAACACAGTCTATAACTGCCCTGCCTTATTCCAAAAGTCAAGTCTTCCATTTCCTCATTGTGGAATCCCTGACTGGTTTAGTTGTGTGATGTTACTATGCAGACGTACACTAGCTGTTCTTAATGCACCTTGTTGACATAAGATAATAAAATATATTACTGATAGAAAGAAGGTGGATTCTGGAGTTCGATCTCCGTTTGATTTCTGCCTCTGCCACTTAATTGCATGTTTACATTTTGGAATTTAGAATGCCTGTACGTTTGCTTATTATATGTGATTCTCTTTGTCAAATGAAGCAAAAGATTTAGCCCCCAAACCTTGTTTTGAGAAGTGTGGGCAGTGAAGGCATGGCAAAGAAACCTAGAATTATAAAGATGCTGTTGGCTAGAGCAGGGAGAAGTATTAATATATAAATAGCCTTGAAAAGGTAAGATTTCTAATTGACTTTAAAAAAAATACATGATTGTAAAGCCAGCATGCCTCTATTCTGAAAGCTAAGGGTTTTACTATCAAATAACGGAATCTCAGCTTAACTGTGACTGTGAGTCTCTTTCAAGCCTTTTTTTGTTGTTGTTATTGTTGAGATGGAATCTCGCTCTGTCACCCAGGTTGGAGTGCAGTGACATGATCTCGGCTCACTGCAACCTCCACCTCTGGGGTTCCAGTGATTCTCCTGCCTCAGCCTCCTGGGTAGCTGGGATCACAGACACGTGCCACCATGCTCAGCTAATTTTTGTATTTTAATAGAGATGGGGGGTTTCACCATATTGGCCAGGCTGGTCTCGAACTCCTACCTCAGGTGATCTGCCCGCCTCAGCCTCTCAAAGTGCTGGGATTACAGGCATGAGCTGCGGCACCTGGCCTCTTTCAAGTCTTGTTTTGACGTCTTCCATTTCATCACCTGAAGCAAGAGTACTGCTTTCAGGATTATTAAGTAAAAGACCTAATGATACTACTGAGGGTTAAAACTGGCGGCTACTGTTATTATTCTGATTCTTCCTAACTTTCAATCATGTGTGTCTCACTGATTTTATCTAAGAAGCCAAATGCTTTTACAGCTAACAGATTGCCGTGGTTAGGCACTTTCTGCTTCTCTCTGATTCAATCCTCCCACCTTTCCTGTTTGCCAGTCCTCGCATCAGCGTAGTCGAGTAGGTGAGGATTTCCCCACTAGGTCAGCTTCAACCTGCTCCGGGCCTGGAGAAGGAAACTTGGAAGAAAGTTGTAAACAGGTAGATTGAAAACTGTGTACTAATTTCAAACAGCATACTTCACTGTTTGCTTTTTAGATTATTAATACCAGCTGTCCTTGAGAAGGCACTGGGAAGCTTTTGAGAAACCTAAAATTAATACTGTATGAGTGTGTATATGTGTGCCTGTGTCAGTGTTTGTGTGGTGGTGTGTTTTATGATTAACTACCTTCTCAGTGGAATAGCCATGATTGTGTCAACAACTACCATATTTTAACAGAAGAGTAAAAAGGAGAGATAGTAGGCTGGCACAGTGGCACATGCCTGTAGTCCCAGCTACTTGGGAGGCTGAGGCAGGAGAATTGCAGGATTTTCAAGGCGGCAGTGCACAGTGATCATGCCTGTGAAGAGCCACTGTACTCCAGCCTAGGCAACATAGTGAGACCCCCATCTCTAAAAAAAAAAAAAAGAGAGAGAGATACCAAATGAGAAATGTCTGACAGTTTTGAAATTGTTTCTCTGGTGTCTTTACGAAACAATTTTTAATGACAGTATGAAGGGAACAGTGAGGTTCAATAAATTGGAAAACTGCTTTTCCTCTCAAGTTTTGTTTTCCCAAATTATTAGGAACACTGAAGTATTTGGCAAAGTGTTATTTTGCTCTGATCTGCTAGGAACAATTCCTTTCTGCTATAAGGTGTGCAACATTCCAGACAGTTGATGTCCTTGGGAGTTCTCTCTTCAGCCAGTAACAGTGAGATGTGAAGAACCTTTTACAAACTCTACCCCTCAAATTCTTCAATGAGAGGCCGGGCGTGGTGGCTCACGCCTGTAATCCTAGCACTTTGGGAGGCCAAGGTGGGTGGATCACCTGAGGTCAGGAGTTCAAAACCAGCCTGTCCATCATGGTGAAACCCTATCTTAAAAAGAAAAAAAATTCTTCAATGAGGATGCGTGTGAGAATCATTTCATTTTAAGTTGCCATTCATCCTTAAAATAAATTGCACTAGGGTTGCCCATTAGAAAATGTCAGCAGTACTCAGTTTTTCATCTGGCCGCCTAATGGTCTTGCCTCTTATAAAGACAGCAGTGCAGATACACAGACAAGAACAGTGGCATACTCCACTTTTTGAGTCACTAGTGAACATGAGCAATGCCCCAGGCTTTTTCTAAATGCATCTCTCCAACCTAGTTCCATATCTGGAATTACTTGTTTAATGAGATCGTATCATTGATGGTAGTGATAAATATAACCCAGTTTTCCTCCTTGATTGGATTCCATATTTTAACCTATCATTAATTCAGAGGGTCGGAAATAAAATAATTGAGAACCATAACAGTCTAATTTCTTGTAAAACTGTGATATAAAATCTTTTAAACATTGGATACCTGGGCCGGGCGCTGTGATGTATGCCTATAGTCCCAGCTACTCCAGAGACGGAGGCGGTAGGATCGGTTGGAGCACAGGAGTTCGAGGCTGCAGTGCACTATGATTGGACCTGTAAATAGCCACTGCACTCCAGCATGGGCAACATAGTGAGACCTCCATCTCTTTAAAAAAAAAAAAAAAAAAAGTATATTTAAATGAAACTTTCTGCCAGTTTCGAGAACTTGGATCTTATTTTTAAAAGATTTTACTTTGGAAACACTTTAAGCTACTAAGTTTATAATTTGCTTCATGAAAAGCCTCAAGTTAGCTTGTGACATTAGATAACATCATTCTGGGAAGAAATATTGTCTCTTAAACAAAGGCAGGGCACATTTCACATTAAAAAAAAAACATGCTATTCAAGAATGCAATCATATATTTTATAACATTCAAATGCCATTTTCAATCAACAAAATTTAAATGCCAGTATTTTTGAATTAAATTGATGGCATTAATGTGTTTTTCCTGCTACGATTCTAGGCTGCTGCTTTCTTTCTCCTTGTAGTGCATTATTTTTCTGCATGCGTTGTTTTTTTCTAACACCTAATACAATGTTTTTAAAAAATACAGTTTACTTTGCATGAGTTTTGGAAATTGTTCTATTATACAAATATACATATCAAATTAATAGTACATTAAATTGATGGTGAAATAGTTTCCTTCAGATTATTTATTTAAAATGTTTCCAAAATGAAATATAGAAAAATATATTTTAGTACAGTCGATAATGCTTTTACCCATGCCATAAAAATATTTTGACCACTTATGATTTAATTTGGGTGGAAAAGCTATTTTAATGACTGTATTTGAAATTAAAGGGGAAAACAGTAATGTGCTTTTGCCCAATGCTGTGCTTAATGAATGATTTCAAAATGTAAAAGTAATTTTTGATTAAACTTTCAAATTCATAATTCTTATTTTTGGTTAAATACCTTTGGGTTTTTGGATTTCTTTTCCTTCTCCATGGACAGAATAGTACTTTTGTCCTAACTGGACCTATCACTAATTTTAACATTGTAAAAGCATTGAAATATTTTGTGATGTTTAATTCCAAAACTCTCTGCAAGCACATTTTTGTGTAATATTCTATGTCATAGAAAAAAATTCTGAATAATTACCACAATTTTTAAAATTATAGTCCTTGGAAAGACTATGTTTGTAAAGTCTTTATGGTTAAAAATGATAAAGAGGTGATTGTATTCACTGAAACAGTTTTGTGTCTTCTTCTTTTTCTCGACTCTTAGAAATTAATAAGAAATGCCAATTATTATTTACTAAAAATTTTTTTGGCTTAGCTTTTGTAAATCAAAACTATTGTAATTAATTCCTCAGGCATTGTGCTTTAGGCTTAGATTGCCTGCTACTAAATCTATAGAAAGCACATCACTTACTAGAAGCCTGAGTCTCATTGACCACTGTTGTTTCAGCTCATTGCTTTGCCTACCTCGCTACCACAGTCATTACAAGCAGGCTTGCAGTGTGTTGACTCAATTAATAAACAAAAGTAGAACATTTTCCGAAAAGCTGCAGAGCACGTTTTTAATGTCAATTCCTTTGAAGTACAGTTTGCTTCTCAGAACTCGCTCTCCTTGGCTTATAGGTATAAAAGTAGAAGTTTTTCAGAGGTATTTATACTCTTTTTCTAGTGTTTCTTAGTAAAGAGGAGTGTGGCTTCTCAAGAAAACCTAATGCAGCATGTTTGAAAATTTGTGCTTTCAGGGTGCACTGAGGTCCCTGTTCAGTTCTAAATGATTAAAGTAGGATCAATCTTAAACTTTTAAAATTTTTTTGTTTCCCTTACCCACTTACCAGCTTCCTTCCTAGAATCATCCAACAAAAGAAAAATTCTAGGAATTTATTATTAATATGCTGTGGAATTCCAAGGCCAGGGCATTAAAATGAAGCCAGCGTTTATTTTCCAGATTGAAGTCAGACTACTTACGATTGACAGTATTTTCTTCAGATGCTTTTTGTTTTTGATGCCTAGAATGTCCTCTTATTAGTGATTTTACTTATAAAAATATTTTTTAAAAAAAATTTAAATCAACATTTTGACGAAGGACCACTATTATACATTATATAAATTAATCATGGTTCCTTTTTCTAGGCAGCACAAATTGTGCTAATCTCTCTGTTTGAATTGAATACTCCTGAATTTACCATGTTACTTGGTGCCTTGCCAAAAACATTCCAGGATGGTGCCACCAAACTCCTGCATAACCACCTCAAGAATTCCAGTAACACCAGTGTGGTGAGTGCTTTGGTCACAGCCGGTGCCTGTGTGATGTCCATGACTCTGTGCAGCCCTTACGTAGAATCTACCCTAATGGAATAGCCCAGTTCCTTGTTCTCTTTCAGTAAATGTTGAGCATCCTGACGATGGGGCCATCATAAGCCCAGTGAGTGAATGAATCTGGTATTTAAGTATAACCTTTATTCTTAGGTTGTTCGGCTGCATTTTCACTAGGTTATCCAATTAGTCATTCATTCACTGAGTTGGTCTTATTTTTCAATACTGTAAAGATGCAAATTCTCAGTTGTGTCTTTCACTCTAGCCCAACCAACATCAATCATTCGACTCCAGGAGTGCCTGTATGATGATGATTCATTTTTGGTTCATATACACTTAAAATTGGCCTTATGATTCCGAAAAAACAGATAACCATTCTGGGCAGATTCTATGCATTCATTTACATGTGGGTTAAAAGACCAAGGGAAGAATAGAACAATATTCTATATACAGCCCTTGAACAACGATGCCTATTCTGCTTCACCTCAGGGCTCTCCAAGCAATACGATTGGCCGAACACCTTCCCGACACACCAGCAGCAGGACCAGCCCCCTGACCTCACCTACCAACTGTTCCCATGGGGGTCTGTCTCCAAGGTAAGGACACTCCTTTACTTTCCACAGAAGTAAAGAAACTAAAGCACCTTAGTTGCAGTGCAGCCTATTTCTAAATTTTTAGACTAAGCTAAGTAACAAAAAAGAATGTTGAATATCAAGAACCGTGGGTTTTAGTCCTCACTCAAATTGTAACTGCATAATCTTATGCAAAGATTATGCAAATCTTAACTTACCATGTTCTATGGTGGTAAGTTGAGTGGTGTGTGCTGAGTGTTCTCTGTGGTTCTTGTACCTCTAAACACTCACTAGTGCCTAATAGTACCCTCAACTAAAAGTTTGCATTTAGTACTGTTTTACATAGAATCCATGTTATATAAAATCCAGCTCATTACCTGTTCTGCAAGTAATAGAACCTGAAGGTATTTAGTCATCTAAGCAAACTTGTTATGTCAGTTACACCAAGTCTCGGGTAGTTTTTCAACCAAGTGGTCATTCTAAACATAGTTGCTATCATGTTTGAAGCCAAATGCTGCTCTGAAGGAGTGGGATTTAGAATCTGGGAACTAAAATTGGATCAACATTTCATACTCTTGTTGGGACCATGCTAAGATTGACCTTACAGAAGCTGAGGCAGTGACTTAAAAAGAGAAACTACTAGCTGGGTACGGTGGCTCACACCTGTAATCCCAGCACTTTGGGAGGCTGAGGCAGGCAGATCACGAAGTCAGGGGTTCAAGACCAGCCTGACCAACATGGTGAAACCCAGTCTGTACTTAAAAACACAAAATTTATCCGGGCGTGGTGGTGCACACGTGTAATCCCAGCTACTTGGGAGGCTGAGGCAGGAGAATTGCTTGAACCTAGGAGGCGGAGGTTGCGGTGAGCCAAGAGCACACCATTGCACTCCAGCCTGAGCAACAGACCGAGACTCCGTCTCAAAAAAAAAAAAAAAAAAAAAAAAGAGAAACTGCTTTGTCTTGAGATCTTTAGATAATACTTCACCATCTGACCAGAGCCTTTAGAAGTCTGCATGGTGGCTTTAGTGACCCCCTCACATGGGCTGGAAGTTACCCATGGCCCCACTCAAAGTAGTTGCCGGAATTTTTAGGAAAGAGCCAGAGTTTGGACCAGAAAGGGGCACGCATGCTCTGTTTGTCTACAAGAAGCCTAACTCTTTGGGATCACTAACAATACAAACTAGGACGCTTTTGTCCTGAGGAGTACTGACACCAAGATCTTAAAATGAAATGAAAATACCACAGCATGCTTTTTTCCCTTAATGGTTACCTCCTTCCTAAGAAGACATCAAAACATAATTGCTTTTATATTTGGTTCATTAAATGATCAAGAATCTCCTACACTTCTTCCTTATCACCGAAGTTTTCTAGCTCCTCATTTCCTTTAAATACTTTGGAACATAAGAAGTTTGCAGTTTATTTTCTATACCTATCTTACCTTGCTGTTTAAATTGCCCTTATGTTGACTCCCCCAAATGTCCCTCTGCACTATATTTAGGTAGACTGCAATATGATACTATGGCTCCAGATTTGGTCTGTGTTGTCTTGACTTCAACAGGCTGTTACAATTAAACAATTGAGACCAGAGACTAATGAAAATATGCTTGGCTTTCCCAGGTGTGACTGAGGTTCAGCCATTTTTTTTCTTATGCTACCATCTGTATCTAAAGAATATGGTGGTCCAGTGATGACAGTAAAATCATAAAATCATCTTTCCTAGTGGAGAAAGTTTTGTGGAAAACTTGAATTCTCTGTAAATTGTTGTCTCTGTTTAGAAGAGATACTTATGTAACATTAATTGCAAAGTCTTTCTCCCATAATATATACTTCATACATCTTATCTTTTAGTTACTGCATTCTTAAGAGTACCACATTCTTTAGGTAATAAGTCAAAAGGTATAACTCAAATTAAGCATTTTATTATTTATGCTACTAATCTAAGTAAAAACTTGGTAGTGCTATTAGTATCATTTATCAGAGCTAAGAACTGGCTAAGTCAATCTTCATGGGTCCTCAGGTCTAAAAATTTTGCTTTTCAAGGTCATTATTCCTTCTTAATTGGCCTCAATTTAATTTTTAGTTATAGTTACAGATTAGTAGAAGAAATGAAGAGATTTATTTTCAATATTAAATAGTTCATGTGTGGTCTAAATATTTTCTTATCAAATTCTTCTTTAGGGAATTATTTATGTAGTTTCTTTTTGGTAGAAAAAGGTTTTTTTAAACTTGCCATCATTCAGTGCATAAATAGCATGATAGCCTTAGCCAATTGGAGCTCACTGGAGAAATTATTTTTCTCGCAACTGAAACTGTCTAGCAGTGGGAAAAACTGCCTCATGTCATCATGTCACTAGAACTGTTCAAATAGGCTACGTATTTTCTAACAGGAAAATGATAAAAGACATGGATTCTTGCACTAAATAGAATTGACTAAGTTACCTTATTCTAAGGAGACTAAAGACAGGTATACAGATCTGTTGTATATAATCTCAGCTGTTTTTCTGAGCATTGCCCTGGAAGTGTTGATTTTCTGTGACCTGCCATTCCTTTGAGTTATCTTGACCAGACAGTGTTAGCTTTTTATTCTGTAGGGGAAAAGCTATTACCAATTATTTGTTTTGAGTCATTTTTTTTTTTTTTTTGAGACCAAGTCTTACTCTGTTGCTCAGGCTGGAGTGCATTGGCATGATCTCTGCTCACTGCAACCTCTGCCTCCTGGATTCAAGCAATTCTCATGCCTCAGCTCCCAGGTAGCCGGGACTATAGGCATACACCACCATGCCTGGCTAATTTTTGTATTTTTAGTAGAGATGGAGTCTCGAACTCCTGACCTGAGGTGATCTGCCCGCCTCTGCCTCACAAAAGTGCTGGAATTACTAATACAGTGAGCCACTGCACCTGGCCTGTTTTCAGTCTATTTTAACTGTCATAACGAACTTTTTTTAGTCCAAAAATTCTATACTTGGATCATGATGAGAATCAGAAACCATTCTAAAATGATAAATCTGATCGTTTTTAAAAAGTATCACTAGTGGCCAGACATGGTGACTGATACCTGTACTCCCAGCACTTTGGGAGGCCAAGATGGGGGGGATTGCTTCAGCCCAGGAGTTTGAGACTAGTCTGGGCAACATAGTGACACCCTGTTTCTACAAAGAATAAAAATTAGCCAGACATGGTGGCATACACCTATGGTGTCAGCTACTTGGGAGGCTGAGGTGGGAGGATTGCTTGAGCCAGGACAGGGAGGCTGCACTGAGCCATCATCATGCTACTGCACTCCAGTCTGGACAACAGAATGAGACCCTGTCTTTAATTTAACATAATATATATATATATATCACCAGTGAGGCAGTTGTTTTTTTATCAACCCAGTAGTAGTAGAGATGCTGTAGATAATAGGTGAAACTTCTGTAAAACATTCCATTACATTTCTGTGTGAAAGAATAAACCACCTATTACCAACTAATACACAAATACTACTTGGTATTTGGAGAAGAGATCTATGTGCTAGGTTCTTTCATTGTGAAAAACATATTTATATTTTACCTCGTGATTTTATGGTAAATGAAAAACAGAGTTGCAAGGGGCTTCAGAAATAATCTGGTCTGCTATATGTTCTCAGCAGACATGTCATAGAGCAGATGATTCTGTGTAAATAGCGTGTATGTCCCTAGCAATAGGAAGTAATTGTTAGTGATCCTCTCGTCAGAGGATCCAGAGTATGGATAGAATAAAGTGACGCCTAACAGGGTGACCCCACCGCACACTCAGAGGTGGGTGGGTCTGCTGCTCCTTCCCCAAGCAGAGACCCAGCCTGAGGTGTCGCCTGCATTCCTGCTATATCCCCACCTGCAACCCAGTGTGTGCCCCACAGAGGCCAGTGTGTCTTTAGGCCTCTGTATCGCAGTGACTTGGCATCTCAGTACCTCATTTTCCTTATAAAGCAGGGCCATACCTGTGCTCAGGGGAGTCTAGCATGCAGAGGCTCCTGCTGTGGGGACACCAATGCATGCCAGTGGCAGGCAGGGCTGCTCTGTAGGTGCCTGGTGCTGATGCCGTGGGCTCTACCTGGGGCCTTACCCCCATCACCAACCAGCCCAGCTCCCCGCTTTCCCAGTCTCTTTCTCCTTCTTTTTGAATTGCAGCAGTTGTTAGAACTTTACTTCAGGGCCTCTGCAAGCCCAGGCATCCAGTGACAGTTGTGAAGGGAGGATGAATACTTGTGTTCCCCCAAAAGTTTCAGTTCTCATACTAGGTGATATGAGCAGAAAGATTTGGTTTTTGTACCTGTACTCTGAGCTGGCCAGCTGAGACTTAACATGCTAGCCCTCTAGTGGTGCTGCTGTTGTTTCAGAAGGAAACAGCTGTGCTGTCTCTGAATGACATCCAGCTGGATCACAGCCTTAGAGAATGCACTGCTCCACGCTGGAGTGCTCTGAGCAGAGTAGCTCAGTCTCTGAGTCTTCCTGCTGGAGTCCCTCTGGTCCCCTTTGAATTGAGGCCCCATAATTCTTCTTTGGTTCTTTCTAAAATAACTGATGAGTTAGTTAGTTATCTGAAGGTGAGCATCCATATTTTCTTATGTATCGTGCTTGTTATGTCCATCCCAGTGCATGCAGATACACACACCCCCTCGTACTCACACATACACACAATCCCACACATGGAATCTCATGTGATTTTAAGTAGTAAACACATTCCATGGTTGGGAAGGGAAAGAATAAAGTGGTCTCATCGAGGACCAAATTGTAAAACAAAATTTGTTCTTTTCTCTGTATGATGAAGTGCTAATTTTGCTCTGATTAATTTTAATAGAACTTCGTCAAGGAAAGAGGAGACTAAGACACTTAGCGTGTAGTGCTTTCCTCCTCCCCTCCCCTTTGCTTTTTGTATTTCTCTCTCTGATTTTCCTCTTCTGATCACTGCAGTCGGTTGTGGGGTTGGAGTGCCGACGGGTTAGCGAAGCACCCACCTCCCTTTTCTCAGCCTAACTCCATCCCCACCGCTCCTTCCCACAAGGCTCTCAGGCGCTCTTACTCTCCCAGGTAACAAGCTACCTGTCAAACTTGTCTGAGGTGTCACAATATTATTGCATTTCCAAGGTCGTCTCAGGTCTTTGGGAAAGCCTCTAAGCTGCCTCCAGTATGGTCCCTTCCTTGGTGTCACCTAGCAGGAGTAGAGCCTTGGTGAGAAGTGTGAGCAGGTGTGTGATCTTTGCCAGATCTCACAAGTATGGTTCCTGCTGTGTCAACAGACACAGATGACCCTTGATAACCTGACCAGATTCATCACCACCTATTGTGGTGGGCCTTTCTGCACAGTGCAGTGCTCAGGCCCCAGAAGGAGCTCAGGAATTGCTGTGAGGTCAGCATGGGCATCAGTGGGAGCAGTTTCCTTAGCATGCATCTCAAGTGCAGAAGGCATTCCCCTGAGAAGTCAAAGAGACCTACTCTTTCCCAAACCACACCTGTCACTCTGAGCCATGCTATTGACTATAGCTGATTTCTTTCCTAACATACTCTGATATGGGGGTAGTCTGAGCATACACGTCCAGAAGGGAATCCCCAAGAGGCAGGGTAACTGTTAACAGCTCACTGAGGATGCCCTGCTTCTAAGAAGAACTGTCAGTCACCTCACATACCCCCACAGTTGATGCCGAGTATGGCATCATGGACACTGGTGTTATGAGTCTGGAAGAAGAGGTGGGCTTCCCTCAGATGCTGACAGATGGTAAATCTGTTGTACAAAGAACAGTTCACATAGTACTGCACATGTCTGTTTCAGGATCTCTTGGAGGTGCTTTTTATAAGGTCCAGAGATCAGATAATCTCTTCCCTAGAAACCTGTTAGAGCACCAGGCAGTACAGCTGTCATTGTGCTTTGTGAGATGAGTTTCTACCCTCTACGATAGAGGGTGTGATAGGAAAAGGGTTTTAAAAAATGGCCTGTTACTTTTGAAATGCTTCATAGATAGCTTTTGTGCAGATTTGCATTCTGACTTTTGTGGAATACAAATAATCTACATAGTGAAGCCAAAAATAGTAAATGAAATACATTAACAACACCTTCCTTTTGAAGCTGTTATACCACTGAAAGCCACTTCTAAAATGTACAGAGAACCCTGCGATGAATGTTTCTAGATACACAAGGTTAGGGCAAGCAGGTGAGGAGATGGCTGCTGTCTTTAATTTTGACAAAGCAGTTCACTCCTTTGTCTTTCTTTTTTTTAAGGTTAGCTGTTCCTCCAAGTGTAAGATCAGTTGGTTGACTGTCTCCCAGTATGTTGATCTGCGTCCTCTCCTGGGCACTCAGCTTCTCCACCAGCCAGGCATCAAGATTGCCCTCCAGACCACATCCCATCCCTAGGATCACCTTTCACATATATACACAACGATACATGTTGACCTAACTCATTAAAAGAGAATGCTTAACAAATACTTACAACTTCTTTTGCCCATTGGAGGCAGAGATAGTTGACTAGAGACTTTTACATTTAGAAAGCCTATCAGTTCCATAAAACTAAGAGGGAATCTATATGTCTGTCTCTTTCCTCTGTGCCAAAATCCTATTGATTCCATAACAAGGAATGACTGTCCTTATTCTATGCATTGTATCCTTTCCCTACAAAATGACAATGAAGGCAGACTTCTCTCTCCAGTTTCTCTCTTCTTGGAGACCTGACCCCATGCTCTCCTCCCTACCCACACCATGGATCCTTTAGTGGGCAAGCCCAGGGCTGCATTCAGCTTCCATGTTGGGTGGCATGGCCTAACCTTAGTCAGTGACTATTAACTGATTAAGCAATTCTCCCTAATCTTAAATACTCTAAGGGAGCCCTTCTGGATTCTAACCAGAGTGTTTACAGGTGACCAGGGCCTGACCTTTAACCCTAGGAGTATGTCCTGGAGTTGTCTCCGGGCTGAAACAAGACAGGCTATGGGGCAGATGGCAGATTGAGGTTTCCCCAGGTCTCTTCTCAGTCAGCTTCTAAGGCTGTCCTGCTGTGCTGCTCCCTTATATACTGCTTGTGAGGACACACTATCTACCCTCCCTGATGATGGCTTTCATGGGAAGTTCTTTTTCCTATAAGTGAGAACTTAACAGTTACTGATTTGGAAAAATACAAGTCAAGTCACAGCATAAAGATAGCAAAGAAAGTAGCGTGGTCCATTTCCTGTTAGAGGTAAACAGTTATGTCTGTCACCTGGAGCTCAAACAGTTTTAGCTTCATACCAAGGAGATACTTCAAACCTCAAGCTAGTAAGTGTAAAAGAAGACACCTTTGATTGTTCTTGGTTCTGCAAATGGTGCTCCTGAATTGGGAGTGGGAGTTGGTTTATTAATTGAAAGTGAGAAAAAGGAAATTACTAGCAGAATCCTTTATTTTCCTATTTTAAAAATAAAAGAGGCTATTGTAAGAGTGAAGTTATGTGAACTGAAATGAAATAATTTTTAAGAAAGTTCAAGTTAAGAATAATGAGATGAATTATCTGAAGCGACATAATGGAAAATAATATTGTGACATCCCTTAAAAAACTTGAACGTTCCGCCAGACTTCCTCTTGTTCATCCCATCATTCAGTTTTTTGGACTTTTTTTCTTTTGCATGGGCTATGCTGTTAATTTTGGTTGTTGTGATTAAAAGTATTTTAAGGCTTTTTTTTTTTTACATGTTGTATATATATTTTTATTTGAGTCATAATACTCAGTCTTTATATATTAAAAATAAGTGTACTGGCCAGATGTATAAATGCCTTGTATTGTGATATTCTCAGAAGGAGGAGGGGAGCCTCTGGCCCCTCGGTCATGCGTTCCTCACATCTAAGGAGTGTTGCCTTTTTGATAGATAGCCTTGTGAAGGTAGACGAGGTTGAGATCTTAAATTCTGTTCAGGTTTTTTATTATACTTCCTGTCAGTTATAGACCTGGAATTTCAACAGCAAACCTGTTCAGGGTTCACATTTCTCTTTGTTTGATGGTCAAGTCAGTCTTTTGAGTTGGAATGTTTTTTTGTGAACTCTCCAAATGCAGTTGGGTTGTGTATTTTCTTTCATTCATCAGGAAAGGTGGATTTTATCTGGGCCATATTTATAATTGTAGACAAATAGCTCCCATCTTGGAGAGTGTGGTCAGCTCTTGGGCTCTAGAACCTACCAGCACCAGCCCTAGAAAACACTTGGATCATTGCAACATCAAGCCAGTAGAGATCTAGCCATTTCAAGTGGGAGCTCTCCAAGTCTTATCTTGCTCATCTGCCCACACTTTTTTTGTTTGAAGGCAGAGTACTCAAGGAAGAGTACTTAGTAAATGTTCATCATTTTTACATGACAGGAAACTCACTTTAGGAATATACAGGATTGGTTGTGTTGTCCGTAGGAAGGATACTTAGTTTCTTCGGTTATTACTCTTTTGAGGAACAGGAAGATTGCTTTTCTTTAGTCCTTAAACAATGTTGCATGCTTACTTATGCATAGCCAAAGATTCTTTGTGTGTCCCTAGCAATCCTCAGTATAGTTCAGGACTTCCTGAAAGTTAAATTAGATGAACCCATCTGATCTTTTCTTGAAACTTTCTTGAAATAAGTGACACTAAAACTAAGATTTTTTTTTTTAACTTGCCCTTGGTTGACTGTTGCTTCATGTTTTGCTTGCTTTATGCTGATACGTCCATCCCATGCTTTTCTTTTATATTCTCAGGATGGTTTTTGTTCTCAGGATTCTAAAAGGCACTTGTTGCAAACTACCGTGCACCAAAAAGGGTTGTTTGGTTTTTGCACTTCATTTCATGTTTTGCTCTGCCCAGTGTCTATAAAGACAGCAGTCGATAACACTTTTCCCTGAACAACAAATATTTCTCGCTTTTATGAGGATTTTTAGATATCCATCCAGGAATGTGACTTTTTATAAAATCTGCTTTAATTACAAAACTCCAAATAGAAGGATGTAGAAGAGTCTGATATTCACAGCAAGCTTCTGGGTGAGATGATGTGAGAGTTAGACTTTCTGGGCCTGTTCGTAGGGTGGATCTGACTTTGAGTCTAAGGTAGTTTTTGTTTTTTTGGTTGTTTTTGATAGGGTTTTGTTTGTTTTCTGGATTGAATACCTGGGAGTATAGCCTAGTCTTGTGAGGTCATTTACTTTGCTCCTTTGAAATTGGTTTGTACTACTAGCTTTATTTCCAGCTGCCCATTCCTCCTAAGTTTGTACATTTGAGACCAGTAACAACCAAACTCCTTTTTTTCATCTTCAAAATAAGAAAGTTATTTTTCCACTTTCATTATCTTGTGCCTTCAGTCACCAGTGTCACTCTTTGAGTTCCTACATTCTCGTGGTTACTGTTGTTTCCCACTGGTTTTTATTGAGTGCTGATGTAATGTGTTTGGCAGATTTGACAAGGAAGATGTGTAATTGTCCAGTGGTGGTACTCTAATAAGATGTCTCCTTTTCATTCCAAATCACCCAATAAACAAAACTATAAATATGTCTTACTCTGTAAATTACTGGAAGTAACTTACACCCATATCTCAGTTCTATGTATATGCTTCATTTTAATAAATAAATATTTTTGATCTTTAGCATGCTGGACTATGATACAGAGAACCTGAACTCTGAAGAAATCTATAGTTCTCTACGTGGAGTTACAGAAGCCATTGAAAAGTTTAGTTTTCGAAGCCAAGAAGATCTGAATGAACCAATTAAACGAGATGGCAAAAAGGAGTGTGATATTGTAAGTATCCCTAGACTAAGAGATAATAATCAAATCAAGGTAATTAGCACATCCATCAGCTCATTTATCATTTCTTTATGTTAGGAACATTGAAAAATTCTCTCTTCTAGTGTTTTGGAATTATACAATAAACTGTTGTTAACTGTATTTACCCCACAGCACTATAGAGCAGCAGTCCCCAACCTTTTTGGCACCAGGAACTGGTTTTGTGGAAGGTAATTTTTCCACAGACTGGGCCAGGGGGCAGGAATATGGTTTGCAGATGATTTAACCACGTTACATTTATTGTATACTCTATTTCTATTATTACTGCATTGTAATATATAATGAAATAATTATACAACTCACTATGATGTACAATCAGTGGGAGCGCTGAGCTTGTTTTTCTGCAACTAGATGGTTATGTCTAGGGGTGATGGGAGACAGTGACAGATCATCAGGCATTAGACTCTCATAAGGAGCACACAACCTAGATCCCTGGCGTGCACGGTTCACAGTAGAGTTGACACTCCTGTGAGAACTTAATGCTGCCACTGATCTGACAGGAGGTGGAGCTCAGGCAGTGATGTGAACCATGGGGAGTGACTGTAAATAAGATGAAGCTTCACTCACTTGCCTGCTGCTCCCTTCCTGCTATGCGGCCCAGTTCCTAACAGGCCACAGACCAATACCAGTCTATGGCCTGGGGGTTAGGGACTCCTGCTATAGAGCATTAGGACTTGTTTCTCTTACCTAGCTGTAATTTTGTAGCTATTAACCAGGCTCTTTTCCTCCCCAACCCCACCTTTCCCAGCCTCTAGTAACCACACTTCTGCTCACTAGTTCCATGAGCTCCACTCTTATTAGTCCCCATAAATGAGTGAGAACATATGATACTGGTCTTATTTCACTTAACATAATTGTCCTCCAGTTCATCTGTGTCGCTGTGAGTGATAGCCTTTCATTTCTTTTTATGGCTGAATAGTATTCCATTGTGTATATATGCCACATTCTCTTTATGCATTCACTTGTTGATATACACTTAGATTGATTCCTTATCTTGGCTATTGTGAACAGTGCTATAATAAACATGAGGGTGTAGGCATCTCTTTGGTATACCGATTTCCTTTTCTTTGGATAAATTCCCAGTAGTGGAATTGTTGGTTGTATGGTACTTCCATTTTTAGGTTTTTGAGAAACCACTATACTGTTTTCCATAATGGCTATACTAATGTACTTTCTCACCAACGGTATATAAGAATTTCCTTTTCTCCACATCCTCACCTTTGTTGTTTTTTTGCCTTTTGCTAATAACCATAAAATAGTATTGAAAGGCCCAAGATAATTAATTTTATAAAATTTCAAAAGAGTAACCCTCAGTTATCTTGTCAAGGAATGTTAAGTGCCTTTTTTCTCAGTTTGCTTTTGCTCGTTCTGGACAGTTTTGTTTCATGATGTGATAAAAATGGTGAGTCTGAACCAACCACCACCATGGCTTACTGGGAGCTCCAGTGTCATGGGAGAGGCAGACCAATAAGCACAGGATCAGCATCCAGGAGACCTGTGGCTAGTTGTGGTGTGGTGCCTAGGGAGGATGTTCTTATACTTCTCTAAAGAACTACTTTTTATATCTTAATTAAATTAATATAAAATTTTGTTTGTGGGTGTTAAAAACCAAACACATCCCAGCACCTCCATTAGATACAAATCCAAAAGAATTGAAAGCAGGGACTTGAACAGATATTCGTGCACCTGTTTCATAGCAGCATTATTCACAAGACCCAAAAGACGAAAGCAGCCCAAGTGCCCATCAGCAGATGAACAGACTAACAAAATGTGGTATATACACACAGTGGAATGTGTTCAGCAATTCCACTTATCTGAGGTACCACCATAGGCAGATTGTGAGAGACAAGTATGTTAAAGGTTGTCAGGGGTTGCAGAAAAAGGGAGAGGGATGAGGTGCAGGGTTTTTGTTGAGGATGATGAGAAAGTTTTGGGGGTATACATAGTGGTGATGGTTACACAACATCATGAATGTATTTAATGTCACTGAATTATAAATTTTTAAAATACTTTTCCACAACTGGAAGAAAGTATAAATGCATTAGCACAAAATGAGAGAAATGTATCTTGTCATCAGCACAAGTAAAAATGTTGCCATAGGGATCACCAACGTGTTGTGGCTGCCTGGAATGTTTCCACCATTGTAAGGTAGTCAGATGTCTGGGTTGAGGAAAGCAGTCTGGCCCCGTTGCCAGCATCCAGCCCCTACCTGCTGGGCTACAATGCCACCTGCAAAGGGGTTAGACCACTGGTTTGCCCCATAGGAGAGGACCCTAAGAGCGAAGGGCTCGTAGGGTCAATACCATGGCAAGGGGCCAGTTAGAGGGCCAGCGGTTGGATTTGTTGAAGACAACATTCAGAATATACTAGGGAAAAAAACAAAATTGGGAAAATACTTAAGACCCATTCTCTGATACAGCATAACAACTCTGAATTAGAAATATCTGAAAGAAGAATGATCTGCCTAGGAGGTGCTAGGTTCCCTGTCACAGGAGATTGTGAAGCGCTGGGGCCCAGCACTAGGCAGGAATACACATAGTACAAGGAATTCATTTGGGCCAGGGCTGCAGTGAGAAGCCCCGATGGCTGGTGTGGTCCTTGAGAGCGGGGGTGTGAGTGGACAGCCTTTCTTTCTCAGGGTCCTTCTGAGTTGCATGGTATCCCTCGGAAGACAGCTCGGTAAAGTGAATCACCAATTTACAAGGTAAAGCAGATTCGAAGTGTAAAGACTAGATACAAATGCAGCCCTGTTGTTCCTTTTACGGTAGTTTATGGATTTGGTGTTTTCACACCAAATTAATATTCATTGGAATACTAACAGCTGTCTTTTTGCCACTGGCCGTACATATTTCAAGGGAAAATCTCTGGCCCTCCTAATATTTCTGAGCATTCAAAGGAAATGTCCATTACAAGTCCCAGAAGGGAAGTGACAGTGTGCTGTGATCCAGGTGTCCCGCGATGGGGGCGCTGCCTCTCCTGCCACCGAGGGCCGCAGGGGCAGCGAGGTAGAAGGAGGCCGGACAGCTCTGGATAACAAGACCTCGCTACTCAACACCCAGCCTCCGCGTGCCTTCCCGGGGCCGCGGGCGCGAGAGTACAACCCGTACCCCTACTCAGATGCCATCAACACCTACGACAAGACTGCCCTGAAGGAGGCTGTGTTCGATGACGACATGGAGCAGCTTCGAGACGGTTGGTGTCTCTTTGCTTAACTGTCCCCATCCAGAAGTGCTTCCCATGTGCTCCTTCCTGTCTGGCCAGCACCAGGCCCACTGGTCAGATGTGAGTGGAGACACTGGGTCTGTTCTTCCTGCTTAGTCATTTGTTCAGGCACTAGTTACTGCATCTCTACCTTGTGCTTCGGCACGGGGGACACGACAGTGAACAAGAGCACAGGTCACGGGGCAGTGAGGAAATAAACAGTCACACGTGATATGAAGAGCTGTCATAAGGAAAGGCTACCTCTGCCTTCAGGGAAGCTTCTCTGCAGGACCCAGGACCCAGGCAATCAAGGGACAGAGGAGCAAACAGGATGGTGAGCATGGGCTCAGCCTTCATGAAGGCCTTGGGCCTGCACATCCCAGCTCCCAAGCTGTGGAGTGAGATCCTGAAGCACTGCTCCGAGGCTTCCCTCTCCTCTTACACCAGCTTTGTAACCAGCTCTCCCTGGAGCTGTGCTGACCTCCATGCTGCGTTTGGGAGGAAGGGGTCTGACATAACACTGAGCACATGCATTATCATGTGTGGTGCCAAGCTACAGGCTGGGTCAGAAAGATTTACCCAAAATGTAACATAAGCATATAACATAGGGATTATGGAGCAGAAGCAGAGCTAGTCTGCTTTCTTTCTGGCTCCTGTGTTAAGACCAGTGTCTATTATTGAATAAACCAGTGAATGGTGAATATATATTTTTGTACATGGTACAATGGTATTTTTATCTATTTTTTCACCTCTCATGTTACATGATTTGATTTATTTCAATTTGATAGTGCTTTTAAAAAATTGTTCTGAAGCCTGTTTTATTTCTCAAGTTTGAATGAATAAATTAGAACCTACAGTAGAATTCTAAATAGTTAACATCCACTGAGGGCCTACTGTATGTTATGAAGTGTATAGGTTGCCAAGGACCGAGGTAAATGAGACATGGTCCCTGGCCTCAGAGAGCTCAAGGTCTGTCAGGGGAGCAGACTGATAGTGGTCACCCTAATACCAGAGAATGACTGTGCTGGAGGCAGATGCCAGATCCAATGGGGCACAAAGAACAGAAAGCTGATCTCTTGCAAGGATCAGACAGTAGGGGAATGCTAAGCTAGGAGAGTTCTCTAACTGTCTGAAAGCAGAAATGGCTGTAGGGATTAAAAGCCAAATCACTTGGCTATTAATTGCTTATATGCTGGTGGGTAGTATCTCAAACTCTGCCCACACATCTGTTTACTGGGCAGTAAGCTAATAGGGTACAGTGTTTGTAATGACTGGCACTTCCTGGGAGAAGTGGAGTATTTGCTTTCATTGCTTATGGATTATTTACCTTCTCCTTTACAGATCTTGATTCAGGTAGAAGTGACAGTGTTGGTTATTCACCAACTGTGTGCTGAAGACTTAAAGAAAAAGGCAGGAGGAAATGACAGAGTTCTTGACCATTTCAGACTTTCTTGTGTGTTTGCTATCCAATCTTAGAAATTAAAGAAATATGCAAATACACATTTAAGTAGTTCCTAATAACTTGTCTGATTTGTTTGTTTTTCCATCCTCTCTATTTAAAGTTGAATATTCAGAGTTGAGGTTTCTTAAAAGAACATGGAGGAGAAAGGATGTGCCTTTCTGCCATAGAAACCGTGTTCACAGCCCTACAGGTAACTATGTTGAGTCATTTTGGGCCAGTTTTTACTCTCCACATAGATAGTCCACCAGTAGTCCAGACACCTTGATTGGCATTTGCTCACCGTGCTGGTTCCTAAGCTGTAGACATTTGAGAAAGGGATGGTGAGGAGGCCTTGAGGAGAATGTGTGTACGGGAGTGGATTTGGCCCTGGTAAGAGGCTGTCCAGTGGTGGGGCTGACTCAGGATCACGGCAATGAGAGAGAGTTTTGGAAAATAAGAGGGTTGAGGCCCTCCTTTGGCAGATACAAGCATTGCTCTTGTCTGAAGTAGAAGGAAAAAGATAGCAAGCAAGGGTGAAGACATTGACTGTTGGTGCTGGACAGCTGGTCTCGCACCTCTGCTTTCACAGTGAACTTGGTGAGAAGGTTGGCAGAGGGTGTGTAGGCTGAGGCCGGACAGCGAAGCAGGGTGGAGGGCGGGAGGGGAACGGTGAAGGAGGCGTTACTTCTGGGAGATGAGGCGGGAAGAAGAGAATCGCTGGGCACCACTGAGGGAGCCCCTGTGCCAGGTATTTCCTCACGAGGTAATGTATGTCTGGTGTGTCTCACCAGTGCCCATCGACCATTCTGACCTGGTGGCTGACCTTCTGAAAGAGCTGTCCAACCACAACGAGCGGGTGGAGGAACGGAAAGGAGCCCTGCTGGAGCTGCTCAAAATCACACGGGAAGACAGCCTTGGCGTCTGGGAGGAGCACTTCAAGACCATTCTGCTCCTGCTGCTAGAGACCCTTGGAGACAAAGACGTGAGATGCTGGTTTGGCCTTAGCTTGCCCCTTTCCATGTAATGGGGTCACGCTGTCCTTTTCTCACTGGGGTTGGCTCCAGCTTTACTTTCCGGGTTGTGCTTACTGTTTACATCAAAACATGTATTTGTTCATTTTTCACATATTTTCTGAGGACGTTTAGTAAGGTAGTGTTTTTATCAGCAACAAGCTGCTTCTTGGCGTACGTGCGTAGTCTGCAGCTGGGTTTATGGTAGTTGAGGGAACTTCATTCCTGCATCTAGTTGCTGTAACACAGAATTTCTTAAAACTTCATTAGCATAGAATATGGTCTTTTAGGATGCACTTTTTTTTGTGTTTCATTTTTGTTTCATGTGTAATTGAGAAAAAGTTTCATTTTTTTAAAGACCCAATTAAATGCTACATTCCATGAAATTACATCTTGGTTCCCCCTTACATATAGCAGTTCCAATAATTTTAATCAAGTGACAGGTTCCAGAAGTATGATTCTGACTTTTGTATTATTAGTTTTAAAATAAAAAAGCTTCATCATGCTGGGACATTTGAATATGACAAACTAGGTATTCATGACATGTCTGGTCTGATCTGTGATGTGCATGCGGCACATTGAGAACTCTTAAAAGGGGGAGTAATCTAGTCAATGTCCTGTGTTCTCTCACCTTTGGAGCTGGTGCCTTACATGGAGATAGGAATAGATGCTGGGAATTGCCAGAATTAAACCTCTACAAGAAAAACCTTATCTGTCCACATTAGCTTTGTGTAGGCCAGCAGAAATGAGAAGAGAGTGCTGTGGTGAGGAGCTGGAAGAGGGAGATGGGGAGGATTGCCAGGAGGTGACAGGCCATGCCCAGGGTTAACTAGAGGGGACTTGCGTGGCAGCCGAGTGACAGGAAGGCTGCTGCATGCCATGCCGTGGTGACTCAGATAACTTTCTGATGCTTTGGATGAATGGTTTGGTTTAGGGATAAGTAAAGATAGAAGAATGCTAATAAGTAATCTGTTTTACTTTTTTTTAAAAAAAAAAAAAAAGACAAAGTATTGGCTTGTAAAGCAGTTATGCCTTGTCGGCTCTCTTGGGAGATAAAGTGATGTCATATAGAGGACAGGTAAATGGTGTATTAGTGTGTGAATTGTACAGATGAGTGACAAAGAATCAGGATGTACTTTCTGGCTCTGGTATAAACTCCATTCTTTTTTATTGAGATTAGGAGTCTGTTTGGAATGGCTTTCCTCCAGATCTGTGACTCTGGCCTTAACCAACTCAAGGCAGGTACACACACCCAGTGATCTCATCGCATGGAAGGTCAGAATAACGACAGGCCTTCCACTGTCCTTAGGGAGTTCACAGTCTTACAGGCTGTGTTGATGAAACATCCAAGTGCTTTGTACACATTCTTTCATACATTTTAGAGAAGGATAATTTGTAGGCTGAAGCCTCAGGAAATCTGGAAATCCCCAGAAAACTGATAATGAACTTAGGTGTCTCATCCTCATTTGATCTCGAGTGTATGGCTTGTTCAAGCTTTTTTCAGTGCCTGTCAGGTGCTAAATCCCGGGAATGTCACCCTAAGGCACAGTGTCTGCCTTCATGGAGCTGATCACTGTGTGATCTGTGTAGAGGGTTCTGCAGGGTTCCAGGGAACCCAGAGCTGGGTGCTTGGCCTTGCCGACCCTGTTGACTGCTGTGTATGAAAGTGCTGTGTGTTGTTTGGTGATGTCTTCCTTTCCCCTTGTACTCCAGCATTCAATTCGAGCACTGGCGTTGAGAGTTTTGAGGGAAATTCTGAGAAATCAACCAGCAAGATTTAAAAACTACGCTGAGCTGACGATTATGAAGACTCTGGAAGCCCACAAAGACTCCCATAAGGAGGTGAGTCAGTCATGCGGCCAGGGTGCTGAACAGATGGGTCGTGGGGAGCAGTTGGGATGTGGAGATAGATGAGTCAGAATAAGTGCACAGCTTAAGGGCCCCTTCCTTGGAACTCGGCCATGTCATAATACAGAGTGGAGTCCCGATTGCTGTTGTCCTTGCTGAGCAGTGGTGCATTTCCCAGGCCAGTGCCATTTGTTCGTTCCCAGCTCCTCACTGTGTCCAACAGGCTTGCCCTGTCCCTGAGATGTGTTCCATGTCCAGGCTTCCTGCTGCCTTTGTGGAAGAGGAGGGTCTGCTGCTTCTTTCTGGCATTTGGCCTCTGGTAGTCTGCTGTGGGAGATGGAGATCAGCTTTGACATGCAAGTCCCAGAACCAGCGCCTCCTTGCTCCAGATCTGTGGCCCAGGCATTTCACCTTCTGAGCCTCCCATTTCCTTGTCTGTAAAATAGGAATGAATGTTTCCTCAAAGTTTCTCATGAGAATTAAATGAGATGGCCAGGGATGGTTTCAGCCCCACACCTGCCAACAGTGGGTAACACACTGCCATACTGATCTTCCCCCCTCCCAGCTTTTCAGTGTGCTTCTCTCTGCAAGATAAGACTGAGTACAGGCAGCCCTGCCATGCCTTTCCCCCTCACTTTTGGATATTTAAAGTGCTAGCAGGCCATCCCTGCAGTTCCTGGCATTGGCAACTCAGCTGCCTGGTGGAGAGCAGCAGGACATGTCTGTGTCCTGCAGACATGCCACAGAGGGTGCACACTCAGCAAAAGCTCAGCCTGTTACTTGTTGGATTGTCCAGCCCCTGTGCCTCTCCAGGCTTTCAAGTAGCTAGAAGCCTGCAGAGAGTGGGGAGGTGACTGGAGCTGTCCTGATACAAATGATTTCAGTGACATCCTTCAGTAAAAGGAACTCTGGGAAACAAAATCATGTATTAGAACTTCAGAAAACTTAGCTTGCCAGGTAATGGGTTTGACCCCAGTGAGACACAACTACTTGCTCAGTTTGATCTCTTGGCTCATGGATTAAGGGAGTTATGATTAATGCAGTAGACCTAGATCATAGTTCTATTTGGCATTTGTGTGGCTGCTTGAGCAGGGACTGATTTGACTTCTTCAAATCTCCACCACAGTTGTAGCTCAGCAAGAGCCAGGGTCTTGTCCTCAGACTGGGCCTCTCCACCTGCTAGTCCAAGAAAAGAGTGCACAGTACACAGGGGACGGATGTGTTTTCAGACTATAATAACTGGGTTTCCGAAACCTAGCTTGGTTGCATGATGGTGATAATCACTCATATTTGAACAGAGCACTTTTTATTTATAATAACTCATTTAAAAAACGTGAAGACCAGCTGAGCTAATATGATCATCATAGTGATTCCCAGGTGGGGAAGGAAGGTCCTGGAGCAGCGGAGTCCAATCTTTTGGCTTCCCTGGGCCATACTGGAAGAATTGTCTTAGGCCACACATTAAACGCATTAATGATAGCTGATAAGCCTTAAAAAATTACAAAAAATTTTCATAATGTTTTAAGAAAGTTTATGAATTTGTGTTGGGCTTCATTCAAAACCATCCTGGGCCACAGGTTGGACAAGCTTGTCCTGGAGGAACTGTATGCACAGCAGTTACTAATGGCAGACTGAGATACTGGCTACGTTTTCTGTCTCCTTTAAGGGGCCACTGGCTTGTGCTAACTTTTTTAAACCATAATTGCTTCTCCTTAATGAGAATACATGATCAAAAAGTGAAATTAAAATGATGTTCTTTTTATTTTGTTTCATTTTGCTTTGTTTTTGAGACAGGATCTTGTTCTGTCACCCAGGCTGGAGTGCAGTGACACAATGTGTGCTCACTGTAACCTCTACCTCCCAGGCTCAAGCAGTCCTCCTGAGTAGCTGGGACTACAGGCATGAGCCACCGCACCTGGCCTGATGTTGTTTTACATAGAGATGTTATCAGTTGTTTTCATGAGGCAGTACATATTTGGACTTGGCATTTAAATGAAATGCCAAGCTGTCCATGGTGTCTTGGTGTGCACTTACTGACTTTGCAGTTGGAAAATACCTGTCTTTAAAGTGAGTCCTAAAAAGTATAAGTGAACAAAATTAAGTAATTGATTTGCTATTTACTGTTTTCTTGGAAGATCTTTTTTTTTCTCCAAAATTGGAAATTTAGAAGAGAAAATTCTCAGGTATGAGGCCCTTTAAATTGCCCAAGGGAAAAGAGCAGAAAATATATCCTGCTTAAAATAAACTTAGCAGTGCTCAGGTCCAAGGGTCCCCATGCTGCTGTTGCTGACTCGTGGTCGAGCTGGAGGAGGGGACGTGTTTGGGAACAGTGCCTGCATTGGCAGGCCTTCCTGCTTTGCATACTTTGACTCACCTTGACTCACTGCCCTTGGAGTTTCCTTAGAAAACTTCACTCTGTCACTTTGCCAGGAGCTATGATAATAACTCAGGCACCTGCGTGTTTAGGTTTGGGGTTGGGTTTTTCCTTTTTCCTTCCTTTTTTTTTTTTCCTTTTTCCTTGAGGTTCTTCTTACCTTCCTCTTATTTTAACCAATCTTTTTCCATTCCTTCTTGCTATTTTTTAGAACAGAAGGCTTAGATGCATATAAAGTTTGTGTTGTAGGCATCTTGTTGGCATATTAATATCGCACATAATAGTTCTCTAGTCCCTCCGTTTTCTCATCATTTCATTCAGTTCTTATGACTCCAAACATTTACTGAAAAGGATCTGAAACATATCTAGACTTACTTTTTACTCATACAAAGACATAATCTATTTTCCTTTCTCATTAATACTTCCAAAGTATGTTCATCCCAGAGTGAGCTTTCTTGGAACTTCCTTCTCAATAAGAAGCTAGTTGGTTTTCTATTCCAGACAAAACCTGGACTTCCGCAGGAGATGAAGAACATGAGACCTGGCAGGTTAACATGGGGCAGCTTTTAGAGACATTGGCACCAGCTGGTCTCCCTCTGCCAGCGTGATGTTCCCACACCAGCATGTGCACTATGACTCTGACTATGTGACTGCAGCGAGGAAGGACAGCTTCTCAAAATACAATTTCTGTAAATTGAAATTTGTCACAAAAGCTATTAGGGAAGCTGGATGAGGTAGGGCTGATGGCTCGTTTTCTCATCATATAAGCAAGTGTCTGCCTTCTCACTTTCTTTTAAAAGGAGCTATATGTTTAGAATGTGTTTCTTACACCCTGAAAATGTACCAAGTGCCAAATTTGTCTGACTCCATTCATCCAAAGCTAATATACATGTTCTGTAGTAGGCAAGATGGATGGAGGATTTGGACACCAATTTAGAATTTTTATTTTAAAAGTTGATGTTTCTGAGCTTAGATATAATGTTTTCATAGTCCTTATTTGAATAAGTCTCTTTCATTATCTGACTTCTTTTTTATCTTTTTAGTAAACAAATTTTGCTATTGAGTTTCAGTGCCTCAATAATGAAGTTTCTGTGGTTTGTAGTCGTGTTAGCATTTAGCAAATACTTTAGAGGGCTATGCCTTGAGAGGGACCTTTTAAAATGTTGAGCCTGTTTTCTGTTTCTAAGAGAACTCCATTAATTTGAACTCTTTTTATTTTAGAATTTGTAAACTGTTAGAGCTGGTACAGAACCTCTCCTTTGGTGATTGGGAAGAGAGGATTAAAGAAGGGAATTGATATTACAGAGAGATTCTCGGGTCAGTGTGAGATACGAATCTTGACGCAGAAAACCTGGTTTTTAGTCCTGCGTCTGCTGTTCTCCCATTGTTCTCAGTTTCATTATCCCAATATAACCCTGGATAAGCAGTTCGGTTGTGAGAATGAAAGATATTATGATATAGAAATATGCTTTTAAAATTGTCATATGCTATACAAATATTGCTACATAAAACTGTTCTTAGATGTCCTTATTCATTTCAGAAGTGCCCATTTCTCAGGAAACAGTTGATGTAGTAATTTTAAATCATTTTATGCACATTTAATGAAAGAATATTTGTTGCTGCCAGTTATCTTGATATGCATATAATACTCATAATGTTGAAGTTCACAGTAAATATTTTATTTAAACTTTTTTCTTTATTTTTTATTTTTTTATCTCTATTTTTTTAAATTTATTTTTTAATTTAAACTTGAAAGAAGCACCAACTCTGTTTTTTGAAGATATTCTGTAATTGAGGCTTTCCGATCAGTACACTTAGCTTATTCTGAACTTTGCCACATTAGTGAATATTCAGTTACATTTGTCTATTAAAAGAGGACAATGCTAGCATCATTCATTTCACTATGCTGGATCACCAAAGGTCATGGTGTTTAAGGCACCAGAATCCAGCTTCAAGTAGTTTGGCTTGTTTTAAGAAGTTTGATTCTCAGATAAATATAAAACCACCGGTTATTATATCTACAGGGGTTTTATTTCTAAATCATTTCTAGTTAACTTTTTATTCTGTGACTTTAAAGAATTAAAATGGCCTGAGGCAGGAGAATTGCCTGAACCCAGGAGGCGGAGGTTGCGGTGAGCCGAGATGCCATTGCACTCCAGCCTGGGTAACAAAAGCGAAACTCTGTCTCAAAAAAAAAAAAAAAAAAAGAATTAAAATGGCAAAGTCAGGCCAAAGTTATTTATAAAAGAAAAGAGAACTTCCTGGGAACTTCTGGTTTCTGATTCACCCAGCCAGCATGGTGTCTGATGCAGTCCTTTAGACAAATGCTGTAGCCAGAGAGAAGCACCGGTGTGCCAGAGAAGGGGTATTATCAAATACCAATTAGAATCACTAGTTGACTTCATCTCAGCCAGACCCTCTGTGCTCAGGAATGGCCCTTAGATGCCCCTCAGGGCAGCAGTCATTTGTATCCGTGGGTACTGGGAAATAATATACTGCATGAACTCTGGAGAAATGCCTTTACCCCTCGGTACCTTGGTTTTTCCTTATCTCTTATCCTAGCAAGTGGACTAGATGATTATCTGTGTTTCATCCAGCCTCAAGGTAATACAAGTGGCTGTTGAGTAAACTGAATCCTCAAATTCTAAATTTTCCCTTTTCCCTGAGCCCAACCTTAGGATATGACCAGAAGCCTCATTTCCTTTGTAGGCTTTTGCTTTTTAATCAGAAGACAAAACCAAAACCTATATAGCTTCATCGAGAGGTTTCAAGTTACTGAGCCAGCAGTCATACGAATATTACGAACCCTAATAGATGTTTTATTATTGTTGGGTAGTAGTGTACTGTATAGTCTTCAAGAGTCTTATAGTTTAGTTGAGGTTAAAGCAAAGAGTCATGTGTGGTTCAAAGTGAAGTGCACCAGGAGTTTAGGAGTGGGCTAGAATGGTTAAGGAAGACTTTCTTAGGGAGTTAGAACCTAAGATGGGCTGAGAAGGAGCAGATAGGGAAAGAACTCCAGCTAGGAGCCAAAGCCACGTGGCCAAGGGAGAAAGCATGGGCTCAGAAGACACTCCTGGGTTGAACCCTGCTGAGTCAAGATGGCAGGAGACTTCCCATTTTCTGACCCCTCGTGTTCTGCTGTGTCGAGTGAAGAACCATAGCCCACCTCACGGGCCTGTAAAGTGCCAGGCATGGTGTCTAGTTCTGGGTGGCAGCTATGGCGGTGGCTGCTCCTGCCGTTATTCAGCAGGTAGGGGAGTAGTTCCACCTCACTGATAAACTGACCCTCATAGGAGCCAGATGTGACTCTTGCCCTTTAGCTCTTGTAGCTTCAGAAAGAGCCATTGCTTAATCTTAAAACCTTCAAGTTTGGGGGTTGAAGGCCTGGGTTCACATGCTGCTTTTGCCAGCTTACGGGCTGTGATTGTGGACAAGTCACAGATACTATCTGGATATTTAAAGCATTTGTATGCGGGGTAGGAGGTGGAGGGCGGGGCTTTATACCCTTCCCTGAGAGGCCAGCATTAAAGTCAAGTGAGGTAAGGTGGTTGACATTGTTGAAAATTGAAGATAGTATCCTTTTTATACTTTTCCATTGAAGAAGTAGACTGATTTTGAATAGAATTGTTATCAAGTTTTTAAAATTCTACATAAAACAGATATAACTGCATTTCTCTAAATACATCTAAGAGGCTATTATATGCAATTGAGTAAACTCTAAAACACCAGTCAGAAATAACGACTTGTATTTTTTCACTACTGCTTTGTTTGGAATTCGTTCATATTTTTGCTGGGGTAGCCGGTACATTGTCAGCGTTAAGCTAGGAAATGCCATGGGTTTTTAGAGATGGATACAGGAATTAGGATGCGGAAGAGGAGCCTTATATGTGCTGTCCAGCTTCCCATCTGTTGCTGAGCACCTCCTGAGAGGCCAGCCCAGCCTCTGCCGCATCTCCAAGAGAGCAGGACACACCACCTCCTGGGCTCCCAGCCCCTCTGCCGACTCCTTTTCATCATGATTTGCCCCTGTTGGCTCTAATTATACCCCTTAGAGTAGAACAGAATGAATCTCCCACCTAAGAGCCTGACCACATTTGAAGATGTTCATCATGTTGCCCTGACTCTACTTTTCCAGGCAGGAATGTGATGACTGTCTGGTTAGAGGTCATTTCACAGAGACACTACTCCTCAGGATCTTCAGAGCTCCCTGGAATTTTGTGCATGCACATTTTTCAGGGGAAAATACTCATCAGGTAGAGCTGTATGGTAAGATTTTTTAATCTGAAATACTTTTAAAATATTTGATTCAGGTTCTCTCTTTCATTTTACTGATGAGGAAAACTGAGGCATAGAAAGTGAAGAAATTTACCTCAAGCTCACTTGGCTAGTTGATGCCAGAACCAGAGGCAAAACTCATCTTCAGACTTACAGCCTGAAACTTGCCTTCTCCCTTCCCTCTGGTACTGAGCCTAACTGAGGACTCTCGTCCCATGTTCAGGACCAGGCTGGCACTTCACCATAAATCCCGGGACCACGTCAGTGCCAACCTGGGGCATTGGTTGTTTTTCCGTAGTACACTTGGTGGATAAACTGTGGGTCAATCCAATTTTTGTAAGGTCTTCCTGGCCTTTCCCAGAAGGTGGCGCTAACATCTTCCTTAGCTTCCACACGATTGAGGCGCTAAGCTCAGGCCACTCTACTCTGAAGAGTTCTTTGATTCCAGCTGTCGTTGTTCCTGGGCCTTTGCTTTTTTTTTTTTTGTTTTTTTTTACTCAACCAGTTATTCTGGTGTATTGTGACAGAGCCAGATCAAACCTCGTAAACCTAAAACATACAGTTGAAATTTTGAAAACTATGTGCTAAAAGAAAGAGACCTTTAGGCAAACGTTCATCAGTATTCCAGAGTAATGATCCCAGTTTTAAAAACCTAAATGTGAAAATTATGCATTTCTTAGCTAGACACTATTATTTCACTAACTTTGAAAAGGGGAGGAGTCACCTGTTTCTAATGAGACTGTAGCAGAATTGGAACCGTTTTTGATGACTTCAAGGCAGATTATAACCCAGAAGTCTTCTTGATCCTGTCCTCTTTGAATAGTCCCTCACCCCTTTCTAAATCTTTGCCACTTCTGGGCACCTTGTGTACTGAATAGTATTGTCTTCCTTTGTTTCTGCTGCCTGTGTTGACTTTTGCTGTCTGTTTGCTTACATTTATAATCTTTGCTTCTTATGTTACATAGAACACAGGGGCAAAACCTAAAGTTCACCCTGATTCAGGCAGTTCGCCAAAGCCAGGAGTTGGCATATAGAAGGAAGTTGAGAACACCTACCTGCCTTGCCAAAACCAGTGTCTGTCTTGGGAAACTTTCTCTAACCCCAGTGAAAAAGAGGACCTCAAACTACCTATCTTAATGTGCAGCTTCTGACATTTTATTTTCAGACATTTTAGAACCAAAGCCTTCATCCATGTTAAATACATTTGATCATCCAGGCACAGTGGCTCACACCTGTAATCCCAACACTTTGGGAGGCTGAGGCAGGCAGGTCACTTGAGGTCAGGAGTTTGAGACCAGCCTGGCCAACATGGTGAAACCCCATCTCTACTAAAAATACAAAAAAAGTAGCCAGGCGTGTTGGTATGCATCTATAGTTCCAGCTACTCAAGAGACTGAGGCATGAGAATTGCTTGAACCCAGGAAGCTTCCACCAAGATCACGCCACTGCATTCCAGCCTGGGCGACAGAGCAAGACTCTCTCAAAATAAATAATAGATACATTTGACCAAATGCTTCATGCAGGCCACATCTAGAATTCCTGGATTTTTATAAGATGAAAGCATCCTTGGATTTGGGTTTTAGCTCAGCAGATCTGAAACAGCCTTTTTTCCCAGAAGCTCACCATAGGATACTTAACTTTAACCTGAGTGGCAGTAGAGTGCGGGAGATGGCGAGTAGAGAAGGAAAACCGAGAGTTCTCACCACGAACCCGGCAATTGATTGCCTTGTTTCACTAATCCTTGTTGCAACCCTGAAGAGCGCCAGGAGGCCTTAGCTTGCTCCTGTTGAACCTGGAAAGCGACGCTATCGACTCTTGAATTCTGTCTCCAAAGCCGTGATCTTTCCACTTACTGAGCTGCCTCCTACCTTCTGGGGGATCTCAGACATCGACTCCTGTGCATCAGTGTTTTCTAACTTTGATACACTACAGAATAATCCAGTGTTTTCTGACATTTTATTTCTTCCCCAAGGTTTAAGAACAGAGTCCTAAAAGTTCCTCAGTTCTCAGGCAAGGTGTTGTGATAACTTGGGCAGTGGCTGGGCATGGTGGCTCATTCCTATAATCCCAGCAGTTTGGGAGGCCGAGGCAGGTAGATCACAAGGTCAAGAGATCGAGACCATCCTGGTCAACATGGTGAAATCCTGTCTCTACTAAAAATAAAAAATTAGCTGGGCATGGTGGTGCACGCCTTTAGTCCCAGCTACTCGGGAGGCTGAGGCAGGAGAATTGCTTGAACTCAAGGTGGAGGTTGCAGTGAGCCAAGATCGCACCATTGCACTCCAGCCTGGGTAGCAAGAGCGAAACTCCGTCTCAAAAAAAATGTTTAAACTCTGACCCAGTCATTCCACTTATGAGACTTTATCCTAAGGCAATAATACGGAATATTAAATGAGCTTTATTTTTTTTCCTGAAATACCACAGGGAGAAAAAAAAAAGGAAAGTTAAAAAAAAAAAAGATACTTGGGCAGTGATTTCTTACAGTAGAAAGCCAGCAGTTTCTGAGTATGGTTTCATTGCTGGGCCCGATTAGAAAAGAGAGGAACTGTCTCCTTCCACTTTTCGCCATCCACTCAGCTGTGTGTAACGTAGCCACATAGGTGTGCGTCACGTGCTTACCTTTCCCAAACACACACGGACTCAGAGAAGCCCTCGGGACGCACGCAAACGGAGGAGGAAGAAGAGCACCCCATCTGAGGTAACCCATTACCTGACGGAGCTCTTCCAAGAAATAGTGCCAGTTCTCCTCAGACAACTGGCAACAGGAAAAACCTGAGCTGAAGTCTCTTTTCCAAAGAACTAGTCTGTTGCTTTTCCACGGTGTCGTCTGGAATGGGACTCTCTGGGTCTTGTATAGTTGATTTTTCCACGGCCCAAGTTGATTATTTGTAGATATCCTGCCTTGCTTCTGGTGTTCTATGCTAGCTTCTTAGGAAAGGTGTAAATCCAAGTCAATGTGGCATGCTCCAGATGTGACTTTGTGAGTCATGAGCGTTAAAAATATGTCCATTGGGCTGGGTGTGGTGGCTCATGCCTGAAATCCCAGCATTTTGGGGGGCTGAGGTGGGCAGATCATTTGAGACCAGCTTGGGTAATATAGCAAGACCCCATCTCACATAGTGAGACCCCTACAGAAAACTTGCAGTACTACATGTGCCTGTAATCCCACGTACTTGGGAAGCTAAGGTAGGAGGATCTCTTCAGCCCGGGAAGTCAAGGCTGCAGTGAGTCATCATCACACCATCACATCACTGCACTCCAGCCTGGGCAACAGAGCAAGACTCTGTGTGTGTGTGTGTGTGTGTGTGTGTGGTGTGGTGTGTGGTGTGTGTGTACGTATGCAAGCATGCACACATGTACATGCTAGGGGAAATTAATTCAACAGCTATTTATTGAGCACCTGTTATATGTATACTGGATGCTGTGCTGGGCATAGGGATAGAAAGATGGCTGAGATGGGATCTTGCCTTCAAGGAACTTTTAGTTTAATGGGAGAGACAATTTCAGCAAAATATTCTCACCCGCAGTGATAAAATGATGAGGCTTCCTCGGAGTTGTGTTGAGGTGAGTGACTCCTCAGGATAACCTGGCCAGGGGCATAGAGACATGGCTGGGCAGGGTGTCAGCAGGGAGAGGAAGGACCATGCAGGCAGGAAGGAGCCAGGCCTCCCTGAGGACACTTGGGCATCTTAGAGGTCATTGGAGAGGGAAGACTCATTGTGATGTTGGCACTGGACCCCAGGGAAGGAGCTGGCAACCACTGTTACCCATTCTTAGAACATTCAGTGTGATGACTGAATGCCCCCCTCTCCCCCACCTCCAGCAACTCGGGAGCTCCCGGCTCAGCTGCTGTGCCTTCTGGTGGCACCTCTGCTGCTGAGCTCCACTCTGGTTTCATTCCTCCACCAGCACCTAGTTTGTGTTTTGTTTCGTTTGTTGCTTTTGCTTTTGTTTGAGATGCGGTTTCTCCATGTTGCCCAGGCTGGTCTCAAATTCCTGGGCTCAAGTGATCCACCCAGCACAGGCTTCCAAGTAGCTGGGGTTATAGACGTGAGCCTCTGTCTCTGGCTTAGCCATCATGTGTTTTATAGCTAAAATATACCAAGCTGGTTTACGTCTTATCTCTCTTAATTTAGGTAACTGTGAAAGTAGATGCCTTAAAATCCTCATTTTAGGAGTTTTTATTTAAAAAAATGGAAGCTCAGAACAAGGAAGTTTTTTGCCAGAGGACTGAACAAAGATTTATCTCCTGTACTTCTCCCAGATGCTGAGACTGTGTTCATCTAACTCTGGAGACTGCCCTTGTAGGGGTGAAAAACTTAAAGGTCATATGTACACATTAGGGTCCAAACAATACTCTTGTTTTCAGGTGACCTGTGTGGAAAAAGCTACCTTTGGCAGGCGTTTGAGTTGGCAAGAAAAAGAAATCCCAGTGGGCTTCCTTCAGATAGTCTTCTTTCTGTATGTTTGTGACATGGAGCGAGATGTCATAAATGTTGGGTCTAAGTTAACACTTTTGCTGATAAGGGAAGGTCTGCTGCTGAGGTGCCTGGACGAGGCAAGCAAGGGAGGCTGGCTGTGCATGGCCGAAGGCCCTTGAGCTGGAGGAAGGCCTGTAGAACACCAGAGAAGCCTTCTGCACCCATCCATTCTTTCTCTGTCCTTCACCGGCCTCCTTCTGTCTAATCCTGGCCACTCACCGGAAGTGCATCAGGCAGCAGGTCCCTGCCATCTGGCTCCTTCCTGGGCCTCCACACCCTCGTGCTGTCCATCTGCATAGACTGCCCTCACCCTGCCCTGAACCACGAGAGCATGGCCCAGTCCCTATCAGCTCTGTGGCCTGAGCTGCAGCTCAGTCCCTGACACACAGGAGGCACCTGGTCAGTGTGGGGTGAACAAACGTGCACACAGAGCACAAATGAGAGGAAAGAATCTTATGAGGTGCTTGAGAGTTGGACATGACTTTTAAAATAAAATTGCCTTTCTACAGTGCTTTGTCCTCAAGCCTGACCTTCACATACATAGTGAGTACAGGTGAATCTTAGGTGCTCTGACCTGTGTACAGTAGTTACTCTTAAGCCATCCTGATCGGGGCCTGCATCACGGATTCATACATAATCCCAGCCAGGTGGCTGCACTGTGGCCACTCTAGGGTGCTGGCTGCATGATGATGGATGTGGTGATCTTATTTCATCAGAATCCTAGTCTTTCCTCAGTGCTGCAAGTATTTAGCAGGTCCTCCCAGGGAAAGTACAAAAGGCCTCTAACAAGAAAGAACTGAGGGAGGTAGGACCTCTTTAAGTGGGGCATGTTCTCAGACAGAAGAATGAATTCTCAGTCCATCAGTAAGTACTAAACTCCTGGTAAATGCCCAGCTTCCTGGGTGCTTAGGTATAACAGAAACATTTCAGCTCCTGGCTGTTTGATAAGTAGAAACATGCATGGAAGTACCACCAAAAATACAAAGCCATTTACGTATGGTGCCATATGAGTGTCACAGACAGAACAGAAGTTGGTGGAAAGTGTTACCGGTCTGATAGGGAGGCCTGGGGAGGGGCTGGGGCACTGGGTCAGCCACATCTGAGGGACAGTGAGTTTTGTAGTTCAGCAGAAGGGTGTTATGGAGATGGTGGGAGCTCAGCAGGAATAGTCATGATGATTGTGCTGGCTTCACCACAGAGCACCTCCCATATGCTGGGGTGGGGTTCCCTTCAGGAAGACGAACAAGGTGCGGCCTGCTCAGGTGCACCGCCCTACCACCTTCCATCCTGAGCCAGGGCTGGGCTGCCAGCTTTCCCTGGCCTCAAACAGTTCAAATCGATTTTCTGGAATACATTTTCCTTGCTACAAAGGTTATATTGTAATGGTAAAAACCGCAACTACTTTTGCACCAATCTAATGTTCATTGCAATTTTTCTATCTAAAAAGTATGAAGAGGAAAATAAAGTTACCCACAATTTCACTGCCCTGAGAGAAAGAGCGTTAACCCTTGGTGCACATTCTCCCAGGCAAAATTGTAGTGATAAGTGCCAGGTAGTGGGTGTGAGCAGCCAAACCTCATATGGAGCTTCGTAGTGAAAAACCCACCGTCAGCAGCATGGCTGGCCCCAAACGTGTCCATTGTTAATGAGATGAACTCAGCTGCCTAGTGTTGGAAAAAATTTCCCTTTACCATTCCTTAGAGCAGAGCCGACACATGGACTCACTCACACTCCCTGAAGTGAGCCCTGTTTGTGGGGCAGAGCATCCCTGGGCTGAAGGTGAAGCCAAGCCTCATCTGGAACCACAGCCTCTTCCCAGAGCCCCAGGAGGAGCCTCAGTGAGGGCCCCAAAGTGACCCAAAGCAGCGTGTGTGGTCTCTGAGCCCAGGCGTGGGCCTGTCTGCTACACAGCTCAGGTGGCTTCTACAGACGTCTTTACCCACTTCATGCCCATAACTAGAAGCAGATTGCCAGATGATCCGTATGCTGTTGCCATGGGCCTATTTTGCTTCATCATAAGGGCTGGGATGACTGAAGCCGTGGGCTGGTAGTCTTCACCTTTTTGTTATATGAAGTTAGAGCTGAGTTATTTTGAGTAGCAGAGCATAATGCAGAGAGGAATCTGGGTGGAATAACCAGCCGAGCCAGGGCTGGCAATAGGAGAAAAGTATTCGAGTTCTGTTGTACTTTGTAAGAAAATGCATGTGCATATAGCCTGGTGTCTGTCTGTATATATCATTTGTATAATTTATGTACTCTGTGCAATTGATAGTAGTAAGCATCCTTCACTGACTGTCTACTATATCTTGAGTACTGCTCACCATTCATTCTCTGTGACATCACCAAACATCCCTGTTTTGCAGATGAGGACATGAAGTGTTAGCATGGGGACTAGTGTGACTGGGACTTGCTCCCTGAGCCTGAGGCCTAGGCTTTTTCATCAGGCCTTCTGCTGTCTTCCTCCTTCCTCACTGGGTTTTGCATTTAGCTTCCATCTTTATTATAAGAGGGACTTGTGGCCCTCTAGAGGTCAGAGGCTGCTCCTTTGACCATGAGACGGTCATTTCATTTACTTCCCTAAAAATGGAAGGCGAAGGGGGCATCAGGAGCACAGAGTCCTAGAAAAGCAACTTTTCAGAAGAGCCTTCTCAGGAAAACTCTTCCAGGGTCTTCTCTGCACCTTCCCAGCTGCCTGGCAGGTGGGCCTCTTCCAGGAAGTGCCAGCATTGAAGTCACTGATTTCCTCCAGGCCTCTTTCCAGATGCTCTATTTATGGGTGTCCCATAAGCCATTGGGAAGCCTTTCTGTATTCAGGTCCTAGTCTTCTATGGCAGAGGTTCTCAATTTTAGTGTCTATAGGAATCACCTGGTGCTTACCAACACAGCTCACTGCACCCCCTCCTCCAGTTAGAGCCCACCTCTGAGTGAGCAGATCTGGGTGAGCCTGAGAAATTCCATTTCCAAATGAGCAGCTGAGTGGGGGCCATACGTGGAGTACCACTTTTCTAAGGTTTTTGCCAGAATCCCTCAGACCTGCCTTTCCAAGGCCCACACTCCCCTTTAAAATCACTCTGCAAACCCCTCTGTGTTTACTTTAACAATTGAGACAGATGAGCAATGGCTGCCATCTGACATTGAGTGAGGTCATTATTTTTTAGCCTCTGAAATCAGACAGAAGTGATGTTTGGTCTTTTGCCTCGTACAGCATGTGGAGCTCATTCTTTGGGGAAACCGGGTGTTTCAGGTGGTGAGAGTGGCTGAGGAGGCTGCGTCCACACTAGCCAGTTCCATCCACCCAGAGCAGTGCATCAAGGTGCTCTGCCCCATCATCCAGACGGCGGACTATCCCATCAACCTTGCTGCCATCAAGATGCAGACCAAAGTCGTCGAGAGGATCGCCAAGGAGTTGTTGCTGCAGCTCCTCGCCGACATCATCCCAGGCTTGCTGCAGGTAGGTCCTCATGTTGGTTTGCCTGTCCCCAGCCTGTGTGGTCCACATCACTCAAAGTAATGTAAGGGCTTTCTGCTCCCCCTTCACTGGCAGGGACGGGTAGGAAAAACCAGGCAGGATCCGTGAGGCCGTGTGGCAGGGACACTTCACAGCCTTCCAGCTCACCCCCTCTCCTGAATGCACTAAGAAGACTTACCTGGAAGCTCACAGAATGAACTTTCTGTTTACTGTAAACATATTTTGATCATTTTTTTTGTCCACTCCTTCAACAAACCCTTACTGCACACCTGCTGTAGCTCCAGCCCTGGGCGAGGTGGACCATGGGGTGTAAATCAAACAATGGTCCTTGGTCTCATGCAGCCCACAAATACTTACTGAAGGTCTTCTGAGCATGAGGCAGTGAGTAACACAGACAGCTGCCTTCCACTGTGTGGACTGCCTCAGAGGATTTTCAACCTACTGTGCAGCCATGAAGACAATTACAGATGTCGCCATGGGCTACATGACAGTAGCAAAGTGGTTTCCAGATTGGGGTGGGGGACAGAGAGGGTCTGTAGAAGAGGTGGTTTCAACTTGGCCCTTGGTGAGGGAGGGAGTTTCACTGGGGAAAGGTAGAGAGGAGTTAGCATTATATTTAATAAATGCTGCTGTTTGCTGGGTGCTTGGGTTGGGGATTAAACACAACTGTCGAGGACTAGATTATTCCAAACAAAGAGAAAGGCACAGAGGCTGAAGAGTCCTGGGCTGTTTGGAGAACAGCAGCAGGTAGCCCCAGCTGGGTGTGGGCCAGGATGAGGCTGACAGGTAGATGGAGGTCCAGTTGCAAATGGACATGGACAGCTGGGTGCAGTGGCTCACCCCTGTAATCCCAGTACTTTGGGAGGCTGAGGCAGGCAAATCAAGGTCAGGAGTTTGAGACCAGCCTGGCCAATACAGAGAAACCCCATCTCTACTAAAAATATAAAAAGTAGCCGGGCATGTTGGCACACACGTGTAATCCCAGCTACTCAGGAGGTTGAGGCAGGAGAATCACTTGAATCCAGGAGGCAGAAGTTGTGGTGAGCCGAGATCACACCATTGCACTCCAGCCTGGGCAGCAACAGTGAAACTCTGTCTTTAAAAAATGGGACATGGATATCAGGGAGTGGCACCAGATGTTCCCCAGCAATCAGTGGAGGGTAGAGGGGTTTTGCTCACAAGAGTGAGTGATGTTCTCATTTCTTTAAAGGCATTTTTACAAGGAAATTTGCTTTACCTTTGGGAGAAATGGTAACAAAGCAACTTAACTTACCGCTTCATTCCCTTTTCTCATTCTCTCTCCCCTACAATGTTTCTTGGGTGGCAGCTTGTTACAGGTGGTGCCTGTGCAGATGCAGAGACCAGCCTGGGACTCACCAGCCTCCTGCTTCTGCACCCCAGAAACCAAGTTTCTCTTGATGCAAAGTTGTGACCTCTTTGGGGTGAAAGCTCTCTAGATTCCGTTGCAGGGCTGAGGTCTATCCTGGTTGTCACTGACAAGACCAAGGTTGAACCCTGAGGGAGTTTGTGGAAACGTTGATGAGATGTTGACTGTGGAATGAATCTCTGATCTAGTTTCCTTTTTGTGTTTCCTTCTGGCTCTCTAGGGTTATGACAACACTGAAAGTAGTGTGCGTAAGGCCAGTGTGTTTTGCTTAGTGGCAATTTATTCCGTAATCGGAGAAGACCTGAAACCTCACCTCGCACAGCTCACAGGGAGCAAGGTATGTATAGTGTTACCTGGGCTGATAACACACACCTGGGCTCTGCCAGCTTGTCATAAATCCATTTGACTGAAGCTCTGGATTCCACACAGGTTTTACTCTTTGTGTTTTAGCTGGGCCTTATTTCTCCAAAAGCATTTTTTTTTTTTTGAGACAGAGTGAGACTCCAGGCGCCAGGCTGGAGTGCAGTAGCACAGTCTCGGCTCACTGCAACCTCCACCTCCACCTCCCTGGTTCAAGCAATTCTCCTGCTTCAGCCTCCCGAGTAGCTGGGACTACAGGCGCATGCCACCATGCCCAGCTAATTTTTATATTTTTAGTAGAGACGGGGTTTCATCATGTTGGCCAGGATGGTCTCGATCTCTTGACTTCGTGATCCGCCCACCTCGGCCTCCCAAAGTGCTGGGTACAGGCTTGAGCCACCATGCCCGGCCAGCATTTTTCTAAATATAAAAATGAACTGTACAGTGAAATCAGTTTAAGATAACACTGACATTATACAACATAGTCTGCCTTCACTCCTGTTTATGAAATGCTGATTTTGAGCTGCTAGTTTATTTCCAACTTATTTAGAAACCAGGTGATTTTTCATGGAAACAATTAAGAAATTTACCTGCTTGCTTCGCAGTTGCTGAATCAGAGCTGAGTCCCTCATGGACATTAGTAGTGGCAACAGCTGGGTCTCACCTCAAGCCTGCCACAGCCAGCGGGGCAACCCTGCGTACTTTGCATGTGTTGACTCATGTTTATGGCAACATCCCTGTGTAAGCATGGTCATCCCCCTTAACCTGCCCCAGGGCACATAGACCTGACTCCAGGAGGCAGACTTCTTACACTGCTACCTCTCATGTTCCTTTAAGGGTGTCTGGAATTAGGAAGAAAAGATGGACCAAAATGGATGTTATTGAAAATGAGAGTGGCTAGACTGTTTATTGGTTTTAATTAAAAAACAAACAAACAAACAAACTCAAATCTGACATGCTAGGCTGGTGAGAGCAGATTAAAAACCCTGCCTCATGCTGTGGCAGGAGAGGCACAGTGAAGACGAGAAGCCTTAACTCCCAGAGAGAGGCCAGCTGGGCCTGGGACCTCAGGGCTGCCTGTAGGGAAAGCACATCTCGTGAAGTTTGAAATCTCCGCCCCTCTTTTTGTATAAACCACTCGGTCAGATGAAGCCAGTGGAAAGCACGAAACCAGAAGCTTCTGCTCTTATGAGAGGAGGGGGCCATTTAATTTGAGATTGAGCTGTTGCTTTGACACAGCTGTTGAGTGTCATAGCTGGAGCCTTGCTTCTGCAGAGTTCTGGGGAAGCAAAGCTCTGGCTGGGGTGTTGAGAGCAGGGTTTCTCCACCTTGGCTCTGTTGACACTCCGGCCACCTTGTTGAGGTGGGCTGTCCTGTGTGTGGTAGGAAGCTGAAGTAGCATTTCTGACCACCACCGTCTATACCAACATGTGCCAGTAGCGCCCCCTGCCAGTGTGACCATCACTGCTTTCTCACACATGGCCAGATACCCTCTGTGGGGCAAAATCATCATCTCTAGTTGAGAACCGCTAGTCCAGAGGAGACACTTTCCTCTTTTTGTAAACAGGAATAAGCAGATAGGCTGGAAGAGGTGTATGAGGCAGGCGTGCAGTGCGTGGTTTGGGAGCAACCTGATTCTGTGCTCCAGTTCCTCCTCCTCTCCCTACTCCTGCATAGGCTGCTCATCAGATCCCCTCCCTAATTATCTGAAAAACACTGAGGAAAAGTCCCCCAGCCCTCCTCCCTCCCCCTACCTCCATCAGGGATCTGTAAGTGATTCATGCTGACCGGGAGGACCTAGGAGATACAATTCACAAAGGGAAATAGATTTATAAAATGGAGAATTCATCCAAAAATAACATGAGTCACACGTTGGTTTTGTCTGGCACTTTTTACTTTCCTAAGTAAGAGAGTTGTCCCATCATCTCATTTGACCCTTTGGATAAGGGACAGAAAATCCAGGTGTTTTCTCCTCCCCATTTGGCAGTTGACCTGCTGCTGCCACTCTTGGTGAAGCTTTGGGTCCAGAGCCCATGTTCCTAACCAGGAGCCAGCACCTTCCCTCCCCCAGTTCCAACCTCAGTTGGCTCAGGGGTTTGGAGAGACTGGCCTTCACATCTTTCTGCTTTGGTAGCCTAGTTCATCCAGCCAGAAAATTTTTTAAATTAATTATTTATTTTTTGAGATGGAGCCTCGCTTTGTCACCCAGGCTGGAGTGCAGTGGCATCATCTCGGCTTACTGCAACCTCTGTTTCGTAGGTTCAAGCGATTCTTCTGCCTCAGCCTCCCAAGTAGCTGGGATTATAGGTGTGTGCCACCACGCCTGGTTAAGTTTTTATATTTTTAGTAGAAATGGGTTTTTGCCCTGTTGGCTAGTCTGGTCTCGAACTCCTGACTTCAGGTGATCCTCCTGCCTCAACCTCCCAGAGTGCTGGGATTACAGGTGTGAGCCACCGTACCCAGCCTAAATTTTTTTTAATGTTATAACTCTGGTGTGTTCATAGAAACTTCGGAGACTCAGGTACACATCTTCTAATACAAAGTCCCTCCCTTCCTCAACCAGGTGGGTAGCTGGCAGAGCCTGGTGCTGTCTCAATTTCTTTGACTAGAAACAAAAAGAATCAAGCCATGGCTCCCTGTTTTCCAGTGTTACGGGCCTATCAGAACACACTCTCCCTTTGCTTAGATGAGGTTAGTAAATGATACCAGGGTCTGCAGAAAGAGGTCTGATGAGGGGAAGGAACCTGTATAGTGCATTCGGAGAGATGCCCCGTTGCTGTGGCAGCAACACTAGCTTTGGGCTCAGTTTGCCTTCTGGTCTCTGCTCCCCACTTACTAGTTTTATGACCTTGAACAAGCATTTCTTTCTTTTTCTCCTCTCCAATACAGTCTTTTTACTGTGGTATAATATAACAAAATTTACCATCCTAACTTTTATTTTTTTGAGACAAAGTCTCATTCTGTCACCCAGGTTGGAGTGCAGTGGTGCCATTTCACTGCAACCTCCGCCTCCCGAGTTGTCCTGCTTCAGCCTCCAGAGTAGCTGGGACTACAGGCACCCGCCATCACGCCCAGTTGATTTTTATATTTTTAGTAGAGACGAGGTTTCACCTTGTTGGCCAGGCTGGTCTCAAACTCTTGACCTCAAGTGATCCGCCCACCTCGGCCTTCTAAAATGCTAGGATTATAGGCATGAGCCACCACGTCCAGCCCATTTTAACTGTTTTTAAGCACATGGTTTATATTGTTATATAACCCTCACCACCATCCCTGTTCGAAACTTTTTTCATTTTACAAAACTGAACCTTTGCACCCATTAAACAATAATTTACTATTTCCTCCTTTCCCAACCCCTGGCATCCACCATTCTACTTTCTGTCTCCCTGAATTTGACTACCCTAGGTATCTCATATAAGTGGAATTACATCATATGTGTCCTTTGTGGCTGGCTTATTTCACTTACCATAATGTCCTCAGGGCTTATCCATGTTGCAGCGTTTGTCAGAATGTCCTGACTTTTCCAGACTGAATGATAGTCCATTGTGTGTAGATAGCATGCTTTGTTTATCTGCTCATCTGTTGAGAAACCTGGCTGGCTTCCGCCTCCTGGCTCTCGTGCATAATGCTTCTGTGAACACTGGTGTACCTGTTCCAAGTCTTTAATGTTGGAGAAACTTCCCTGCTGTTTTCCACAGAGACTGCACATTTTACATTCTGACCAGTAGTGCACGAGGGTTCTGATTTCTCCACATCCTCACCAGCGCTTGTTATGTTTTTATTTTATTTTTTTCCACTTTCCTAATTTATTCCTAGTTATTTCTTTTTTTAATTTTTTTTTTACAATCACACTGACAACTGCTATTTCTAATTATTTCTAAGAGTCATCCTAATGGGTATCTCATTTGTTGAAAATAAATACCTGATGGCAGTTTCTCATCTGTTAAAAAGATTATCCTTTCCCATTGAATGGTCTTAGTACACTTGCTGAAAATTATTTGACTGGGCCAGGAGTGGTGGCTCATGCCTGTAATTCCAGCACTTTGGGAGGGTCACTTGAAGCCAGGAGCTCCAAACCAGCCTGGGCAACAGCAATAAATATATATATATTTGTTTTTGTACACATCTGTACAAAAATAAATTAATTAAAAGTGTGTGTGTGTGTGTGTGTGTGTGTGTTGTCACCCAGGTTGGAGTGCAGTGGCACAATATGACTCACTGGCACCCTTGGCCTCCTGGACTCAAGCCATCCTCTCTTAGTGGCTGGGATTACAGGCACACATAATCACAACTAATGTTTTTATTTTTTGTCGAGATAGGGTCTCACTATGTTGCCAGTCTGGTCTTGAACTGGTTTCAAACGATTCTCCCACCTCAGCCCCTACAGTGCTGAGATTTTAGGTGTGACCATACCCAGCCAGTTTTCTCTATTTTTCTATTCTCTATTTTGTTTATCTCTAATCTTTATTGTTTTCTCCTGCTAGCTTTGGATTTGGTTCTTTTTTTCTAGTTCCTTAAGGTATAAAGTTTAAGTTGTTGATTAGAGAACTTTCTTTTTTAATGTAAGCATTTATAACTATAAATTTTCCTCTTCGGCACAGCCTTTGCTGCCTCCCGAGAGTTGTCTTTTCATTTTCATTTGTCTCAAAATGTTTTCTAAGGCCAGGTGTGGCGGCTCACAGTAGTAATCCCAGCACTTTGAGAAGCCGAGGCTGGAGGATTGCTTGAGCCCAGGAGTTCAAGAGCAGCCTAGGCAACATGGCAAAACCCCATCACACAAAAATACAAAAATTAGCTGGGCATGGTGGTGTGCACCTGTGGTCCCAACCAGTCAGGAAGCTAAGGTGGGAGGATCATCTGAGCCTGGGAGGTCAAGACTACAGCCTGGGAGCCAAGATTGTGCCACTGCACTCCAGCCTGGGCCAGAGTGAGACCCTGTCTCAAAAATAAAATTTTCTTTTTTAAATATGTTTTCTAGTTTACCTTAGGATCTCTCCTTTACCCACTGGTTGTTTAAGAATATGTTACTCAATTTTTACAAATTTATGAATTTTTTTAGTTTTCCTTCTATTATTGATTTCTTATTTCATTTCGTTGTGGTTGGGAAAGATGTTTTGTATGATACCTTTTAAAATCTATTGAAGCTTAATGTGTCCCTTGAAAAGAATGTATGTTCTGTTGACTTCGATACGCATCTGTTAGATCAAGTTGGTTTACTGCGTTAAGTCCTCTGTTTCCTTGCTTATCGTCTGTCTGGTTCTTCTATCCATTATTGAGGGTTTGGTATTAAAGTCTTATCTCCAGAAGCTTTTTTGATGTAAAGTCTGTTTTGGCTGATATTAGTATACCCAGTCTTGCTCTCTTTGGTTACTGTTTCATGGAATATCTTTTTATATCCTTTCATTTTCAGTTCATTTGTGTCTTTGGATCTAAAGTGAATTTCTTATAGACAGCATAATTGAATCACATGTTTATCCATTCTGCCCGTTTCTGTCTTTTGATTGAAGAGTTTTATCCATTTACAATTAAAGTACTGCCAGGCGCGTGTGGCACACGCCTGTAGTCCCAGCTACACAAGAGGCTAAAGGTGTGAAGGTTAGAGGATTTACCCTCTGAGCTTGGCCCAGCCATTTTACCCTTGTGAAGTGGGGCTCTCACCCTGCTTTTCCCTGGCTCTGATGGAGCCTTTGGCTGCAGTCGCCCTTGAGATGTGTGGCCCTGCTCCTCATATCCCTTTCTCAGGGGCTGCTGCGGCCCACCTGGTTGTGACACCTGGTGTTGTAATTGCCCACTGCTTTTCCCTCTCCTCCTTTCTCCCTCTGTGGCCCTAGCACCTGGCAGATGCATTGGATGAGCAGCAGGCACTCAGAACATGTTTTTATAATGAATTCCGCAACCAAGGGGACTAAGGGACTTGCTGTGTTCTTACTGTCACCTGTGATTCTTTTTCCTGTTTTCTACTTTCGGATAGCTTTTCTTCCTGCTAATTCATTTTCATCTTCTCTTTTCAGATGAAGCTACTAAACTTATATATAAAGAGGGCCCAGACCACCAACAGCAACAGCAGCTCCTCCTCCGATGTCTCCACGCACAGCTAATAGCAGCGCCTGTCTGTTGTGTAGACCTAGAAGCAATCGGTGGTGCCTCTCAGAGACCTCTCCCTACCCCTTCATCGGCTGCCCAGTCAGTACAAGGAGGCCCACAAATATTTATTACAATCAGTATTTTGGTCCCTTCCAGCCTTTCTGTAGAATCTTACTGGTATTAAATGTAAAGGAAGCAAGGCCTGTATTGCAGTCTTCATGCAAAACAAAAGGAATAAGAACAGAAAAGAGCCATACTGAAACATGTCTTGTGCAGCCTGCTGAGATGGTGAAACCGTGCGTGTGGGGTGCAGTTTCTAAAAACCAGAGCGCTCTGGCCACTGCTTGGTAGAAAGTAGCATTTTTTTTTTTTTTTTTTTTTTTTTTCAGTTAATAACAGGTTTGAGGGTGGGGTGGGGTGTTACTTTGTGTCCCTCCTCCTTAGCCTGTTTTCTTGTGAGTATGGTCTGTGTGGGGCCCCTTTCACAGCCGACACCATGAAAGGTGATACATCTTTAAGTTATGTTCTGAGACCTACTAAAAATGGGAATCAAGTCTTGGCAAGAACAGTCTAAAGATGGCCTTTTACCAAACGCTGGGAATTTTGCTTGTCTTATCCAGACTGGAGGCCAACTGCCCTGGCTCTTAGCATAGAATCAGAAGTGCACCCCTCAATCTCCTTCCAGCCCTCCCTAATCGACTCCACAGATGAGGTCCCTACCCCAGAGCTTCCATGCAAAGGAATTCTTCGAGTTTAAATCTGGACACTAAAATAAGATAAATGTATGGCATCATTGAGGGATGTCTGAGATGGTAGTTCCCGAAGCACGGAAGATCAAAGAGAAGTCTTTCATCTTTACTGCTGAGTTATCACGCGGGTTCTGCCGGGACCCCCATCCCTGGGCTACTTGGTGATTCTGATTTAGCTCTAACTTCTCTCCTCTCCTCGGCGCTCTCCCCAAGCTGCTCAGTTCTAACATAGTCTGGGAAATGGCGTCTTCGTTCTCCATTTAATGTAGGATTAAGAGCAAAGAAAAGCCTAGAGAGACTGGATATCACAATTAATTTTTTAAATTTTATAAACTGAAGTAGTTCCTTGAATGTCTGTTGATGAAATCGTCACTGTGTAAGGAGAAAGTAAGTATGAGGAGTACCAGATTGCAGGAAAACAGGATTAGAAACACACTTTAAAAAAACACACACATTTAGAGTCTCTCTTCCTTCCTCAAGGAACCTCTAGGCCCCCTCTAAAAACGCCTTTAGGGCCTAATCACTCCAACAAAAGTAACTAGAGGTTTGGAGTCTGGTTAAATAAATTTTGAGTAAAATTCTTAAGCCAAATGGAAATTCTTAATGCAATCATGAGGACTTCTGTTGTTTCTTACTGTTGTATTAGATTCTATAAATTGAACTGATTCTTCCATAAGGGAAATGCTTCTTTGAGATTAATTATAATAAGGTATTTGCTATTCCGGTGCAGAGCCCACTGCAGCCTAATAGCACTGAAAGCAGAGGCTGGGTGCCAGAGCACATGATTCTCACCGTCATTTCCGCAGACCCCTCTGCCCTGCCCTCTGGATTGGCTGTAGGAAGCTGGGAAAGACTGACGTTGTATTTGGAAACATGCACTGAAAATGAAGGCCCCATAATGCCCAGGAACAATAAAGCCCGGGTGCTGACGTGTGTTTGTGTGTGTGTGTTTGCACACGTGTGTGCACCTTACACGTGTGGTACCTCACTGCTGCTGTTTAGGGAACTTGAGGGGTACATTTCAAGGGATTGGGCATCACTGACTGGCTTTGGCTCAAATGTAGCAGGACCAGGTCTTTCGTTGCTAAATACCGTTTGTTTGTTAGTATGTCATCAATGGTATTTCTTTTTTACACTCTACAAGTGAGTTAGGGAGTCTTTTGTTGATCCCTCTGTTGTAGGAATGTGTGTCAGGCTAGGTTATCCATGAGTTCCTTTATGCCTAATGCAGTTAGAAGGACCCTTCTCCTTGAGCTCTTTGACTCCCAGAAGGCCCCCCAGGCCCCAGCGTACTTATAAAGGATCTCGAACATTGCTGGACATCCTCATAGTACTCACCAAGGGCTAGCCTCGAATGTCACTTGCCCAATCTTCAATCTCCCGACCTAGAGAGAGAAACAATCACGTCACAGGTCTCTTGGCCTCAATCTGAAAACTGCTGCTGCCGCGCCGAGGAGAGTCGCATGCCGCCACCACCTCACTCGGAGGGTGCCGAGGCCACCCACCTTCGCCCCCCAGACCCTGACAGCTGCAGCTGCCTTGCCTTGCCGCCACCTCCCTGCAGGGCCCCTGTTCCAATGAAAAACAACACAGAAGAGCAGAGCACCTAAGCCTGTCTCTGCCTCCCTGTCTACCTGACTGGCCAGGGCCCTGGTACCCCTGCTGCTTGACTGTGGGCCGGGCAGTCTGACTTCCTGCTTCCTTCAAGCTGCTGCCTCCCCTGCAGCCAGGGTCTGGGCAGGGTACAGCCGGTCCTTGGGGCACGCAGCTTCCTTCAAGTGCACTGTGTGTGCTTCCCGGACCTGTGGCAGATGCCACGGGGCTGCCTTTTCTATGCGCCTCACTAGCTGACCACTCTGCAGGTAATGCAACTGACTTCATTGTCTCATCAGTCCTTTTCTTTCCCTGCCGTCCTTTATTTATCAAGCATAATGTTACACTTTAAAGGTCAGCAAATAAGAACTTTGTAGAATCCCACCAGGACTTTGCTAACAATGTTTGGAAATTTTAAAATGCTCTGAAAAATATCAGCCACCGAAACCGTTTTGTTGGCACTGTGTTCACACGCATGGTCCCCATACCCCCAGACTGGGTGGGTTTTTTTGTTTTTTTGGGCTTTTTCATGTTACATCTATATCTGTATTTATATCTTATTTGTTTCACTTTCAAGTGTATCATGGCAAATGTACAGATTTTTTTGTTAATAATGTGCTAGGATTTGCTAAAAAAGAAAAAAAAAATCCCTTTTGAGTTTGCCCTAGAATAAATAAGACTTAATTCAGCGTTGTGCTTGGTGATGTCTGTATCTCCACCATGCCCTGTAGACAGCTGATTGCTCTCCCTGCCATCAGAACACAGCCATTTCAATAAAGGATCCAGGAGGAGTACATCAGGAGAGCTCTTTCCCGTCGTGACATCAAGAGGTCAACCTTTGTAATCCCTGCATTCTTGGAGGCCGAGGCGGGAGGTTCACTTGAGCTCAGGAGTTTAAGACCAGCCTGGGCAACATGCAAAACCCCGTCTCTACTAAAAATACAAAAATTAGCAGGGTATGGTGGCAAGTACCTGTAATAGCAGCTGCTCAGGAAGCTGAGGCAGGAGAATTGCTTGAGCCTGGGAGGCAGAGGCTACAATAAGCTGAGACTGTGCCACTGCACTCCAGCCTGGGTGACAGAGTGATACCCCATCTCAAAAAATATGTATTAATGTTAATTTTTAAAAAGAGGTCAACCTGGGGAAATGTACCTGATGGAGTCCCCTGGGAGTGGGTTGCTGTGCCGTTTGTGCAGTGACAAGGGGATGAGATGCATGGGCTGGAATCCCAGCCACACTTGTGGGGCCACGGGAGGAGGGGCCTCCCTCATCTGGGCTCCATTTCCTCAACTGGGCAGTGAGAACAGTAGCTCCCAGAAAAGGTGGAAGCAGGAGAAATCTCGGCCTCCAGAGCAGGCGGGCTCCACAGCCACTTCTTTGAAGCCCTTTTTTCCTTCAGTTCTTAAAATTGAGGCAAAGTATACATAACACAACATAAAACACAAGATTTACCATCTTAACCATCTGTAAGTATGCTGTTCTATGGTGATAAATATACTCAGATCATTGTGTGATCATCACCGTCACGGTGTTCTCTAGGGCTCTTCACTAGTGAAACAAACCCTGTCCCCATCAGGCATAAGTCCATTCCTCCCGCCACCAGGCCCCTGGCAGCCACCATTCTACTTCCTGTCTCTGAATTTGACTAGGCACCTCGCATATGTGGCTCATACAGTATTTGGCTTTCTGTGTCGGGCTTATTTTTGCTTAAATGTCCTTGAGGTTCATCCATGTCATAATATGTATCACAATTTATTTTGCAAATTTTTCTTAAAACACATGTTCACCTGCATTTAAAAATTTTTTTATTTCCTTCCTAAGGCTAAATAATATTCTGTTGTATGGATAGGCCATATTTTGAAGCTTTACTTTTTACTAAAAAGTTGTTTTCCATTGTGTTCCATGATACATCCCGAGTGCCACTATCCAGTGACTGTGGCCCACCCCCTTGGACCCCTGCCTGAGATGCCGGAGGGCGCTCTGGATCTCAGATACTTGAATTGGAATCCCAGCTCCGACCTGGCCCCCTTGAGCAGGTCACTTCCTGCCTCAGTCTTTTCGTTTATGAATTAAGAACTGCCAGGCTGTATTCAAAACTTTAGAAAAAAATAAAAAATAACTGCCTGGCAGAGGTGCCATGAGAGTTAATGGAGATGGTGTAAGTGAAGCAGCTGGGCCGAAAGAAATGCTCTGTTGGTCACCTGCCCTGCCTCCTACTGTGGACTGGGAAATGCACAGGAGGGTGACGTCATCCCCCTTTCCTCCCCACGTGCACACCTGTGCCTTGAGTCAGAGCCCATAATTCATTAGCAAAAGTGGAAAACCCCTGGGGCATGGGACCCGTTCAGGCACAGCAGCCTGTTGCGCTTTCTTGCCACTTTTCAGAGGGTCACAGGCCACTGGTGAAGGGTGGGGTACAGAGGCTCTCAGCATTTCTGGCTGATGAACTTAACACTTTGCAAGAATTCTGGTCTGAGGCATCTTGCTGATTTTCACACCAGTCCTGAGATAACAACTGACAGATGCACTGTGGTGTTCAGTTTCCAAATGAAACAGGCACAGGAGGAGTCCCAGCTAAACAGTGAGTGATAGAGCTGGACCCAGGCCCCGCTCTGCTCGGTCCAGCTGCACTCCCGTCCCCCCATCAGGCCTCACACCTTTCCATCTCTCCTGGAGTTGCCAGGACTCTCCTCAGAGTGCTGCACATCAGAACCCCTGGGGGCTTGTGAAGCCTATCACAGCTGGCCTGCGTTGCTGACCCAGTAGGGCCGCAGGAGCCTGAAAATGTGCATCTCTACGGAGCAATGCTGCCACTGCAAGGCTGGGGACCCCAGTTGGGGAACCACTGGAGAGCATATTGCTTAAAATGTAACAGGTGGTTTGACCCCAAGGTTGGGGACGATCCCGCAGGGTGTGGCTGAAAACAGGGCGTGGCATCAGGAATGGCAGGCCATCCCTGCCATTACAGGTAACTATGATGACTGGCTGGTAGGTCCGGGAGGATGAGGACTTTTGAAAGTGAAATTGGATGCTGTTAGCAGAGGAGACTATGGGGGCCTAGGCCGCCTGGGCCAGAGCTCCCTCTTTACGGCACAGCTCTTCCCCCGCAGGCTCAGCCCACCTCCTCCAGTATTTATTAACTCACACTTCAGCAGCTCCAAGCAGGAACGGACAAAGGTCATGTATTCTCCTCCCAGCTTTTTGTTTAAATGACATTAAAATGCCTCTTGCCATGCCCTCCTCAGCTTTGGAGGCCGGCCTCCAGGCGGACTTGGCGGGCCCTGGAGCTCCTGGAGACGCAGTGTTCCTGGGTCATTTCCCAGCAGCTCTGGGATGCCCTGCCTCCCCCTGTGCCCTGCCAAGTGCCTGGGAGCAGTCTGGGTGGGCCGGGCAGCGTGGCCTGCTACAGCGGTGCTTCAGGCTCTGCACCGAGGTGGCCTCTGCGACCCCATCGTGAGGACCTGGAAGGCTCCGGAGGTATGTCCAGGGCCAGCAACCAGGCCATGCCTCTCCTCTGGTCTCCTGCTTTCCTGTCTGCGTCCTGCCATTCCCCTGGACACTTGCTCATTCTTCAGTGGGGACAAGAGCTGGGACCTTTGTGTGCTTACTACTCCAAGCTGGCCAGGTGCAGTGGCTCATGCCTGTAATCCCAGCACTTTGGGAGGCTGAGGCAGGAAGATCGAAGGAACCTAGGAATTCAAGACCAGTGTGGGTAACAGAAGGAGACCCCATCTCAACAAAAAGTTTTTAAAATTAGCTGGGTGTAGTGGCAGATAAGTCCCAGCTGCTCAGGAGGTGGAGGTGGGAGGATCGCTGGAGCCCCGGAGATCGAGGCTGCTGTGAACCTTGAAGGCACCTCCGCACTCCAGCCTGGGTGACAGCCGGCGACCCTGTTTCAAAATAACAAAACAGAAACCACCCACCAAACTGTTTGGATGCTTCGATAAGCTTTCTGATTTAATCCTCACAACAACCCCGTGAGGCAGTTCCTATGATAATTCCCATTTTGCACATGGAAAACAGCGGCACAGAGACTCTGAGTAACTTGCCTGGGGTCACAGGTCTCTCATAAGACAGCTGGGATTCAAACCCAGGAAGTCTAGCTCTAGACTGAACCAGAGTCTCGCTTTGTCACTCTGTCCCTTCCCTGAGCCTCCGTTCCATTTCCAGCCACCTGACTTGTTAGCAAGGTCAGGTGGGCTGTGGTCACAGGCAGGCCCAGCTGCTGGACACCAAGCCCGTGGTAAACATTTCCACAGCACTCCCGGGAGCTGCTCACTGGGCCTGGTGGGGGAAAGGCCCACCTGGGTGCCGGAATCTAGGGCTTGAATTCAACCCTGTTTTGAAGCGTGGGTGTGACTTGAGCCAAATGACTCCAGTTTAGGACGACCTCAGTTTCTTCCTCTGTGAAACCCTAGGAGATGAGAATTGGGGAGGTAGGGCTGGGGGGCGTGTGTGAGGGTGTGAGGGTTAGCACACTGCGTTAAAGTCCCTGACACACCTCCGGGAGCCTCAGCAAATGTCAGCCCTCATCATTCCTATAGTGTTACTATCATGGAGGTCCCTGCCCTGGTTTCTGACACATCACGCTCCACAAAGTTCTGCACAAATGAACAACGGATGTAATGTCTCTGCCCATCACCCCCCAGTCCACGCGAAAGATTCACATGACAACCGTGGGCTTCTCGGCACCTCTCCCCACGGGGAGGATGACAGGGCTGGGGACAGGATGGGGCCAGCATCCCCTCTTGTTCACCCCCCATCCCCCACGCCTGCCAGAAGCCTCCTCAAACCAAGTGCTGTCAGGCCCGCCTTTCCTGTGAGTTTCCCACTGCTTACTGCCCTCTAGCCTGCGGATACTGATGCCAGGCTCTCCCCACCTTCCACTCCCCCTTCAGCATCCTCTGCAGCCCCTGGGAACCCATCTCCCATTGAGCAGATGCTGCTGGAACCCTCTCCTACCTGCCCCTCTGCTCCCAGCTCCCTACATCCTCCGCCGCTTCTATCCTCTTCCCCAAAGCTGCATGGCTGCTGGGTTTTCTTTTGCATTATTTTGTTTTTTATTTTTTAGAGACAGAGTCTCACTCTGTTGTCCAGGCTGGAGTGCAGTGGGGCCATCACGGCTCACTGAAACCTCGACCTCTTGGGTTCAAGCAATCCTCCTGCCTCAGCCTCTTGAACTCCTGGCCTCAAGCGATGCTCCTGCCTCTGTCTCCCAGAGTGCTGGGATTACAGGCCATGCCACCAGCCCACCCTGCTATTTTTTTAAAAAATGCTCCCCTGATGTGTCATCCTTTCATGTCAAACCTTACAATGCCTCCCACCCACCCCTCACTACCATACACACTCTTGGGGATAAAATTTCAAAATCTTGAGCATGATCTACAGGGCTTACCACCTGGCCCCTGACTTCTCCACCACCTCATCTTGTGCCACTCTGCCCCAGGCACTGCCTCCTGGCCTCGGGGCCTTTGCATTGCAGGCTGTGCCTGGCCCCCTGGCTACACTCACACCTGCACATGCACACACACGCACTCACTCACCTGCACAAGCACTCCTCTGCCTAACTTCACAGATCCCTCAGGTCCAGCTTAAATGCTAGGCCGCTTCCTTCTTTGGAGAATATTCTAAATTAGATCCTTTTACTTTTCCCTCCTGACACTTGTCACGCATTTTGTATCTATTTCTGCAATTATTTGTCATCGTAGTCATCTCTGTGGCTAAGAACTGGGCCTGCATCCTTGACCTCTGTATTCCTAACACTTAGCATGGCCCCTGGTAGGTGCAGGATGAATGCATCAATGAATGAATGAATGAATGAATGACTCGGGATTTAGAGCTTTTCTATTTAGTCAGGAGCCCTGTCATGGTCCTTGAGAACACAGTGGCTGCTACTAAACTGCCTGGGTTCAAATCCTAGCTCTTATATGACTGTGGCAAGTTATTTCACTCTTTGTGCCTCAGTTTCTTCCTCTGCATGGAAAAAGTGCCTCTAGCAGCAGTATCTCCCTGATGAGATATTTGTAAACACTGAAATATAAGAGCACCTGGCTGGGCATGGTGGCTTATTCCTATAATCCCAGCACTTTGGGAGGCCGAGGTAGGCAGATCATTTGAGGCCAGGAGTTCCAGACCAGCCTGGCCAACATGGCAAAACCCTATCTCTACTAAAAGTATAAAAACTTAGCCTGGCATGGTGATGCATGCCTGTAATCCCAGCTACTCAGGAGACTGAGGCAGGAGAATTGCTGGAACCCAGGAGGTGGAGGTTGCTTTGATCTGAGATCATGCCATTGCACTCCAGCCTGGGTGACAGAGAGAGACTCCATCTCAAAAAAAAAGAAAGCACATGGCTGGGCACAGTGGCTCATGCCTATAATGTCAGCACTTTGAGAGGCTGAGGTGAGGTGGGTGGATCCCTTGATCCCAGGAGTTTGAGACTAACCTGGGCAACATAGCAGGACCCCATCTCAAAAAAATAAAAAATAAAAATAAATGAATGGTTGCACATCCTGGCAGCCATTGCACTTTGTCCTGTGGGCATTTGAGTGGGGTCAGTCGGGGAGTGAACTTGGCTGTGGAACCAACCTGGGGTCCAACCTTGGCTTCTCCGTTTTTATCTGTGCAAACTCAGTGAGTCTTTTGGCTTCTATTAACCCTAAAGTTACAAGCAGCATGACCAATGTGGAAAACAGTCTGTAAAGCGGAAGAGATGCGTATACTTTACAACCCGCAGGCCCACTGCTGGGGCACACCCTGGAGCAGGGTGGCAAAACAAGACATAGCCCAAAGGCGCCAGGGGAGGGGAAGGGGTCAAGAAACTGCAGACTCCCCACATACTCGACGCCGTGAAGGGGAAAGGAAGGAGCTGCAGCTGCGTTTATCACGTGGGGAATCAGAAATGCCGTTTGTGGAGGGAAGAGAAAGTCACAGAAGAAAGCATAGAGCATCTTGCCTTTTTTTTTTTTTTTTTTTGAGTTGGAGTTTTTGGTCTTGTTGTCCAGGCTGGAGTGCAATGATGCAATCTTGGCTCACTGCAACCTCTGACTCCCGGGTTCAAGCAACTCTCCTACCTCACCCTCCCAAGTAGCTGGGATTACAGGTACCCGCCACCACACCTGACTAATTTTTTGTATTTAGTAAAGATGGAGTTTCACCATGTTGGTCAGGCTGGTCTTGAACTCCTGACCTCAGGTGATCCGCCAGCCTTGGCCTCCCAAAGTGTTGGAATTACAGGCATGAGCCACTGCATCCAGATTCATCTTGCCTTTGTTTATAGGTCAAAATAACCAAAACATAGCCATGTATTTTTTTAGAGACACGTGTGGTAAAACTCTACAAAACAAGTGGTAAGGAAACAAATTTGGGAGAGTAACACTGCCTGTTCAGGGAGATGGGACTGGGATCGGTGAGGGGAGCATGTGGTCAGTTTCAACAACCAGATGATGTTCCGCTTCGTGATTTAGGGGGTGGGTTCACAGGTGTTTGTTTTATTGTTACAGCCCGGAACTATCATTCATGTTGTGTTTTCATTTTCATTTTCAAATGTTTTATAATTTAAAGACTAAAAAATGTGTGAGAATCCCAAGTTATAAGGTGGATGAGGCGGTCATTTAGGTGACTCTCCTATTGATTCTTTAGACAATCACAGACATGAAAACCCCTAGATGTAAAATTCCTGTAGAGAATTTACAGAGCCTTGAGAGTACATCTGTGGACTCCCATCCAAGGAAAGCCACCCCGCGTGAGACTGCCCGGTGTGTCCTAACAGGCCTGTGTCTGAGGGGACAACTCCACATACAGGACACTGTCAGCCTTTGTGGGAACTTTCCGCACGTGGAGGTGGGGAAGGGCTGGGCATTGCCCCTCTGTCTCCTTTGCCACCTGCTCCTCCTTGGCTACTGTCTGCCTGGCTTTGCCTCCTAACAAAGCCAAAGGGATTTGAAATGGTCCTGACGCTGTCCAAATTAGCACTAATCATGCAGGGTCCTGCTTGCCCAGCCAAGTCTGAGGTCCCTTCTTCTCTGCGTGACATTTTCCAGAAGTATAGGAAAGAGGACCCAAGAGAGACACACTCAGAGAGGCAGGTGCAGCGGGCTGTGGCTACTCTACAAGTGTCAGGTTGCAGGGGGAGAGGTCGAGTCGGGGAGGTAACCCCCCAGTGTGCCTTCCTGTGTGGGGGTTCCCAGCTCCCTCAATGCTAGGGCTTCGTGTATAGCTAGGTTCTGCCAAGGAGACAGATGCATGTCACAAGATGAGAAGCAGTTTCGTTGAGGCTGGACACGGTCGTGACATTGGTTCTTGTGGGGATCTCAAGTGCAGGTTCTAGCTTGTTTCAGTCTCATAGCTACCAAGCTGTAAGTGGCAGCCACCAAGATTTGGAAAGGAATTGTCCCTGTCTCTTGTTGTTCCTGGTTGGGTGACACCCAACTCTGGCACCCTGGCCCTCCCGATGATGATGCCCACTACGTAACTCTCTGTAAGAAGTCCCTTTCTGCTTAAACTAGCTGGAGGGGGACTGGGCATGGTGGCTCACACCTGTAATCCTGGCACTTTGGGAGGCCGAGGCCGGCAGATCACTTGAGCTCAGGGGTTCAAGACCAGCCTGGGCAACATGGAGAAACCTCATCTCTAGCAAAAAAAAATTAACCAGGCATGGTGGCGCATGCCTGTATGCCTGTAGTCCCAGATATTCTGGAATGCTGAAGTGTAAGTATTACCTGAGCCCACCAGGCAGAGGTTGCAGTGAGCTGAGATTGCACCACTGCACTCCAGCCTGTGCCACAGGATGAGACCCTGTCTCTAAATACACATAAACTAGTCTGAGGGGACACCATCATCTGTAATAGAGAACTCTGAGCCATGGAGAGACAAAACCACTTGTCTCCAACTGAGGAGAAAACATCTCAATAAATGATGGCTTAGCCTTTTGGTGGAATACCATCCAGCCAGTTAAAAGCACATGTCTTAGGCATGGGCAAAGATTTCATGAAGAAAACACCAAAAGCAATTGCAGTAAAAGCAAACATTGAAAAATGGGATCTAATTAAACTAAGGAGCTTTTCTGCACAGCATAAGAAAGTTTCATCAGAGTGAACGAACAACCTATCAGAATTAGGGAAAATTTATGCAATTTATTCATCTGACCAAGGCCTAATATCCAGAGTCTACAAAGAACTTTAACAAATTTGCAAGAAAAAAAAACACACCTTATTAAAAAGTGGGCCAGGCGCAGTGGCTTACGTCTATAATCCTAGCACTTTGGGAGGCTGAGGCAGGTGGATCGTGAGGTTAGGAGATCGAGACCATCCTGGCTAGCATGGTGAAACCCTGTCTCTACTAAAATACAAAAAGCTAGCCAGGTGTGGTTGTCCCAGCCACTCGGGAGGCTGAGGCAGGAGAATCGCTTGAAACCCAGGAGGCAGAGGTTGCAGTGAGCTGAGATCGTGCCACTGCACTCCAGCCTAGGAGACAGAGTGAGACTCTGTCTCAAAAAAAAAAAAAAAATGTTGTTGTATGGCCAACAAACATGAAAAAAAACTCAACATCCCTGATCATTAGAGAAATGCAAATCAAAACCACAGTGAGGTACCATCTCACACAGTCAGAATGATGAATATTATTACTAAAAATAAAAAAAAACAACAGATGCTGGCACAGTTGTGGAGAAAAAGGAACACTTTTACACTGTTGGTGGCAGTGTAAATTAGCTCAACCACTGAGGCAGACAGTGAGGTAAGTCCCAAGGAGCTGGGACTACAGGCATGCACAACCACACCAGGCTAATTTTTGTATTTTTAGTAGAGACAGGGTTTCACCTTGTTGGCCAGGCTGGTCTCGAACTCCTGAGCTCAAGTGATCCACCCACCTCGGCCTCCCAAACTACTGGGATTACAGGTGTGAGCCACTGTGCCTGGCCAGTCTATTAGAGGAATCTAATAGATAATTGAAAACTTCCACATGAAGAAAACTCCAGCCCCAGGTGCCTGCACCTGCCCATTGACCAAACATTCAAGGAAGAAAATAATTCCAATCCCATGCAAACTCCTGTAGAGAATAGAGTAAGAGAAAACACTACCTTATCAGGTCAGCATAACCTTGATACCAAACCTGATAAGACATTATGAGAAAGGAAAATTACAGGCCTATCTACTCATTAACATAGACACAAAAATACTGCACAAAACATTAGCGAATAGAATCTTTTAACATATAATGGTCAAATAGTGTTTACTCCAAGGTTGGTTTAAATTAGAAAATCAGTAAGTGGAATTTATCACATGAACAGAGTATAAGAGAAATATCATAACCATCAGACATATAGAAGCAGCGTTTTATAAACTTCAACAGCCATTTATGGTTTTAAAAAATACTTTTAGCAAACTCAGAATAGTAGAAAATTATGTTAATCTGATAAAAGGGACTTATAAAAAAAAGCCCCTAGAGCAAATGTCATTCTTAATGATAAGATGTTGAAAGCTTTCCCTCTGAGGTGCACATTACCACTCCTTCCGCGGAATGCTGCGGTGTGGTATGAAGGGCAAGAAGAAAGATGAAAGGAAAAAGGATCGGAAAGGAAGAAGTAAAACCGTCGTCATAATTTGTGACTGAAATGACCCTGCAAATAGGAAATCCAAAAATATCTAAAGATAATTATGAGAATTCATAAGTTCAGCAAAGTTGCCGAATAAAATTTAGTTAAAACTGTCTATAAACACCAGAAGAAAGTGAAATTTTTAAGCAAGTAATGTTTACAACAGAATAAAAAATTTGAGTATCTAGAAAGAAATATTTTTAAAATGGGCAAGACTTTGAAGAAGACTATTACAAACATTTTTGCAAGAAAATTAAGATTTAAGTAAATGGAGAGAGATGTTCATGGATGAGAAGACACAGTATTGTAAAGCCACCAGTTCTCCCCCGATGATCTGTATATTTAATGCAATTCTAATAAAGATACCAATAGGAATTATTACACATCTTGATAAGCTGACTTTAAACTGTATATGGAAGTACAAAGGAATAGCAATAGCCAGGGCACCCTTAAGGAAGAGGAAAGTAAAGATGGGAGGATTTGTTCCATCAAAATCAATAATTTTAGAGGCCAAAGTGGGCAGATCACCTGAGGTCAGGAGATCCAGACCAGCCTGTCCAACAGGGTGAAACCCTGTCTCTACTAAAAATACGAAAGTTAGCAGTCATGGTGGCAGGTGCCTGTAATCCCAGCTACTCAGGAGGCTGAGGTATAAGAATCCGCTGAACCCAAGAGGTGGAGGTTGCAGTGAGCCAAGATTGTGCCGCTGCACTCCAGCCTGAGCAACAGAGCAAGACTCCATCTCAAAAACAAATAAACAAAAGCAAAATCAGTAATGTTTACAAACGTCACAGTAATTATGGTAGTGTGGCATTTGTCAGTAATAGACAAATAGATAAAGAGAAAATAGACCCATGTATGCTGTGGTTTAAAACAAAGGGAGCACTGCAGACAAGTGGGAAGACAAAAGTATTTTCAACAAATGATCTGGGCCAACTAGAAACACATGGAAAAAAAGAAGAAAAATGTGACCCCTGTCTCACACCATGCACAAAATTAATTCTGGGAGGATTATAGGCCTCAACATGAAAGGCTAAACAAATTATTTAGAAGATGATTAAGGCAGATATCCTCATGCTCCCAGGGTAGAAAAGATTTCTTAAATAGAACACAAAGAGCAATATTCATTAAGGCAGGAATCAATAAATGGATTCATTAAAATGAATGAATTTAGGCCAGGCCCGGTGGCTCACATCTGTAATCCCGGCACTTTGGGAGGTTGAGGTGGGAGGATCACTTGATCCCAGGAGTTCAAGACCAGCCTGGGCAAAACTTCATCTCTATGAAAAATTCAAAAATTAGCCGGGCATGGTGGCATGAGCAACTGGGGAGGCTGAGGCTGGAGGATTGCTTGAGCCCAGGAGGCCAAGGCTGCAGTGAGTCATGATCACACCACTGCCCTCCAGCCTGGGCAACAGAGTGAGACCATGTTTCAAAAATAAAATATAGAAAATATATAGCTCCTAGTCATCAAAGGAGTTATTAAAAGAGTGAAAACCTAGAGAATAGAAAAGTACATTTGCAATATATTTAACCCACAAAGGGCTCAATATCAAAATATATAAAAGAAAAACCCTTTTAAATCAATGAGGAAAAAAGACAATCTAGAAGAAAAGGGGGCTATACAGTAGTGGTGTTCACAAAACTAGATCCAAATGGGACTATGAGAAAAGGTGCCCCGCCTTGTTAGTAATCACGGAAAGGCAGATTAGAACCTCAGTGATTGCAGAAGTTTGGGAGGCCAAGGAGGGTGGATTACCCAAGGTCAGGAGTTCAAGACCAGCCTGGCCAACATGGTGAAACCCCATCTCTTTTTTTTTTTTTTTTTTTTTTGAGTCGGAGTTTCGCTCTTGTTACCCAGGCTGGAGTGCAATGGTGCGATCTTGGCTCACCGCAACCTCTGCCTCCTAGGTTCAGGCAATTCTCCTGCCTCAGCCTCCTGAGTAGCTGGGATTACAGGCATACATCACCATGCCCAGCTAATTTTTTGTATTTTTAGTAGAGACGGGGTTTCACCATGTCCACCAGGATGGTCTCGATCTCTTGACCTCGTGATCCACCGGCCTCCCAAAGTGAAGGGATTACAAGCGTGAGCCACCGTGCCCGGCCCAGTGAAACCCCATAACTACTAAAAATACAAAAATTAGCCAGGCATGGTGGTGGGTGCCTGTAATCCCAGCTACTTGGGAGGCTGAGGCAGGAAAATCTCTTGAACCTGGAAGGTGGAGGTTGCAGTAAGGCGAGATTACTCCACTGTGCTCCAGTCTGGATGGCAGAGTGAGACTCCGTCTTAAACTAAACTAAACTAAAATAAAACAAAACCACAGTGAGAGACTTCAACACATACCCACTAGAATGGCTAAAATTAAAAAGACTAGCAATACCCAGAATGAAGCAATGTGAATTCTCATAGAAACAGTGTGGAAACCCAGATAACATTTCTGAAATTGAACAAGGCATGTCCTATGAAAGTAATAATTTCACACCTGTGTATACACCCAACAGAAAGATGCTGGGTGGGGCACTAGCAGGCAAAAGAATGTGAAGAACAGCATTATTTATAATTATCGATTTCTATCAAAATCAATAATCTTTACAAAGCTCACAACAATTATGGTAGTGTGGCATTATGCAGTAATAGACAAATACGTGAAGAGAAAAATAAAGAGCCCAGAAATAGACGCATGCCTGTTTGGGTTTAAAACAAAGGCGGCACTGCAGACAGACAAAACCTGCAAAATATCGACAACAAACAGCCCAAATCCTGTAAACAATTCAAACGTCTGCCAGCAGCAGAATGGATAAATAAATTGTGGTGTAGGCCGGGCATGGCGGCTCATGCCTGTAATCCCAGCACTTTGGGAGGCCAAGGCCGGCGGATCACGGGATCAGGAGATTGAGACCATTCTGGCTAACACCGTGAAACCGTGTCTCTACTAAAAATACAAAAAAATTAGCTGGGCGTGGTGGCATGCACCTGAAGTCCCAGCTACTCGGGAGGCTGAGGCAGGAGAGTTGCTTGAACTCGGGAGGCGCAGGTTTCAGTGAGCTGAGATTGCACCACTGCACTCCAGCCTGCGCAGCAAAGTGAGACTCCATCTCAAAAAAAAAAAGCTACCTAGATTCAGCCAAAAAGAACAGAAAAAGTGAAACAGAAAGGAAGGTAAGGCAAATAGGGCAAACTAACCATTTAAGCTTAGGGAGTGTCTATAAGGGTACTCTGTATTTGTGACTAAATCTTTCTGTACATTAAAAATGTGTTATAATAAAAAGTTAAAAATTAAAAGCTGTGTAAAAGCCTGTGCAGGATGATGCCTGTGGGTGGGAGGCAGTGTCATCCCTCACATGGATGGACCCCCCAGGGGACCTTCCATCTTCCTCAAATCCTAAGGGAAAGGTGAGGGTCCTAGAGGTCCCCAACAAGAAGCTGTTATTTGGAAACCAGATTGTTTAGATCCTTTTTCTTTGTATATTTAGTTCTCAGTTGGCCTCCCTTGGAGTTTCATGTCAGATTTTGTGAAACCCAAGTTCTCCTAGAGAAGGCAGCATTTCCCTGCAAAGCTCAGCCCCCTTCCCGGGTGGCTGCAAGACGGACCTCACCCTTCCAAATTATTTGCCACTGTTAGTGACAAGATCCTGAGTCCACCTTGACCTAGTGTTATGGCTGAACTGTCTCCCCGTTGAAGTCCTAACCCCCTAACCTTGGAATGTGACTTTATTTGGAGATAGGGTCCTTAAAGAGTTCATTAAGCCGGGCGCGGTGGCTCTCACCTGTAATCCCAGCAGTGTGAGAGTCCAAGGAGGGCGGATCACCTGAGGTCAGGAGTTCAAGACCAGCCTGACCAACATGGTGAAACCCCGTCTCTACTAAAAATACAAAAATTAGCTGGGGATGGTGGCAGGTACCTGTAATCCCAGCTACTTGGGAGGCTGAGGTGGAAGAATCGCTTGAACCCGGGAGGCGGAGGTTGCAGTGAGCTGAGATTACGTCACTGCACTGCAGCCTAGGGGCAACAAAGTGAGACTCCGTCTGGAAAAAAAAAAGAGTTAACTTAGAATGGCGTTTTTTTGGGGGGCTCTGATCCAATATAACTGGTGTCCTGATAAGAAAAATATAGATACACAGATGCCAAGGATGCACGTTGCTGTGGTTTGGATGCTTGCTTGTCCCTTCTAAAACTCATGTTGAAAGTTGTCACTAAAATGTATTAAAAGATAGGGACCCCCCCCCTTTTTGTTTTGTTGAGACAGAGTCTTGCTCTGTCACCAGGCTGGAGTGCAGTGGTGCGAGCTCGGCTCACTGCAACCTCTGCCTTCCAGGTTCATATGATTCCCCGTCTCAGCCTCCTGAGTAGCTAGGACTACAGGCACACACAACCATGCCGGATAATTTTTTGTATTTTAGTAGAGATGGGGTTTCATCATGTTGTCCAGGATGGTCTTGATCTCCTAACCTTGTGATATGCCCACCTGAACCTCCCAAAGTGCCGGGATTACAGGTGTCAACCACAACGCCCAGGCTTTTTTTTTTTTTTTTTTTGAGACGAAGTCTCACTCTATCACCCAAGCTGGAGTGCAGTGGCACTATCTTGGCTTACTGCAGCCTCAACTTCCTGGGCTCAGGTGATTCTCCCACCTCAGCCTCCTAAGTAGCTGGGACTATAGGCACAGGCCACCATACCTGGCTAATTTTTTCTATTTTTTAGTTGAGATGGGGTTTTAACCATGTTGGTTAGGCTGGTCTTGAACTCCTGACATCAAGAAATGATGACCTCAGGCTCCCAAAGTTTTGGGATTACAGGTGTGAGCCATTGTACCTGGCCAGATGGGGCCTTTAAGAGGTAATTAGGCTCCACTCTCATAAGTGGGCTTAATACCTTTTAAAAACGGCTTCCAAGGAAAGCGTGGTGGTTCACACCTAAAATCCTAGCACTTTGTAAGGTGGAGGCGGGAGGATCACTTGAGCCCAGGAGTTCAAGACCAGCCTAGGCAACATACAGAGACCTCATCTCTATGAAAAATAAAAAATCAGCTGGGCTTAGTTAGCATGTGCCTGCAGTCCGAGCTACTGTCAGGAGGCTGAGGTGAGAGAACTGCTTGAGTCCAGGAGGTTGAGACTGCAGTGAGCCATGACTGAGCCACTGCACTCCAACTTGGGCGACAATGTGAGACCCTGTCTGGAAAACAAAAAGGCCTCCAGGCATGGATTTCTGCTCCTGCCCTTCTGGCTTGGACCATGGGATGATGCAGCATGGAAGCCCTCACCAGATGCTGACACCATGCTCTTGAACTGCCCAGGCTCTGAAACTGTTTGCCAAATAAATTTCTATTTATTGTAAATTGCCCGATCTATTCTTTTTTGTCATCGTAACATAAAATGGACTGAGACACACATGCATAGAGGAAAGGTCGTGTGAGGACACAGAAGAAGAGGATCATCTGCAAGACTAGGAGAGAGCCTCAGAGGAAAGCAACCTTGCCGGCACCTTGATCTTATACTTCCAGCCTTTAGTCTCTAGAACTGTGAGAAAATAAATTTATATTTCTTAAGTGACTCACTCTGTGGCATTTGTCATGGCAATCCAAGTAAATTAACACACCTCAACAGATGATATGGTTTGGCTCTCTGTCCCCACCCAAATCTCATCTCAAACTGTAATCCCCACGTGTCAAGGGAGGGAGGTGATTGAATTATGCGGGCAGTTTTCCCCATGCTGTTCTCGTAATACTGACTGAGTCTCAATACTTATGGTTTTAGAAGGATCTGGCACTTCCCCTATTTGCACCTTTCTCTCCTACCACCACATGAAGAAGGTCCTTGCTTCCGCTACCCCTTCTGCCGTGATTGTAAGTTTCCTGAGGCCTCTCCAGTGATGTGGAATTGTGAGTCAATTAACTCTCTTTCCTTTATAAATTACCCAGACTTGGGTAGTTTCTTTATAGGAGTGTGAGAACAGAATAATACAACAGGGTTGTTAAGGTCAGGCCATTCTGGGCCAGAAACAAGATGATTAGCACCTGGAGTGGCCACAGGACATTTTGCTCATCATCAACATACCACAGCTTTATCAAGGGAGCTCAGCACTGAATTAATTCCCAAGAAGAATAAAAAGGAATAGAAGGCATAAATCTTGCTCTCAAATAGTTTACAGTGCTATTGAGGAAAGAGATGGCATTTACTGAAATAGTTGCCGTGTTCCCACCAAAAGGAAATGAAAGTCCAGTTCCGAAAGGAGAATTCTCCAGTTTTGAAGGGTTTGACCTCTCTGTAGAGCCCAGGCATGCCCCATTGCTCACACAAACACACAAAAGTTTCATTTTTTAAAACTAACCCATCAAAATGGTAACCAATGCTTATGATGTATTAAGAGACAAAAGTTATTTGCAAAAGAGTATATTTAAAATATAAACCCAGTTTTACTTTTTATTTTTATTTGTTTGAGACAGGGTCTTGCTCTGTTGCCCAGGCTGGAGTGCAGTGGTACAATCTTGGCTCACTGCAGCCTCTGCCTCCCAGACTCACGTAATTCTCCCACCTCAGCCTCTCAAGTAACTGAGACTACAGGTGTGCACATGACACCCAACTAATTTTTGTATTTTTAGTGGAGATGGGGTTTTTCTATGTTACCCAGGCTGGTCTTGACTCCTGGGCTCAAGCAAACTGCCCACTTCAGCCTCCCAAAGTCCTGGGATTACAGATGTGAGCCACCATGCCTGGCTCCCCCAATTTTATTTTATATATGTGTGTATATGAAAGAAAATATATAAACACATTTCTGTGCATTCTGTAATTGTTTTATATTGCTGCATAAAAATTTACCATGAAGTTAGCAGCAAAACACAAAAACGTATGATTTCATAGTTTCCATACTCAGGAGTCCAGCCTTGGGTTCTCTGACTGACTGTCTCCTCTGCTCAAGGTCTTCTAAGACTGAAATATAGATGTTGGCCGAGGCTGGGTATGGTGGCTCATGCCTGTAATCCTAGCACTTGGGAAGCCAAGGTGTGAGCATCACTTGCAGTCAGGAGTTCGAGACCAGCCTGGCCAACATGGTGAAATCCCATCTTTACTAAAAATATAAAAATTAGCCAGGTGTGATAGCAGGTGTCTATAATCCCAGCTACTTGGAAGGCCGAGGCAGGAGAATCGCTTGAACTCAGGGGCAGAGGTCGCAGTGAGCTAGCATTACACCACTTCACTCAAGTCTGGGTGAAAGAGTGAAACTCCATCTCAAAAAAAAAGAAAGAAAAAGATGTTGGCTGAGGTGAGTTCCTTTCTGGAGCTTGGGGTCCTCTGGCAAGCTCATGTGGCTGTTGGCAGAATTTGGTTCCTTGTGGTTGTAGAACTAATGATTCTGCATTCTTGCCGGCTGATGCTGTTACCTCCTAGGGGCTGCACTTTCCTGCCACTGTCTTCTGCCCTGTGGCCCTCCTCATGCCTGATGGTTTGCCTCCTCTGCTTGGTCCATTCAGGCTGCTGTAATATCATAGAGTCCCATAACCTGGGGGCTTGTCAACAACAGAAATTGATTTCTCACCGTTCTGGGGTCTCTGGAAGTACCACGATCACAGCACCAGCAGATTCACTGTCTGATGAGGGCCTGTTCCTTACAGATGGTGTTTTCTCTCTGTGTCCTCCTTAATGGGAGGGGTGTGAGGGCTCTCTCTTGGGCTTCTTCTTATAAGGACTCTAGTCCCATTCATGAGGGCTCCACTCTCATGTCTTAATCACCTCCACAAAGCCCCACCTCCAGGTACCATTACCTTGGGGTAAGGATTTCAACATAGGAATTTGGGGAGACACATTCAGCCCACAGCACTCTTTAAGGCCAACAGAAGAGCATCTGCTGCAGCTTCAGCTCTCTCTGACTTCATCTCTGACCTCTAGACCCAGAGGTAAAGGGCTCATGTGATCAGGTCAGGCCTGCCCACAGGCAAGGGGGAGGAGATTTTACCAGGCATCTGACCAATGGGGCAGTAATTGTGGGACCCACATTGAATTCTGCCTACCCTACTTAACCTGAGTAGTAGAATTAGGGGTGATCTTTATTAACTTATTTTACATTTTTAAAACTTAGTTGCAGTTTATAAAATATTAACTTAGTTTATATTTATATTTAAAAATAAAATTGGGCCAGGCGCAGTGGCTTATGCCTATGATCCCAGCACTTTGGGAGGCCAATGCAGGCGGCTTGAGTTCATGTGTTCTAGACCAGCCTAGGAGACATGGCAAAACCTCATCTCTACCAAAAATACAAAAACTTTACAAGTGTGGTGGCGCACACCTGTGGTTCCAGCTATCCAAGAGGCTGAGGCGGGAGGATCGCTTGAGCCCAGGAGGCGGAGGTGGCAGTGAGCCAAGATCATGCCATTGCACTCCAGCTTGGGTGACAGTGAGACCCCATCTCACAAATAATAACAACAATAATACAAATTTATTTTATATTTAAAAGTTTGCATTTTGATATTTTGACACTTATTAACTTACAGTACTAAATGTTTTATAATAAACATCATTTTTCATCAAATTGTCATTTAAAAAATTCGTGACTTGCTCCTTAGTCAGACAAGAGGACAGAGGGGAGCTATCCTACCAATGACTGTGGTCCAATTGTCCAGTGACATTCTGAATGATAAGGGCTCTGGGTAAATTCCTGGGATAACCTCCCCACATTTAGTCTAGGGTCGATAGCGTAGCTTGGACTCCACTGATGAATGTTTGGGCCACAATGTGAATATTTGGCACTGCGGTGTTGTGATTTCTTACTGAGATCCAGTGTGGTACTGGTTTCAAACATGGCAGGCACACGGTTTGTGTTTTATGTAGTCATTGCTGGTTCATTCAAACATTTGTTGTTCATTCATTCAACCTTGTCGATGCATCTGTGTAGCTGGCCTTGTGATAGGCCCTCGACTGTCCAATGAAGACGTGGTCTGAATCCCACCCCGTCTGTCGCAACCCTGCTCGTGCTGGAATTGGGTGTCTGGCAGTGACTGTTTAGATTCACAAGGCAGTCAGGAGAGAGATAAGCCGCAGGGAAAAGAAATGGAAACAATGGCTCAGGAAGACCAATATGGGCACAAGCCCGAGAAATGGGAGATGAGCTGCCAGCTGGGGTGGAGCCCATGAACAGAAGCCAGGGGAGGCCAGATGAGAGGCGGGAGTGTGGAGTGGATTACTGGAGACGTGGGGTGGATCCTGGGCCTCGGCCAAGCAGGCCTGAAAGTCTGCACTATACTTTTTCCTTTTTTTTTTTTTTTTTTTTTGAGACAGAGTCTTGCTCTGTTGGCCAGGCTGAGGTAAAGTGGTGCCATCTAGGCTCACTGAAACCTCTGCTTCCCGGGTTCAAGCGATTCTCCTGCCTGGCCTCCCGAGTAGCTTGGACTACAGGAACATGCCACCACCATGCCCAGCTAACTTTTGTATTTTTAGTAGAGACAAGGTTTCACCAAACTGGCCAGGCTGGTCTCGAACTCCTGACCTTGTGATCCTCCTGCCTCAGCCTCCCAAAGTGCTGGGATGACAGGCGTGAGCCACCGCACCCAGCCTGCAACTCATTTTGAGAAGGCTTTTTTGCGTGTGGTAAATAGATGGCTAGGCCAACATGAAGCAGTAGGGGGACAGACAGAATGCCGAGCACCCTGGGAAGGGTGTTAGCCCCAGAAGCAGGTTTATGTGTGTGTTTGCTGCACGAGACAGGAGTATTTATCCGAGGTAGAGCCCATGTCTTCTTGTGTGCAAGTCCTGCCCCGGAGCTCAGGGCTGGAGTGCTGGAAGCACAGTAATCCAAAGTGAGGCTGCTCCCCTCCCTGTCTTCTTCTGCAGCACCCCTAGGCACTGGACTCCTGAGCCCAGAGGGAGTGCCAGCCCACCATCCAGGCCCCAAGAAGACTATGGAGGCAGGCAGCAAGTACCCCGGGATTTCAAGCCATGTCCCAGTACTGAGACAGGTCACTTTCCCTCATGTCCCATTGGCCAGAACTCAGTCACATGGATTCACCCAGCACAAAGGAAGCTGGTCTCCCTTCTGAACATCCATCCATGTGTCCAGCGGAAGGTTGGAGTTTGTGGTAGAAGGAAGAGCAGATATTAGGGGTAATTAGGAGTCTGTTCCACCACATTCCTGGTAGCCTTCCTTTCTCCAGGCTACCTTCCAATGGCATGGGGAGCTCCGAAGGTGAGAGTCTCCATTTCCAACTTCATTTAATTCATCTAGTGGATACAGTCATTCCTTGAGTTACCAAGATCAGTTAAATAACAGAACCCAATGTTATAAGGATATAAAAACAAGTGTCAATCAAAACCACAATGAGATACCATTTTGCACCAGTTAGAATGGTGATTATTAAAAAGTCAGAAAACAGCAGATGCTGGTGAGGCTGTGGAGAAATAGGAACACTTTTACACTGTCGGTGGGAGTGTAAATTAGTTCAACCATTGTGGAAGACAGGGTGGCGATTCCTCAAGGACCTAGAACCAGAAATACCATTTGACTCAGCGATCCCATTACTGCATTATACCCAAAGGAATATAAATCATTCTGTTATAAAGACACATGCACATGTATGCTTACTGCAGCACTATTTGCAATAGCAAAGACTTGGAATGAATCCAAACGTCCATCAATGATAGACTAGATTAAAAAAAAAAGTGGCACATGTACACCATGGAATACTATGCAGCCATAAAAAGAATGAGTTCATGTCCTTTTCAGGGACATGGATGAATCTGGAAGCCATCATTCTCAGCAAACACAGGAACAGAAAACCAAACACCACATGTTCTCACTCACAAGTGAGAGTTGAACAATGAGAACACATGGACACAGGGAGGGGAACATCACACACCGAGGCCTGTCGGGGGGTAGAGGACAAGGGGAGAGAGATAATTAGAACAAATACCTAATGCACGTGGGGCTTAAAACCTAGATGACAGGTTGACAGGTGCAGCAAGGCACCATGGCACATGTATATCTATGTAACAAACCTGCACATTCTGCACATGTATCCCAGGACTTAAAGTAAATTTTTTTAAAAAAAGGTGTCTTGTGAATTGGTTATTAGTTGTACAGTGAGGGATACCTGGACCCGTTCTGGCTGAGAGGAAAAAAAAGGCCAGATATTAAGGGATTCAGGGCATATGCCATGTGGCCTAGAAGAAGAACATAACTCTGAGTCTGCAACAGGACACTCCACTGTTCTATAGGAGCAGCTGCCTCGGAAGGGTCAGGGACATGCTGAAGCCCGAATCCCACTGGCATTCTTAGCCCCGTTGTCTCACTTTTCTTCATGCTGTGAAAGACATTTTTTGATCAGTAGCAATGCTGAATAAGGCCTCCAGCAAGCCCACAGATGGTGCTAGCAGGAGAAACACGGCAAACAGGGAAGGAAAACTCATTTGCAGAATTTTTTTTTTTTTTTGAGACGGAGTTTCATACTTGTCGGCCAGGCTGCAGTGCAGTGGTACAATCTTGGCTCACTGCAAACTCTGCCTCCCAGGTTCAAATGATTCTCTTCCTCCGACTCCCAAGTAGCTGGGGTTACGTGTGCACACCACCGCACTCACCTATTTTTTGTATTTTTAGTATACACAGGGTTTCTCCACGTTACCCAGGCTGGTCTCGAACTCCTGACCTCAGGTGATCCGCCCGCCTCAGCCTCCCACAGTGCTGGGATTACAGGCGTGAGCCACCATGCCCAGCCTCACATACAGAATTAATTCCTACTTCAATAAGCAAAAAAATCACTGCCACCTCAAAAACAGAGGGGGTCCAGTACAAAACCCCCAGCAGATGGCAGACTGGTCCCCCAGGGTATGATGCCATTTTGAAGACTTGCGGTAGGCTGCTTGGGCACTCAGTAGTGGCCATAGCTAAATTGGCTCTGGAGCGGTCAATTCCATGCTGTTGAACCACTATATAACCTCCATCCCCTGCCACTGTTGAAGAATAAGTACTGGTGAGGGAAAGAGATTTAAAACCGCCTCTGCAAGGGCACCCTTTGGAGAACATTCACACAAGACACAAGTATCCTCACATTCCGGGTTAATTCTACCTCTTTCTCTACCCTTCTTGTTACCAGTCTTTCCGTCTTGCTTTTTCCAACTTTCTGACCATTGACTGTTAGCCACCACACACAAATTACAGAGGCTCATGCCTCCTACCATCTCCTAGACAAAAGGATCGGGCATGATATAATCCTTGAGATTCTGTGCTTTGAGGAGGATTTTCCATCTCCACTGTCTTCAGAGCCAAGTAGGGCTGGAGCTCCACAGTTCTCCTCCTCCCCCTCCCCTTCCTCCTCCTCTTCTTCTCCTTTTCCTTAGAGACAGCTCTGTCACTCAGGCTGCAGTGCAGTGGCGCTATATCTGCTCACTGCAACCTCTGCCACTCGGGTTCAAGTGATTCTCCTGCCTCGGCCTCCCAAGTAGCTGGGACTACAGGCATGTACCACCATGCCTGGCTAATGTTTGTGTTTTTAGTAGAGACAGTGTTTTGCCATGTTGGCTGGGCTGGTCTCGAACTCCTGACCTCTGATCCGCCCACTTCGGCCTCCCAAAGTATTGGGGATTACAGGGGTGAGTCACCATGTCTGGCATTTTTTCTCCCCTCCCCTCCCCTCCCCTCCCCTCCCCTCCCCTCCCCTCCCCTCCCCTTCCCTTTCCTTCCCCTTCCTTTCTTTCTTCTTTCTTTCTTTCTTTCTTTCTTTCTTTCTTTCTTTCTTTCTTTCTTTCTTTCTTTCTTTCTTTCTTTCTCTTTCTTTCTCTCTCTTTCTTTCTTTCTTTCCTTTCTTTTTCTTTCTTGCTCTCTATCCTCCCTCCCTCCCTTCTTTCCTTCCTTCCCTCCCTCCCTCCCTCCCTCCCTCCCTCCTTCCCTCCTTCCCTCCTTCCCTCCTTCCCTCCTTCCCTCCTTCCCTCCTTCCCTCCTTCCCTCCTTCCTTCCTTCCTTCCTTCCGACAGGGTCTCACTCTGGTTGCCCAGGGTGTGGAGTGCAGTGGCATGACCTCGGCTCACTGCAGCCTTGACCTCTCAGGCTCAGGTGATTCTCCTACTTTAGCCTGCCAAGTAGCTGGGATTACAGGTGTGCGTCACTGTACTCAGCTATTTCTTTTTGTCTCTCCTGGACAAGAGGCTCATGCATGATGTAATCCTTGAGGTTCTGTGCTTTGAGGAGGATTTCCCATCTCTGCTGTCCTCAGAGCCCCACTGAGCAGGGCTGGAGCTCCACAGAAGTTTTCAGTGGAGACAGGGTTTCACTGCATTGCCCAGGCTGGTCTCAAACTCCAGGACTCATGCAGTCAATCTACCTGCCTCAACCTCCCAGAGTGCTGGGAATACAGACATAAGCCACTGCGCCTGGCCCAGAGGTCTATCTTATGCTGGTGCCAGCATGTTGTTCAGAGCCATCAGACACAAGACTTTAGTGCTTTCCCCCGCTGTCAACTGCTCATGGGATGTTTGTGGGGAGGAAGGACGACAGGAGGAGGGATCCTGGGTGGGCGGCCACCTGCTGATGCAGCTTGCTTGCGTCTCCAGGACTTGCACGAGCCTGCTCTCATCCATTCGAAGGTGGGGTGTGGTTGGCGAACAAGACTCCATGGCTTGGCAGATCAGACAATATTCAGTGCATGTTGGGCCATTCAGTTAGGTCCATGGTCACAGTCATCTGGTATCCCACGGATATTCACTCTCAGCCACAGTGAATGCTGTTTCTCAGGAGACTAGCTACTTGCAGAAGAGGGTATGGCTTTGCCACAGACACACTGAGCACCATCGGATCCACTGAGGTATAAGCGCGCCCTGTAGGATGTCCGGTGGACAAAGAGATGATGCAATGCTCTATGTTATGGCCCAGAACCGGAGAGGGAACATGCTTCTGAGGCATGGTGCCGCAGGAATGTTTAGGTCCTTGTCAGGCACCAGTAAACTTCTGGATCTTTTGGGGGTCATAAAAATGTTCCAAAATAAGCATAGTGATAGTTGCACAACTTTGAGAATATACTAAAAATCACTGAATTGTATACTTTAAATGGGTAACTAGTATGGTATGTAAATTATGTATCAATGTACAAATCAGTTACAGGCTCATGCCTGTAATCTCAACAGGTTGGGAGGCCAAGGCGAGTGAATAGCTTGAGTCCAGGAGTTCAAGACCAGCCTCGGTAATATAGTGAAACCCCATCTCCACAAAAAATTACAAAAATTAGTCAGGGGTGGCAGTATACGTCTGTAATCCCAGCCACTTTGGAGGCTGAGCGGGGAGGGTTGATTGAGCCTAGGAGGTAGAGGCTGCTGTTAGCCGTGATCATGCCACTGCACTCCAATCTGGATGACAGAGCAAGACCCTGTCTCAAAAAATAAAACTGTAAATAAAACTCCTAGTGTTCCCTGTTTCTTTGCCAGATCAACAGCTGCATGCCAGGCACCAGGATCTATGATTTATGTCAGTAAGGAGAGGATCTATGTAAGAGCTGCATTTGAAGTCACCACCTATTAAATGTTCCAGTGCCCAAGAATCAGCGGTCTTAACTACGGGCTAAATATGTGAAGTCCGTGAGGCCACGGTACGGATGACCTCTGTGAACTTTGAAGTCTTTGATGGCGGTATTAATCTTTGAAGTTCAAACAGGGGTGTGGTGCAGATTTTTAATAAATTATTTTCATAGACTCTCTTCGTTCTTCCAACAGTAACAGCACTCACTCCTGGGTCAAAGAGCCCCAGTGAAGATTCTGAAAGTTGTTAAGGGACAGCAGCCACAGGACATGTTTACAGACCTACGGGTCACACAAGATGCCCTTGGGCCCAAACTCCACCTTTTATCACCCGATGCCCATAAACCCCCATTTGCCCAATGGATTGCAGTAATATTTTTTTCCTAGGAATTTGCAGCTCAGATTGTGTCCAGACCAGAGGCAGTAGCTCATGCCATCTAGCACTTTGGGAGGCCAAGGTGGGAGGATTGCTTGAACCCAGGAGTTTGAGAGCAACCTGTTTAACAGAGTGAGACCCTATCTCTACAAAAATAAAAACTAAGCACACCAACACGGGGGTGGTGGTGTGCACCTACAGTCACAGCTACTCAGGAGGCTGAGGTGAGAGGGCTGCTTGAGCGCAGGAGGTGGAGGCTGCAGTGAGCCACAGTCACACCGCTGCACTCCAGCCTGGGTGACAGAGTAAGACCCTGTCTCAAAACAAAGACAAACAAACAAAATAATTCTAAGAAAAGATTGTGTCCAGTGCACAGCTACTCCGGTAAACAGTACCTTTAGGGAAGGCTCGGAGAACTCAGAGTCAATCGTCGTGATGATAGCGTGGGGTTCTTTCTCAAGACTTCCAGCCTCCCCTGCACTCTGGGGACCCAGGCTGGAGACTGTGAGCTCTGGGAACTGGGTTAGGGGCAGGGACTCTGTATTGTGCTGTCTCAGGTCACACATCCGTCCTCAACACCTGGAGCTTCTCGGGTGCATAAATCAAGTAGGAGGTTGGTTGGGCTGCCACATCTCGTTCAGTCCCAGAGACCTCAGCTCAGACAGAGCCACGAGAAGGCTCATGGCCTTGCCTGTGGAGGAGCTGTTACATGGTTTCTTTCTTTCTTTCTTTTTTTTACATGGCCTCTGTCATGTAGCATCTCCTCCAAAGGCAAGTCCATGAGCCCTCTGCCAAACACAGGGCCCCTTTCATGGAGGCACTGTCCATGTCACCACAGGCTTTTCTTTTTTCTTTTTCTTTTCTTCTTTTTTTTTTCTTGAGACAGGGTCTCTTTCTGTCACCAGGCTGGAGTGCAGTGGTGCAAGCATGGCTCACTGCAGCCTTAACCTCCCAGGTTCAAGAGATCCTCCCACCTCAGACTCCAGAGAAGCTGGGACTACAGGTGCACACCACTACGCCCACCTAGTTTTTTTTACTTCTTGTAGAGATTGGGATCTCACTGTCTTGCCCAGGCTGATCTCGAACTCCTGGACTCAATCGATCCTCCTGCCTCAGTCTCCCAAAGTTTTAGAATTATAGGCATGAGCCACTACAGCTCAGCCTCAATATGTTTTTGAAGTAGATCATGCAGGTTTTGCTGATAGATTGACTACAGAGTGAGAGAAAAAGGAGAGCCCAGGTTGACGCCAATGTTTTTGGCCTGAGATCTTAAAAGGCTGCATTATATGGCCAGGCACAGTGGCTCAGCACTTTGGGAAACTGAGGTGGGTGGAGCACAAGGTCAAGAGATCAAGACCATCCTGGCCAATGTGGTGAAACCCTGTCTGTACAGAAAAAAAAGGCTAGGTTAGGCAATTACAGCTGACCCTTGAACAACATGGGTTTGAGCTGCATGGGAACACTTACATGTGAATTTTTCTCTGCCTCTGCCAACCCCACTCTTCCTCCTTCTCCTGAACATATTCAACCTGAAGATGACGAGGATGAAAACCTTTATTTTTATTTTTGATTTTAATTTTTTTTATTGCATTTTAGGTTTGGGGGTACATGTGAAGAACATGCATGATTGTTGCATAGGTACACACATGGCAGTGTGCTTTGCTGCCTTCCTCCCCTTCACCTACATCTGGCATTTCTCCCCATGTTATCCCTCCCCAATTCCCCACCCCACTCTGTCCCTCCCCTATTTCCCCCTGACAGACCCCAGTGTGTGATGCTCCCCTCCCTGTGTCCATGTGTTCTTATTATTCAACACCCACCTATGAGTGAGAACATGCGGTGTTTGATTTTTCTGTTCTTGTGTCAGTTTGCTGAGAATAATGGTTTCCAGGTTCATCCATGTCCTTATAAAGGACACGAACTCATCTTTTTTTATGGCTACATAGTATTCCATGGTGTGTATGTGCCACATTTTCCCTGTCTGGTCTATCATTGATGGGCATTTGGGTTGGTTCCAGGTCTTTGCTATTGTAAACAGTGCTGCAATGAACATTCGTGTGCATGTGTCCTTATAATAGAACGCTTTATCATCCTTTGGATATATACCCAGTAATGGGATTGCTGGGTCAGGATGAAAATCTTTCTTGTGATCCTCTTCCACAGACCGAATCATAATATATTTTCCTTCTTGTGATATTCTTAATAACGTTTTCTTTTCTCTGGCTTACTTTATTGTAAGAGTACAGTATAGTATACATAATACTGTATATTATATATACTGTATTCAGTTATAGATATATAACCAAAAAGTATGTGTTACTCTACTTTTGAACTTATTGGTAAGACTTCCAGTCAATGGCAGGCTATTAGTAGCTAAGTTTCGGGGTAGTCAAAAGTAGTATGTGCATTTAGGCTGGGCACGGTGGCTCATTTATTTGAATATCTTTGTGTTGCCGTCATTTTTAAAAAATATTTTCTCAGAATCTAAAATTCTTTTTTTTCCCCAGCACTTTAAAGATACTGTTCCGACGTCTTTCACTCTCGTTGTTACTGATGAGAGGAACCTCACACTTTTTATTGTTGATCTTCTGTGTCTTGTGTAGTCTTTTTCTCTGTTTCCGAAGCTTTTGCTTTATGTTTGATTTTCATTGATTTAACAGTCATATGCCTTGTGATTCTTTGGTATTTATTTTGTGTGGGGTTTGCTGAGCTTCTGGAATCTATAAATGTATGCCCACAAAATCTGAGGCAATGTTGGCTATCATGTCTTCAAATGCCACCCCATTTTCTTTCTCTTCTTTTTCCAAGACTTCGAATACAAGGGGATTAGGGTTTTGAAATATTGTTTACAGTTCCTGAGATTGCGTTTTTATTTTCAATTTTTCGCTGTCCTTCTGTCCTTCCGATTAGATTCCTTCATTGACCTAGCTTCAAGTTCACTTATACTTCTGTCATTTGTAATCTGGGGTTAAGCCTCTCCAGTACATTTTTGTTTTAGATGTTATTTTTTTAGTATAGAATTTGTAACTGATTCTTTTTTATAGTTTCTGTTTCTCTGCTAAAGTCTTACATTTTGATGTAGTCCTGTTTGTGTGTTTTTGCTTTTGTTGCCTGTGCATTTGGTATCATTACTAAGACGTCATTGCCAAATTCAATGTCATCAAGTATTCCTCCTATGTTTTTAGAGGAGTTTTATAGTTTTAGCTCTAATATTTAGGTCTTGTGTTCATTGTGAGTTAATTTTTTCACATGGTGTAGGATAAGGACCCAACATAATTCTTTTGCATTTGTATATCTAGTTTTCCCAACACCATTTGTTTAAAGTATTACCCTTTCCCCATTAAATGGTCTTGGCATCCTTGTCTGAAATTATTTGGCCACGTATTCAGGGCTGATTTGTGGGCTCTTTATTCTGTTGCATTGTTCTATGCATATATCTTTATGTCAGTACCATGCTGTTTTGATTACTATACCTTCGTAGGAAGTTTTGAACTCAGGGAATGTGACACCTCCAAATTTGTTCTTTTTCAAGATTATTTTGGCTATTCAGAGTCTCCTGAGGTTCCATATGTTTTTTTGTTTGTTTTCCTGAGACAGAGTCTCACTCTGTCACCCAGGCTAGAGTGTAACAGCACAATCTTGGCTCACTGCAAACTCCATCTCCTGGGTTCAAATGGTTCTCCTGCCTCAACCTCCCAAGTAGCTGGGATTACAGGTGCACACTCCCACACCTGGCTAATTTTTGTATTTTTAGTAGAGACAGGGTTTTGCCATGTAGGCCAGGCTGGTCTTGAATTCCTGACTTCAAGTGATCCGCTTACCTCAGCCTCCCAAAGTGCTGGGATTACAGGTGTGAGCCACTGCACCCGGCCCCAGGATTTTTCTATTTCTGCAAAATACAATGTACGGGTTTCAATACGGATTGCATTGAGTCTGTAGATCACTTTTCAGTAACACTGGCATCTTAACAGTATTAAGATTTCCAATCCATGAACCCGGGAGCCCTTCCACTTATTTGTGTCTTCTTTAATTTCCTTCAGCAATATTTTGTAGTTTTCAGTGTAAGTGTTTTGCCTCCTTGGTTAAGTTTATTCCTAAGGATTTTATTCTTTGTAACGCTATTATAAATGGAATTGTTGTCTTGATTTTATTTTTGGATTGTTGGTTGTTAGTGTATAGAAGTTAACTGATTTTTGCATATTGATTCTGTATCCTGCTTCTTCGTTGAATGCATTTTGTAGTTTGTGTGTGTGTAATCTTCAGCGTTTTGTACATGGAAGATTATGTTGTCCTCAAACAGAGATAATTTCACTTCTTCTTTTCCAATTTTTACGCCTTTTACTTCTTTTTCTTGTCCAGTTTCTCTAGTTAGGACTCTTCTAGTACTGTGTCCAATAGAAGTGGTGAAACCAGGCATCTTTGTCGTCTTTCTGATCTTAGAGGAAAAGCTTTCAGTCTTTTGCCACTCAGGATAAAGTGAGCTTTGGATTTTTCATACATGGCTTTTAATATGTTGAGGTACTTTTCTTCTATTCCTAGTTTGTTGAGTGTTTTTGTCATGAAAACCTATTTAATTTTGTCAGGTGATTTTTCTGCTTCAATTGAGATGGTCGTGTATTTTTTTCATTCTATTAATATGGTGTATTACATTAATCCATTTTCATATAGTGAACCATCCTTGAGGTTCATTATTCCAGAAATGAATCCCATTTGGTCATGGCGTCCCTCTAATATGCTGCTGAATTCGGTACACCAGAATTTTGTTGACGAAGTTTGGATCAGTATTGATGGGCAATGTTGGTCTGAAGTCTCATTTTCTTCTAGCGCCTTTGGTGTCGTGGTAATGTTGGTCTTATAGAATGAGTTTGAAAATGTTCCCTTCTCTTCAATTTTTTGGAAGAGTTTGAGAAGAAGTGGTGTTAGTTCTTCTTTAAATGTCTGGTGGAATTCGTCAGTGAAGCTGTCTGGTCCTAGGCTTTCCTTTGTTGAGGGGTTTTTGTTTCTGAGTCTCCCTCGTGCAGATGGGGTCTTTTCAGATTTTCTGTTTCTTTATCATCAAGTCTTGGTATGTTGTGTGTTTCCATAAGTTTGTCCACTTCATCTAGGTTATCTAATATTTTTTGCATGCAGTTATTCTAGTTTCTTTCTCTCTCTCTCTCTCTTTCTCCCCGCCCCCCCGTTTCTCTCTCTCTCTGAGAGACAGTCTCACTCTGTTGCCCAGACTGGAGTGAAATGGTGCAATTTTGGCTCACTGCGACCTCTGCCTCCCAGACTCAAGCAATTCTCCTGTCTCAGCCCCCCGAATAGCTGGGATTACAGGTGCGTGCCACCACACCCGGGTAATTTTTGTATTTTTAGTAAAGACAGGGTCTCACTATGTTGACCAGGCTAGTCTTGATCTCCTGACTTCAAATGATCCACCCACCTCAGCCTCCCAAAGTGCTGGGATTACAGGTATGAGCCACCATGCATGGCCCTCTAGTATTCTCTTAAAATTTTTTTTCTGTTAAGTTGAATGGTCCTTCTTTCATTCTGATATTAGTTATTTTACATTTCTCTTTTTTCCTAAATCTAGTTAAAGGTTTGTTTTCAATTTTGTTGATCTTTTTAAAGAGCCAACAAAACTGAAAACAAACCTTTAACTAAATAGACTTGGTTTTGTTGGTTTTCTGCATTGTTTTTCTATTCTCTATTTTGTTATCTCTGCTTTAATCTTTATCATTTCTCTCCTGCAAGGTTTAGGATATTTTTCTAGTTCCTTAAGATGTAAAATTACGTTGTTGACTTCATATCTTTCTTCTTTTTTAATGTAAGTGTTTACAGCTATGAATTATCTTAGCGCTGTTTATACCGCATTCTGCAGGTATTATTTGGTGTTTTTATTTATTTTTTGCTGTTGTCCCAGTCTTACTGAAAATATTACAACATTGCAGAAAGATTCAAACAGCTCCACGTGGCATTTTAAAATTCATCCCAACTGCAGGCTGAGTGACCTGCAGGTTCGACAGACTGCCAATGTCTAAAATCTTCAGCGTTTCCTTAGTGTCAGAATTTACCTCAATGATCTCCTATTCCAGGACCGAGACCTCAGGAACATCATTATCTCTCCCTTTCCTCTCCTCCTCCTGAAGCTTGATGGAGCTGTCTCTCGCTGGGACCCTCTGAGTCCGCTGCATCAGGGGTGTGACATAATAGCCTGCTATCTTGTTTCAGGGCTTCCTACTGGAGATCATTGCAATCTCCACACACACACACACACACACACACACACACACACACACACACACTTGTTCATGCAGAAGTTGTTACCTAGGCTCATGTAATGCTTTTCTATGATGATCCAGGCCACCTTATTCACAGCTCTGGTGTGAATGTGACTCACTTGGTGGGTCCCTGGTAACAGAGGAAACCTGTTGTTCTTTTGTTTTGTTTTTTATGGTAGGAACAAGCTTTATTGGCTGCAGCAGGAAGTGGAAGAAGGGATACTGTGTCTGCAGATTAGATTACTGCCCTCCAAAAAAAGCAGAAACCCATTTTCATTTTAATATTTTCTATTTTCATTTTAGTATGTTCTGTTTTCCCTTTGATTTTTCTTTGACCCATTGGTGTTTAAAAGTGTGTTGTTTAAGTTCCACAAATTTGTGGATTTTCAAATTTTCCTCCTGCTTTTCATTTCTAGTTTCATTCCATTGTGATCAGAAAACAGACTGTGCATAATTTTAATCTTTTAAAGTGTATTAAGGCTTATTTTGTGCCCTAACATGTGATCTCTTCTAGAGAAGAGATCTTCCTTCCCTGCCTCCCTCTCTCCGTTCTTCCTTCCTTCCTCTCTTCTCTCCTCTCCCCTCCCTTCCTCCCTCCCTCCTTCCCTACTTTTTCTTTCTTTTTTTCTTTCTTTCCTCCCTCCCTCCTTCCTTCCTTTCTCTCTCTTCTCCTTTTCTCCTCTCCTCTCCCCTCCCTCCTTCCCTCCTTTTCTCTCTCCCTCTCTTCCTTCCTTTCTTCCTCTTTCTTTTTCTTTCTTTCCCTCCCTCCCTTCCTCCCTCCCTCCCTCCCTTCTTTCCCCTCTCTCTTCTCTCCTCTTCCTTCCATCTCCTCTCCTCTCCTTTTTTCCTCTCCCCCTCCCTCCTTTACTCTTTGTTGTTTCTTTCTTTCTCTCTTCTTTCCTTCCTTCCTTCCCCCTCCCTCCCTCCCTCTCTCCCTTCTTCCCTCCCTCCTTCCCTCCCTCCCTTCCTTCCTTCCCTTTCTTTTCTTATCTCTCTTTTTTTGTTGTTGAGACAGGATCTTGCTCTGTTGCCCAGGCTGAATTACAGTGGCATAATCATGACCCACTGCAACCTTGATCTCCTGGGCATAAGCAATTCTTCCTCTTCATCCTTCTGAGTAGCTGGGACTACAAGCACATGCCACCACCACACCTGGCTAATTTTTAAATTTTTTGTGTGTGGAGATGGTATCTCTCTATGTTCCCCAAGCTGGTCTTCAACTGGGCTCAAGTGATCCTCCCACATCAACCTCCCAAAGCTCTGGGATTACAGGTGTGAACCACCACACCTCGCCTTTGTGCACTTAAGAAAATTGTGTATTGTGATGTTGCTAGGTACATGTTCTGTGTATATCTTTTAGGTCAAACTTGCGTAAAGTGTTGTTCGAATCCCGTATTTTACTATTGATCTTCTGTCTGCTTGTTCAACCCAATTGAAAATTGGGTTTTAAAGTCTCCTACTGTTATCATAGAGTTATTTCTGTCTTCAATTCAGTTGATATTCACATCATATAATTAGGATCTCTGATGTGTGGTGCATATATGTTTATAATTGTTGTGTCTTCCTGGTGAATCGACCCTTTTATCATTAAAATTGATTTGGTCTGCTATCAAGATAGTTATTCCTGCCTTATAACTATTTGCTTAGAATATCTTTCTTTATATTTTCACATTTAACCAATGTATATCCTTAAACCTAAAGTAAGTATCTGATGCTGTAACATAGAGACACTTTTTTAAAGTCATTCTGTCAATCTACGTCTTATTATTATTGGGAAGTTTAATTCATTCACATTTAAAGTAATTAAATTTAAGTACTCATCCACAAGGAAGACTTTACTGTTGCTATTTTGTTATTTATTTTCTGTGTCCTGTAGAATTTTTGTATCATTTCCGTCTTGTGTTTAGTCGATTTTTTTGTTGTGAGATGTTTTGATTCCCTTCTTATTTTCTTTTGTGTATATATCTCCTTTGTGGTTACCATGAGGATTGCATATAACATCCTCAAGCTATAACAATATAATTTAAACTGCTATAGCTTCACTTGAATTTCAAACAAAAACCCTTCTTTTACAGTCATGTCCCCTCCGCTTTACGTTAGTGATGTCACAGATTATATGTGTATATGCTGTGTCCTCATTAACACAGATTTATAATTATTTCTTAGGTATTCTATTTTATTCCTTAATCAGTCATTTCTTACCTCAGGGGTCTGCAGGTCTACAGTCCTTTTTCAGTTTTCAGAAACTATGACCATTGCTTCTCACAGGTCCCTCCAGCTTGAGATCTGAGCACTGTCACTTTCGGCTGTCTGAGCTCCAAGTTAGACAACTACAAGCTCAATCCTTCAAGCAGCCCCTGGACAGGCTAGAATGTGAGATACTTGATTGGTTCCGTTCCCTCTGACTTGTGGAAAGAAACTGGGAACCAGGACACTGCCTCCCCTAAAATGCACCATCCGGGGAGGGGATGGGGCACAGGCAAGTAAAAACATCATGAACTTTTCTTGTTTGCTATAAATCTTGACTGGTTTCCAGAGCTTCTATAAAGGTATTTTAACCGGCTGTTTATTTAATGTTCCCATGGGGAAGAATGGCCTGGATATTCCCGTTCTACCGTCTTACTGATGACTGTCCTGCATCCATTTTTGTTTGTTTGTTTTTGAAATGGGGTCTCACTCTGTTGCCTGGGCTGGAGTTCAGTGATATGAGCATGGTCTACTGCTGCTGTCAACCTCCCGAGCTCAAGGGGTCCTTCCACCTCAGCCTCCTGAGAAGCCAGGACCACAGGTGGGTACCACCACACCTAGCTAATTAGAAATTTTTTTTTTTGTAAAGATGGGCTCTCAGTATGTTGCCCAGGCTGGTCTTGAACTCCTGGGCTCAAGCAATCTTCCCACTTCAACCTCTCAAAGTGCTGGTATTACAGGCACAAGCCACTGTGCCCAGCCCATCCATGAGTTGTGATAAGTTATGTTTTCATTTTTATTTGTCTCAAAGTATTTTATAATTTTCCTTGTGACTTCTTTGACCCATTCTTCATTAGACTACTTAGGTATATGTTGCTTAATTTCTACATATTGGTGAATTTCCCAAATTTTCATTTTTTATTGATTTGTAATTTATTTTATTTTATTATTTATTTATTTATTTTGACACCAGGTTATAAGACTGGCTAATTTTTGTAATTTTGGTAGAGAAATCATTTTGCCATGTTGTCCAGGCTTGTCTCAAACTCCTGGTCTCAAGCAATCCACCCACTTTGGCCTCCCAAAGCGCTGGGATTACAGGCGCGAGCCACCACACCCAGCCTGATTTGTAATTTCATTCCATCGTGGTGAGAGAACATACTTCATATGACTTCAATCTTTTAAAATTGATTGAGGCTTATTTTATGACCTAGCATGTGGTCTATCCTGGAAACAGCTCCTCTTGTGCTTGAGAAGAGTGTGCTTTCTACTGTTGTTGGTTGCAGTGTGTTTTTATGACTAGTTGGTTTATAGTGTTGTTAAAGTCTTCCGTCTGCTCAGTTCTATCCAGTACTGAGAGTGAGGTTGAAGTCTCCAACCAGCAGTATTGAATTATCTATTTCTTGGCTCCTTGATTCATCACAGACTTCTTCCATCTTTCTATGCTACCATCTAATGATAATATGCAATTTCTGTCCTAGTCAGTTCAGGCTGTCATAACAAAATACCACAGCCTAGTTGGCTTAAACAGCAGAAATTTATTTTCTCACAGTTCCGGATGCTGAAAGTTCAACATCAAGGTTCTTGGCAGGATTTGATTTCTGGTAGGGGCCCTCTTCCTGGTTTGAAGACAGCCACTTTGTCTTCACATAGCCTTTCCTCTGAGCATGCAACAGGGGACCCAGAGCCAGTGAGAGTGAACAAGGGAGCTCTGGTTTCTCTTCTTCTAAGGACACCTATTCTATAGATCAGGTTCTACCCTTATGGCCTCATTCAGTCTTCATCACTTCCCTACTCTAAATAGAGTCTCACTGGGGTTTAGGATTTCAACATATCAATTTGAGGGGAAGACAGACATTCTGCCCACACTTCCATCATTAAGAATACCTTATAATCGCAAGATTTCTACTGCTGTTTCAACATTCACGTCCATGTTCCAGACAACAGACAGAAGGCCGGGGCAGAAGGGCACTTGTTAGCTGAGTTATGTATGTTTTTTTAAGAAGCTTTCCCTGAAGCCTCACTCAAATTTCACCTGATTTCATCAGCCAGGACCTCGTCACATTGTTGCCCAACTGCTAGGAAGACTGCTAAATACTGTTTTTGTGGTTGTTTTAGCTAAGCACATTGTTCCCCAACAAAATCAGTGTTTGATTAATAAGGAAGAAGGGGGATGCTTATACTGGTGACCATGAGCAGTCGCCACTCTGTCCTCTCCCTGGGCCATCTACCACCCATCACGTGCCCTTCCCATCCACAGAACACATGTGCCTTGCACGCCTCTCATCCAGTGATTGTAATCAGCTCAAAGTTCAGGGTCCCTGGGTGGTGCATTGTCCTCTCCATCAGGAGTGGATGTATCTCCTTAGGGACTTGCAACTCATAATCTGAAAGGTAAATCATCTGTCCCAAACACACCTAATATACAGTGGTAGAGAAAGAACGGGGTATCCACAAAAAGATTCATTCAAAAAACAGACACTAGGAAACACATCACAATCAGTGCCCCAGAATGTGATCACATCCTGAAGACTTGCAGCCTGGGCAGCGGAGTGAGTCCTTTGGCCAGCTCATGATGTGACCGGGTTTTGGGGTGCTGGGGAGGCACAGCTCCCCTGAGAGAATGTTTTTTTCAGGTTCTTGGTCTCTTACTCACCCAAGAATGGGAGAGGGGCCCATGCCGGATGCAGTGAGTGCACTCCTAAGGTAAATACCGGACCCAAAAAAGTTTTTGCAGAAAAGTGGTTTATTTAGGTAGAGAAAGAGAAAAAGGAGAAGAAGAGAGAAAGCTTCCACGAAGGGAGTGTGGAAGGGTACCCAAGTACGGAATCCAAAGGTGTGTGGAAGAAGGGGACTTTTAACCGGAGGAATTCCCACCTTCTCTAAGACCCCTGGCCAATGAAAAGCGTTCCTTTAAACTTCGTTGGAGTGGTTGACTTTTGATTTTTTCCCGCGCCTGTGAAAGTTAAACAGAAACCCTTAAATGGAGAGGCATGGGAAGGGGGCATGGCGCTGGGAATTTCTTGCCCTTAAAACTACACCCCTTTGTGGACCTGGAAAGAGAACACACTCCCTCCTGAGTGTGCCATCCATGGGGATCTTCCTGATCCATTATCCCTAGGGCCATGGCTGATGTGGGCATTGAGGAGGTGCCCCTCCCAGAAACCATAATTAGGGCTTTAGCAATAGGCTTCCTGTTGGCATGAGTTCAGGGTCAGAGCCTTGTAGCCAGCCTTTTATTTTCTAATTTTTTTGTAATATAGTAACTTTGCTTGCAGGGACAATTACTCTGGCCAAATCTATGTGCGAGTAACCACAGCCCAATAGTTTGCTTCTCCCAGGTTTTTTGTTTTGTTTTCATTGTGAAATGCATCATACATAAAAGAGTGCATATCACATATATGGACATTTCAAAACGAAAACAAACGCTGATGTTCGCCCTCCACCCCAACACTTAGGTTAAGAAACAGAACATGTGGGCCGGGCGCGGTGGCTCACGCCTATAATCCCAGCACTTTGGGAGGCCGAGGCGGGTGGATCACAAGGTCAAAAGATCGAGACAATCCTGGTCAACATGGTGAAACCCCGTCTCTACTAAAAAATACAAAAATTAGCTGGGCATGGTGGTGCACACATGTAGTCCCAGCTACTCAGGAGGCTGAGGCAGGAGAATTGCCTGAACCCAGGAGGCGGAGGTTGCGGTGAGCCGAGATCACGCCATTACACTCCAGCCTGGGTAACAAGAGCGAAACTCCATCTCAAAAAAATATATATATATTCCATGGTGTATATGTACCACATTTTCCCAATCCAGTCTATCATCAGTGGGCATTTGGGTTGATTCCAGGTCTTCGCTATTGTAAACAGTGCTGCAATGAACATTCGTGTGCATGTGTCCTTATAGTAGAACGATTTATAGTCCTTTGGATATATACCCAATAATGGGATTGCTGGGTCAAATGGAATTTCTATTTCTAAGGCCTTGAGGAATCACCACACTGTCTTCCACAATGGTTGAACTAATTTACACTCCCACCAACAGTGTAAAAGTGTTCCTTTTTCTCCACATCCTCTCCAGCATCTGTTGTCTCCAGATTTTTTAATGATCGCCATTCTAAGTGGCATGAGATGGTATCTCAATGTGGTTTTGATTTGCATCTCTCTGATGACCAATGATGATGAGCATTTTTTCATATGATTGTTGGCCTCATATATGTCTTCTTTCGTAAAGTGTCTGTTCATATCCTTTGCCCAATTTTGAATGGGCTTGTTTGTTTTTTTCCTGTAAATCTGTTTGAGTTCTTTGTAAATTCTGGATGTCAGCCCTTTGTCAGATGGGTAAACTGCAAAAATTTTTTCCCATTCTGTTGGTTGCTGATTCACTCTAGTGACTGTTTCTTTTGCCGTGCAGAAGCTGTGGAGTTTCATCAGGTCCCATTTGCTATTTTGGCTTTTGTTGCCAATGCTTTTGGTGTTTTGTTCATGAAGTCCTTGCCTACTCCTATGTCCTGGATGGTTTTGCCTAGATTTCCTTGTAGGGTTTTTATGGTGCCAGGTCTTATGTTTAAGTCTTTAATCCATCTGGAGTTAATTTTAGTGTAAGGTGTCAGGAAGGGGTCCAGTTTCTGCTTTCTGCACATGGCTAGCCAGTTTTCCCAACTCCATTTGTTAAACAGGGAATCCTTTCCCCATTGCTTGTTTTTGTCAGGTTTATCAAAGATTGTATGGTTGTAGATATGTTGTGTTGCCTCCGATGCCTCTGTTCTGTTCCATTGGTCTATATCTCTGTTTTGGTACCAGTACCATGCTGTTTTGATTACTGTAGCCTTGTAGTATAGTTTGAAATCCAGTAGTGTGATGCCCCCCGCTGTGTTCTTTTTGCTTAGAATTGACTTGGCTATGCGGGCTCTCTTTTGGTTCCATATGAAGTTCATGGTGGTTTTTTCCAGTTCTGTGAAGAAAGTCAATGGTAGCTTGATGGGGATAGTGTTGATTCTGTAAATTACTTTGGGCAGTATAGCCATTTTCACAATATTAATTCTTCCTAACCATGAACATGGAATGTTTCTCTATCTGTTTGTGTCCTCTCTGATATCGTTGAGCAGTGGTTTGTAGTTTTCCTTGAAGAGGTCCCTTACGTTCCTTGTGAGTTGTATTCCTAGGTATTTTATTCTTTTTGTAGCAATTGTGAATGGCAGTTCATTCTTGATTTGGCTTTCTTTAAGTCTGTTATTCGTGTAGAGGAATGCTTGTGATTTTTGCACATTGATTTTATATCCTGAGACTTTGCTGAAGTTGCTCATCAGTTTCAGGAGTTTTTGGGCTGAGTCGATGGGGTCTTATAGGTATACTATCATGTCATCTACAAATAGAGACAATTTGGCTTCCACCTTTCCTATTTGTATACCCTTTATTTCTGTTTCTTGCCTGATTGCTCTGGCTAGAACTTCTAGTACTATATTGAATAGGAGTGGTGAAAGAGGGCATCCTTGTCTAGTGCCGGATTTCAAAGGGAATGCTTCCAGTTTTTGCCCATTCAGTATGATATTGGCTGTTGGTTTGTCATAAATAGCTTTTATTACTTTGAGATACGTTCCATTGATACCGAGTTTATTGAGGGTTTTTAGCATAAAGGGCTGTTGAATTTTGTCAAATGCCTTCTCTGCGTCAATTGAGATAATCATGTGGTTTTTGTTTTTGGTTCTGTTTATGTGGTGAATTACATTTATAGACTTGCATATGTTGAACCAGCCTTGCATCCCTGGGATGAATCCTACTTGATCATGATGAATACGTTTTTTGATTTGCTGTTGCAATCGGCTTGCCAATATTTTATTGAAGATTTTTGCATCTATGTTCATCATGGATATTGGCCTGAAGTTTTCTTTTCTTGTTGGGTCTCTGCCTGGTTTTGGTATCAGGATGATATTGGTCTCATAAAATGATTTGGGAAGGATTCCCTCTTTTTGGATTATTCGGAATAGTTTCAGAAGGAATGGTACCAGCTCCTCTTTGTGTGTCTGGTAGAATTCGGCTGTGAACCCGTCTGGACCTGGGCTTTTTTTGTGTGGTAGGCTCTTAATTGCTGCCTCGACTTCTGACCTTGTTATTGGTCTATTCATAGTTTCAGCTTCCTCCTGGTTTAGGCTTGGGAGGACACAGGAGTCCAGGAATTTGTCGATTTCTTCCAGGTTTACTAGTTTATGTGCATAGAGTTGTTTGTAATATTCTCTGATGGTGGTTTGAATTTCTGTGGAATCTGTGGTGATTTCCCCTTTATCATTTTTTATCGCATCTATTTGGTTGTTCTCTCTTTTATTTTTAATCAATCTGGCTAGCGGTCTGTCTATTTTGTTGATCTTTTCAAAAAACCAGCTCTTGGATTTATGGATTTTTTGAAGGGTTTTTCGTGTCTCTATCTCCTTCAGTTCAGCTCTGATCTTAGTTATTTCTTGTCTTCTGCTGGGTTTTGAGTTTTTTTGATCTTGCTCCTCTAGCTCTTTCAATTTTGATGATAGGGTGTCAATTTTGGATCTCTCCATTCTCCTCATATGGGCACTTATTGCTATATACTTTCCTCTAGAGACTGCTTTAAATGTGTCCCAGAGATTCTGGCATGTTGTGTCTTCGTTCTCATTGGTTTTGAAGAACGTCTTTATTTCTGCCTTCATTTCATTGTTAATCCAGTCAACATTCAAGAGCCAGTTGTTCAGTTTCCATGAAGCTGTGCGGTTCTGGGTTGGTTTCTGAATTCTGAGTTCTAACTTGATTGCACTATGGTCTGAGAGACTGTTTGTTATGATTTCAGTTGTTTTGCATTTGCTGAGCAGTGCTTTACTTCCAATTATGTGGTCAATTTTAGAGTAGGTGTGATGTGGTGCTGAGAAGAATGTATATTCTGTGGATTTGGGGTGGAGAGTTCTGTAGATATCTATCAGGTTTGCTTGCTCCAGGTCTGAGTTCAAGCCCTGGATATCCTTGTTGATTTTCTGTCTGGTTGATCTGTCTAATATTGACAGTGGAGTGTTAAAGTTTCCCACTATTATTGTGTGGGAGTCTAAGTCTCTTTGTAAGTCATTAAGAACTTGCCTTATGTATCTGGATGCTCCTGTATTGGGTCCATATATGTTTAGGACCGTTAGCTCTTCTTGTTATATCGATCCTTTTACCATTATGTAATGGCCTTCTTTGTCTCTTTTGATCTTTGTTGCTTTAAAGTCTATTTTATCAGAGATGAGAATTGCAACTCCTGCTTTTTTTTGCTTTCCATTAGCTTGGTAAATCTTCCTCCATCCCTTAATTTTGAGCCTTTGTGTATCCTTGCATGTGAGATGGGTTTCCTGTATACAGCACACTGATGGGTTTTGGCTTTTTATCCAATTTGCCAGTCTGTGTCTTTTGATTGGTGCATTTAGTCCATTTACATTTAGGGTTAATATTGTTATGTGTGAATTTGATACTGCCATTTTGATGCTAGCTGGCTGTTTTGCCCATTAGTTGTTGTAGATTGTTTATTATGTTGATGCTCTTTAGCATTTAGTGTGATTTTGGAATGGCTGGTACTGGTTGTTCCTTTCTATGTGTAGTGCCTCTTTCAGGAGCTCTTGTAAAGCAGGCCTGGTGGTGACAAAATCTCTGAGTACTTGCTTGTTCGCAAAAGATTTTATTTTTCCTTCACTTCTGAAGCTCAGTTTGGCTGGATATGAAATTCTGGGTTGAAAGTTCTTTTCTTTAAGGATGCTGAATATTGGCCCCCACTCTCTTCTGGCTTGTAGTGTTTCTGCCGAGAGATCTGCTGTGCGTCTGATGGGCTTCCCTTTGTGGGTGACCCGACCTTTCTTTCTGGCTGCCCTTAGTATTTTCTCCTTTATTTCAACCTTGTTGAATCTGACGATTATGTGCCTTGGGGTTGCTCTTCTTGAGGAATATCTTTGTGGTGTTCTCTGTATTTCCTGCATTTGAGTGTTGGCCTGTCTTGCTAGGTGGGGGAAATTTTCCTGGATAATGTCCTGAAGAGTATTTTTCAGCTTGGATTCATTCTCTTCGTCACATTCTGGTATACCTATCAAATGTAGGTTAGGTCTCTTCACATAGTCTTATGCCTCTATTTTTTATGTGCACTGCTGCCCTGAAGATTTTTTACAACTGATCTCTGGTTACATGTTCAGGATTTCTCCAGAAAATACAAATGTTCGTCAACTTAAGATAAAATTACATCCTGATAAACCCATTGTTAGTTGGAAATATTGTAAGTTGAAAATGCTTTTCATACACATAAGCTACTGAATATCATAGCTTAACCTAGCCTAATTTGAATGTGCTCAGAACACGTACATTAGCCTGAAGTTGGATGAAATCATCTAACATAGAGCTTATTTTATAAAGTATTGAATAGCTCATGTAACTTTTTTTCTTTCAGCTAGAGTCTCACTTTGTCTTCCAGGCTGGAATGCAATGGGGCCATCATGATTCACTGCAACCACTGCCTCCCAGGTTCAAGCAATTCTCCTGTCTCAGCCTCCTGAGTAGCTGAGATTACAGGCATGTGCCACCAGGCCCAGCTAATTTTTGTATTTTTGGTAGAGACAGGGTATCACCATGTTGGCCAGGCTGGTCTCGAACTTCTGACCTCAAATGATCCACCCACCTCAGCCTCCCAAAATGCTGGGATTACAGGAGTCAACCACCATGTGCAGTCTTCATGCAACTTATTAAATACACTACTGAAAATGAAAAACAGAATGGTTGTATGGATACTCAAAGTATGATTTCTACTGAATGTGTATCACTTTTGCAGCATTGTAAAGTCAAAATACCATATGCCAAATCACTGTAAGCATAAGTAGAGAAGGTCTGTATATTTAGGAGTGGAATTGCTGGGTCATGGAGTATGTACATGTTCGACTGTTTCCTGATAGACTATTTTCTACAGTGTTGTATCAGTGTACGCCATCACATCCTGCCCAATACTTGATGTCTTCTGACTTTAAAATTTTTGCCAGTCTTTTGACTGTGAAATCTTATCTCATGGCCAGAATTTTCATTTTCCTGATTACTAATGACGTTGAGCAATATTTGATATATTTTTGGGCAATTTGTGTTTTCTCTTCTGAGCAATGCCTCTTCAATTCTGTTGCCCGTTATGTGATTGGTGGTTTGTTGTATTCTCATTGATTTACAGAAAGTCTTAATATATTCTGGACACAAATCCCATCGCTATTATACTTACTACAAAAACCTTCCCCCCCCCACCCCCGTAACTGATCATCTCTGCTCTTTGTCCTTCCCCCTCTGCCCATGCCTTGAGGTTATTTGAAACAATAGGTCTAGGTGGAAAGGCAACCCTTAATTAGATCTTCCCAGTAGGTAGAAAACTCCCTCCCTCCCTCCCTCCTTTTCTTCCTTCCTTCTCTTTTCCCTTCCTCCCTTCTCTCTCTCTTTCCTACCTCCCTTCCCTCTTTTTTCCCTTCCTTCCTTCCCTTTCCTTTCCAGCTTGCCACAACTTAACCTTTACAGCCCCAAACCCAACCCTCTCCATTCAGTCAGTTCCCAAACTGCAGGTTCTGTAATTTGCAGCCCCCACTTTGAGATACCAAATTAGGATCAATTAGTATCCGCTAGGAGCTGCTGGGTAATCCAAGGCTGAAGTGATGTCTTCATGATGTCTCCAGGGATTCAGGCTCCTTTTGTATTTCTGCTTAGTGTTAGAATGGACTTCCCAAGATGGCTGCCTGAGCTCCAGCCTTCACCTCCACCTTCAAAGCAGTGGGGAAGCAGAAAAGGCAAGGGCAAAAGGAGGCTGGTCAACTGATTCGGCTCTCTCTCCCATCTTCCTTTGCAATAAAATGTATTTGTATAAGCTATTAGGAACTTTTAGGCAGGAAAGACGCTACTTGGACTTCCCTATTAGTTTCAACAGAATATAATGAGCTGGTGCTGTATCCAGTGTGAAATAGGTGTGGCATGTTGCTACACAAGACCACCTAATCTGCAGAGAAACTTACAATCATATTTTAAATATGATTAACAAATACTATACAGGACCACCTAATCTGCAAAGAAACTTACAATCATATTTTAAATATGATTAACAAATACTATACAGGACCACCTAATCTGCAAAGAAACTTATAATCATATTTTAAAGCTTCACAAGGCAAAATTATTTCAATTTAAAACATGAAGAAACAGGGTCATACTTACCTGTTGAGATACCATACTTAACAGGGGAGATACCATGATCACGAAGGTGGTTTTCTCAGGGCGAGGCTTATCCATTGCACTCTGGATGTGCTGACCCCTGCGATTTTCCCAAATAAAGAAAAAAAAAACAAAACAGGGTTATCATGAAAACCAAAATCAACTTCTGAGGATACCAAAAGGGGTATAGAACAAACATGAGGAAAATCAGCATTTGTTGATTTACAAATACAGGTTTTCTATACGACAGACATTGAAAAATTCTATGACAAAGCTTGAAAATACAAAAGAAAACACAAGTCAGTGGTCATAGAATTCAAAATTTACTTCAGAAAAGGCAAGGCAAGCGGGTGCAGTGGCTCATGTCTGTAATCCCAGCACTTTGGGAGTTCAGGCAGGCAGATCACTTGAGTTGTGGAGTTCGAGACCGGCCTGGCCAACGTGGTGAACCCCCATCTCTACTAAAAATAAATACAAAAATTAGCTGGGCTTGGTGGCAGGCGCCTGCAATATCAGCTACTTGGGAGGCTGAGGCAGGAGAATCGCTTGAATCCAGGAGGTGAAGGTTACAATGAGCTGAAATCATACCACTGGACTCCGGCCTGGGCGACAGAGCAAGACTCCATCTCAAAAAAAAAAAAAAAAAAAAAAGACAAGGCGATAAGAGTCAGCTTCTAGCCTGTGAAATGTTTCCTGAACTAACATTATTTACAGAAACACATGGCTAATTTCTGCTTAGAGAATTCTATCATGCTGAATGGGGATCAGGTACAAACCTGTGTACAGAAGCAAAAGAATGTCCCTTGTCTCCTGTGAGGGTTATCAATATACAGCAGGAAACCTAAAGCTTCATATTTTTGTTGCCTTTCCAGAACTCCGAATAAATATTTCAGGGTGTGATTTTGTTTTTGAAGCTACTTCCCTCAAATATGTGCCCTATGGCTACAATTAACAATCACAAAATGAAACCTTAGTTTGGGGAGCTGACCCATGCAACACATCTGAGGGACCTTACCTTGGGGGACACACTGGGGCCAGCTCACCTGCAATGGAATCTTTCCCAAAGCTCTGCCCATCAACTTCTACTTACATCTCATTGGCCAGAATTTAGTCATGTGGTTAGCCCTCTCTTTGAGGAGCCTAGGAAATACAGTTTTTTTTTAGCTGGGCACACCTTGCTGACCCCCCAGTAAAATCGGGGTTTTGTTGACAAGGAAAAAGGAAATAAAAGATCTTAAGTGGGCCAGGCGCAGTGGCTCACACCTGTAATCCCAGTAATTTAGGAGGCCAAGGCGGGTGGATCACCTGAGATTAGGAGTTCCAGATCAGCCTGGCCAACACCATGAAACCCCTTTCTGCTAAAAATACAAAAATCAGCTGGGTGTGGTGGTACGTGCCTGTAATTCCAGGTACTCAGGAGGCTGAGGCAGGAGAATTGCTTGAACCCAGGGGCGGAGGTTGCAGTGAGCTGAGTTTGCACTACGGCACTCCAGCCTGGGCAACAAGAGAAAAACTCCGTCTCAAAAAAAAAAAAAAAAATCTTAAGTGGGCAACTCTAACTAGTCGGGGCAGAGAGGAATTTATCCCCACCAGAGTTGTCAAAAAGACTGAATAAGCAGGTCCAGGCAAAGCTTCCAGAAACAACACACTGTGTAATTGCCGTAATGAACCCCAGAAACACTGCTCCTGCTGCCTCCCGTACCAGCAATAGACCACCTCCGCCCAGCCTGCTTCATGTTGCTTCCCAATCAGAGCCTCCTATGGGCGCATCTTATTGTGGAAGTTGGGTCACAGCCTGCAAGGGAAGCTGGGAAATGCAGCTTACCAAACTTTGACCTTCAGAAGACAGGATTCACAGTTTTGGGGAGCCAGCCTATTTTGTTGATTCTAAAACACACATTTTCCCCACATTTTCACGTGTCTGAAATCAGGATGCTTCTGACAGTGGGTGATGCCTCTGCCATGTGGCAGTTTGGTAATGTGGTTGACACTGCCTGCACATACATGAAATCTCTGTACTGAAAGAGTGCAGAGGGAAATCAGCAGGTTGGAAAAAAATCCTGGGCCAAGAGTGAAACACTGTTCATAAATGCTGCAATATCAATGCTCCTGAGGGCCCAGCGCACTGCCCATGGTGCCAAACCAGCAACACAGACAACTCTGAGTATAAAAGGGATCCAGAAGACTATACACTAAACATGGGTCCTTTTAAAAATACATGCACAAGAGAGAGCTACACCTCTGACCAGGCAAGATGGCTCATGCCTGTAATCCCACCACTTTGTGAGGCTGAGGTGGGCGGATCACAAGGTCAAGAGATCGAGGCCATCCTGGCAACATGGTGAAACCCCATCACTACTAAAAATACAAAAAAAAATTAGCTGGGCGTGGTGGCATGTGCTTGTAGTCCCAGCTACTTGGGAGCCTGAGGCAGGAGAATCACTTGAACCCAGGAGGTGGAAGTTGCAGTGAGTCCGGATAGTGCCACTGTACTCCAGCCTGGCGACAGAGCAAGATTCCGTCTCAAAAAAAAAAAAAAAAAAAAAAAGGGGGGGGGGGCGGGGGAGAGAGAGAGAGAGAGAGATCTGTAGTTTAATAAATAGAATTAGATCTTCCTTTCTTTTTCTGAGACGGGGTCTCACTCTGTTGCCCAGGCTGGAGTGCAGTGGAACAATCATAACTCACTGCATCCTGAACCTTGCAGGCTCAAGTTGGACCCTAAGTAGCTAGAGCTCATCTCTCATTCCCCCAAGTAGGTGCTACTACAGGCCGGCATACAGGCTGGGACTACAGACAGCCACCATATCTGGCTAATGTTTTATATTTTTTGTAGAGATGAGGTCTCCCTATGTTGCCCAGGCTGGTCTTGAACTCCTGGGCTCAAGCAATCTGCTCACCTTGGCCTCCCAAAGTGTTGGGATTACAGGCATGAGCCATCATGCCGGGCCTTCAATGAGATCTTTCAAGAACAAGATACAAATTCTAAATGATAAGAAAACATTATGCCTGTGTTTAATTGCCTTCATTTCCTCTTATTGGTCCATAAAATAATCGTGCATCTTACAATTGATGGCAACTTAGATTTAATGAACTACCTGTCAACAAAGCATGGGGAAGAGCACAAAAGATTCTAGGCAACCCTGGCACATGCCTGCTGCATTCACAGATAAGGCAATGAGGAATAGTGTCCATGCCTCTGGCTACTGGAGGCAGCACAGTAGGAGCAGTCCAAGGACAGCTGTGGTTCTCTGATCTCAGTGGCAGGTGGAGGCGATGTTTCTCCAATATCAGACCATGCTCAGCAGGCAACAGACACAGACACACCGTCCATGCTTTTGGGTAGGACCGAACCCAGGGAAGAGAAGCAAATATTAACAGAGCACCTAGTGCGTATTTGGTGCTGTACTGGGCACTTCATTCAGTCTCTCATGTGAGCCTGAAAACTTCCCTGGAAAGTAGTCCCATTTCACCTGGAAGAAAGTCAAGAGTAATGAGGTTAAGACTCTCATCAAGGGTAGGTGCAGTGGCTTATGCCTCTAATCCCAGCATTTTAGGAGGCCAAGGTGTGTGGATCACTGGAGCCGAGGAGTTTCAGACTAGGCTGGGCAACACAGCGAGACCCTATGTTAGGGGTCTCTTTATGTTATGTTCAGTAGTGTATGGGAGGGGCTGTTGACACATTGGCACTATAGGGTGATCAGGCTGTGCTCTTTCACTGGGGAGCCCCCAGTGTGTCAAATTCTTCAAGAAAATTCTTCCAGCTTCTTGTTTGACCTGTTCATTCAGCTTGGCACAACAGATGGGGCCAGGGTTTTTAAGCCAGCAGACCACCCTGGGCTCTGTCCTGGCTCTACCACCCCATAGCTGTGCAAGTCTGGACAAGCTGCTGGATCTCAGGGGCCCAGTTTTCTCATCAGTGAAATAGGTGTGATGACACCTACCTCCCTAGGATGCTGAGGGTTAAATGCCCTGATGAATGGGGAGCACTTGTATTTTCTCCCTCCTTGGCCTCAGCCATGTCCCCTGCAAGAGTCTTTCTGTAGTCTCACTCACTGCTTTCCGCCATTTCTCTGGAGCAGCAGTCCCTGGGTTAGAGGTGCTCCCCTAACTCCCTGCAGAGACTGGCACCTGTAACAGGGCAGTTTGCAGAAAGAGCTGTGAAGCAGATAACGGGGTGCTTGTTTGGCCCTAGAGGGAGGGCACTGTGCCAAAGTGCCTGTGGGCGACTCCACCCAGGGCAATTCACCATGACTACTGGGCAGGGAGCAGGGCAGCCCTTATCAGAATGAGAAAACTTGACTGCTGCTGGAAGGACTGATGGAAACAATCTTGGCCAGAGAGGGAGAAGGTGGAGAGTCACAGGGTCTTGCATGGGAGGGACTGGGGTTCAAGGCAGAAGGATTGCTTGAGGCCAGGTGTCAACACCAGCCTGGGCAATACAGTGAGATCCCATGATATGGTTTGGAGTTATGTGCCCACCAAATCTCATGTCAAATTGTAATTTCCCCCCACCCCAAGGGTGGAGGTGGGGCCTTGTGGGAGGTGATTGGATCATGGGGTGGAGTTCTCAGGAATGGGTTAGCACCATCCCCTTGGTGCTGTTCTCGTGAGTGAATGAGTTATTATAAGACCTGTTTGTTTAAAAGTGTGTAGCAGCCGGGTGTGGTGGCTCACACCTGTAATCCCAGTACTTTTTGGGAGGCCGAGGCTAGCAGATCACAAGGTCAGGAGTTCGAGACCAGCCTGGCCAACACAGTGAAACCCCATCTCTACTAAAATACAAAAATTAGGTCAGTGTGGTGGTGTGCTCCTGTAGTCCCACCTACTCAGGAGGCTGAGGCAGAAGAATAGCTTGAACCTGGGACACAGAGGTTGCAGTGAGCCAAGATTCCACCACTATACTTCAGCCTGGGTGACAGAACAAGACTCTGTCTCAAAAAAAAAAAAAAAAAAAAGGGGTGTAGCGACTCCCCCCTCTTTTTCTCTTCCTCCTATTCTGGCCATGTGAAACGTCTCACGCCCCCATTGCTTTCCAGGATTGTAAGTTTCCTGAGGCCTCACTGGAAGCCAAGAAGCCATTATGCTTCCTATACAGCCTTTGGAACCATGAGCCAATTACACCTCTTTTTTTTGGAAATTATCCAATCTGAGGTATTTCTTTATAGCAATGTGAGAATGAGCTAACACACTCGATCTCTTTTGGGGGTCATATATATATAAAAACATATGGCCAGGTATAGTGGCTCATGCCCGTAATCCCAGCACTTTGGGAGGCTGAGACAGGAGGATCATTTGATTCCGGTAGTTTGAGACCAGCCTGGACAACATAGTGAAACGCCATCTCTAGAAACTAAACAAAATTAGCCAGGCATGGTGGTACATGCCTGTAGTTTCAGCTACTCAGGAGGCTGAGCTGTAAGGAATGCTTGAGCCTGGGAATTTGAGGCTGCAGTGAGCAAGCTCACACCAGAGTGTACTTCACAATCTAGTGCGTGCTCTCTCTCTCTCTCTTTTGTCATGCACCAAATAGCCCAGACTATCTCTCTCTCTCTCTCTCTTTCTCTCTGTCTCCCTCTCTCTTTCCCTTCCTCCCTCCTTCCCAATCTGGGAGGAGTTGCTATACCCCCAAGTAGATGGGGGTATATACATACATATATATATATACATACATACATACATATATATATAAAGTATATATAGGCTGGGCATGGTGCCTCATGCCTATAGTCCCAGCACTTTGAAAGGCCCAGGTGGGCACATCGCTTGAGGTCAGGAGTTCAAGACCAGCCTGGCCAACACGGTGAAACGCCATCTCTACTAAAAATACAAAAATTAGCCAGGTGAGGTGGTGGGCCCCTGTAATCCCAGCTGCTCGGGAGGCTGAGGTAGGAGAATCATTTGAACCCATGAGGTGGAGTTTGCAGTGAGTGGAGATGGAGCCATTGCACTCCAGCCTGGGCAACAGAGCAAGACTCTGTCTTAAAAAAAAGTAAAAATATTACTGGTAAAATTAATTTTCATAATATATTGTATTTAACTGAATACATTCAAATTGTTATCATTTATTATGTGATCAGTATAAGAATTACTGAGGGGTGGCCAGGCATGGTGGCTCACACCTGTAATCCTAGCACTTTGGGAGGCTGAGGCGGGTGGATCATGAGGTCAGGAGTTTGAGACCAGCCTGATCAATATGGTGAAACCATGTCTCTACTGAAAATGCAAAAATGAGCCGAATGTGGTGGTGTGTGTCTGTAATCCCAGCTACTCAGGAGGCTGAGGCAGGAGAATTGCTTGAACCTGGGAGGTGGAGGTTGCAGAGAGCCCAGATCGCGTACTGCATTCCAGCCTGGGCAACTGAGCGAGACTCCATCTCAAAAAAAAAAAAGAAAGAAAGAAAAAGAAGAAAAATGAATTACTGAGGGGCTAGGTTCCATTATTTTTTCATATACAGGTTTTACATCTCCAGCACATCTCCATACAGACCAGTGAGCTCTCAAGTGCTCAGCAGTCATATGGGCCACGTGGGTACCTTAGTGGGTGACATGAACTCCAGACTTCTGGAACTTGAGGGAGAAACAAGCCTCTATCTCTTCTTACTTGCAGAGAATGTAATCCTTAGCGGCACACAGGGCTTTTGATGAACCACATGCTGTTGGACAATCAAGAAGAAATTAAAGTGAGATCGCTGACCCAAAACTGAAAAGTGAAGTTCCTTAGAGAAGCCAGGCGAGCCTGCCTTGCACACCCTATCCTGTCTCTCTCAATGCTCCCACTGGCTCCATGAGGGAGGCATCATCTTTATTCCACAAAGATTCTGAGCTTGGAGAGCGTGGTGGATGCCATCATGTCCAGCCAAGGTGTTTCCCCTCCAGCCACGGCACTCAGGCCCCTGCTGCAGGGAGCCTTGGCAGGTGATAACACTGATAGGTCCCTCTCCAGGATTCAGCTGAGCCGCTTTGCCCAAAGCCATGTCCCTTCCCCAGGGCAACCACATCTGTCCATGACTGGTCAAGGTGATGTATAAAGGCCTGAACCCAGCAGGGCGTGGTGGCTCACGTCTGTAATCCCAGCACTTTGTGAGGCCGAGGCGGTTGGATCACGAGGTCAAGAGATCGAGACCATCCTGGCCAACATGGTGAAAACCCTTCTCTACTAAAAATACAAAAATTAGCTGGGCATGGTGGTGCGCATCTGCAGTCCCACCTATTCAACTGGGAGGCTGAGGCAAGAGAATCGCTTGAACCTGGGAGGCAGAGGTTGCAGTGAGACGAGATCATGCCATTGCACTCCAGCCTGGCGACAGCCTGGCCCCAGACCTCACATAGGATCCACTGAGGCCTCATAGCTAAACTCTGTCTTCTGCTCTCTGCTTCCTTCTCTGGAAGCTGTTGATCTCAAGAGCATCCAACACTGTGATAAACATGTTTGCATACACTTTCCCTCTGGCTAAATCCTGCCCTCTACCTTGGCCATCCTTCACCTCCTATTCATGCTTCTCAGACGTAAAGCTCCAGTCTTCATCGTGACGTCTTCCGAAAGCAGCTGGGAATCCCTGTGGCGCTGCTAAGGAGGTAACTCCTGAGTGCTCAGTGGGGCCCTTACTGCTGCCTCTGCAGGGATCCGGGGCTGACCCTGGGAGCAGAGGACACCTGGTCACAGCACCTTTGCCCAGTGTGGGGTGAAGAAAGGAATGCAGGGCCTTAAGACAAAAATGGATGAGAGCCAGAGTACGGCTGATGAATTTGCAGACCTGGCCTCAAATCCCAGCTACGGCAGTGAGCCTCCCAAGCCCGCTTCTTCAATCGTAAAGTGATGTTTCTACTTCTTAGTGTCAGGGAGCGGCAGTGCATGGCTCCGGGTCTGGCGCATGGTAAAAGTCAATGTTCCCACCACGGGAACTGTGAACATTCACAAAATAAAAAGGGGACTGGCAGGCCGTCTTCTGCTCATTTGTCTTCTCCTCCTCACCAGACTGTTCGCCCCGGGGGTCCAGAGAGCCTTTAACACCAGAGAGCCATGGGCAGAAAGATGCATTTTTGTTCACACAGTGTGACTCAAATGCTGTCTCTGTAGAATTCTATTCTCACGTTGTTAAAAACCTACAAAGGGAGAGAAGGTAGGCAGGCACCCAAAATACACAGATAGAGTCATACTTAGGTCATGAGAGCCATCATTCCTGAGGTGCTAAACTCACCTGAACCTAAGCTTCACCGCAACCATGAAATGAAGCCTTATTATTCCCAATAGCAAAACAGATCCAGTGTATCATTTTTCCATTTGTATGAAACAAACCAGCCCACAGCTTCGTGGTGTAAGTTCACATCCATCCATTTGCTCACGAGGCTGCATTTTGGGCAGGGCTTGCTTCAGTTCTATGAGGTGTGGTTGGAGGCAATCCACTGGGGTATCTTAGATGGGCTCTGCTGGGTGGCTGGAGGATTGGAGGCTGGCCAGGTCTCCCTCTCCAATAGGGCATGTGGATTCTACCTGGTGGCTCAGAGCTCTGGGAGAGTTAAGAGAAGCTGCTTATCATGCCTGTAATGCCAGCACTTTGGGAGACCAAGGTGGGTGGATCACCTGAAGGTCTGGGGTTCGAGACCAGCCTGGCTAACATGGTAAAGCCTCGTCTCTACTTAAAATATGAAAAATTGGCCAGGTGAGGTGGCTCATGCCTGTAATCTCAGCACTTTGGGAGGCTGGGGCAAGCAGATCACAAGGTCAGGAGTTTAAGACCAGCCTGACCAATATAATGAAATCCGCCTGTACTAAAAATATGAAAATTAGTCGGGTGTGGTGGTGCATGCCTGTAGTCCCAGCTACTCAGGAGGCTGAGGCAGGAGAATTGCTTGAATCCAGGAGGCGGAGGCTGCAGTGGAGTGAGCCATTCCACTGCAGCCTGGGCAACAAGAGTGAAACTTCAAAAAAAAAAAAGAGAGAAGCTGCCTAGGGGCCAGCTCAGAAGGGAACAGCATTACTTCCTCTCCATTCTATGGTTAAAGCAAGTCACAGGGCCAGCCTATACAGAAGGGGGAAGGGAAGGGAGGAGACACCATTTCTTGCTGGGAGAAGCAGCATGAGGTCCATTTCCTCCACCCAAGGTCACACATTCAGATGCAGCCATTATAATATTGACTTCCATTCCTCCAGGCCTTTGCAGGAGCCTCTACTCTCCAGCTATCTCCACAGGTTGGTTTCACTTCCACTCACCCATTGGTCAGGAGACATCACTTCACCTGGAGCCTCTTCGGATCTCCAAAGTCCCCCTGTGTTCACAGGGCAGCCTTTACATCCCTGACCACACTGCACTGTCTGCTGCTTACCCACAGGCCTTTCCAGTTAGAACTCAAGGATGAGGCCGGCGGAGGACAGCTTCTTTCCAGACCACCCCAGAGTGCCTCCGATTTAAACAGTGGGTTTGTCGTGGCCCCTGATGGCGTGGGGTTGTGGGGGTTGGTGTTAAGGATGTTTCTTTGGAAGTTGCCTTAAGACTGACCCCTGGGCAAGGAAGTGGAAGGAAGCTGGAGGGAGACCCTGAGCAGGACATAGGTCCTGTGACAGCTTCAGCTATCCTTATGAGGAGTTCTGGGGCTAAAATACCGCATCAGCGCTGTCCTCAATCGGGCAGAGAGGGCCAGGCTTTTATACTCCTGCTGGGATAGTCACGGGAAGTGGGCTGTCCCAAGAGGGACATGACAGAGGGCGAGGCTGCTCTCTGAGCATCGGCAGTTCCTGGAGAAGCCAATGGTTGGCACACTATCTGGTGACAGCACTGCTTGTAGCTGGGGAAAGATTTCCATTCTCCTAACAGGGTAGAAGAGCGGGGAGGTGGCAGTCCTTGAAGGCTGCACAGAGGAAGTGGTTTGCCAGTTGTGACCTGTGCTGGAGGGAGGGGGGCAGGAGCAGCAGAGTGAGGGAGGGTTTGACCCACATCCATGCTTGGGGGAGTGGGAGTTCTGGACACAGGGCTTCAAGGGATGTCATTTGAATGGATTAATACAGAGGGACAGAATCCCCATCTCCTCTGTGCCAGGTGCTGTGCCATATACTGGAGGACCAGACAGCACCTGGACGTGGGTCAGGACTCCATGGAACTCCACTCCTTCCTAATGGCCCTCCCCTCCACACCGGGACCCACTGTCTACACTGCTGCCAGACTGATTTTTTTTTTTTTTTTGAGACGGAGTTTCGCTGTTGTTACCCAGACTGGAGTGCAATGGCACGATCTCGACTCACCGCAACCTCCGCCTTCTGGGTTCAAACAATTCTCCTGCCTCAGCCTCCCGAGTAGCTGGGACTACAGGCGCACACCACCATGCCCAGCTAATTTTTTGTATTTTTAGTAGAGACGGGGTTTCACCATGTTGACCAGGCTGGTCAGATCTCTTGACCTCGTGATCCACCCACCTCGGCCTCCCAAAGTGCTGGGATTATAGGCGTGAGCCACCGTGCCCGGCCTAAGACTGTTCTTTCTAAAAGGCAAATCATACATGTGACATGTAACTCCTCTGCTTAAAACAGAGTAAAATCCTAGCTCCTTGTCCTGGACTGCCAGGCCCTCTCATCTTCCCCACCCTTCTCACCTCATCTCCTAGGCTCTCCCCAGGACCAGCCACGCCAAGTAGGTCTTCCTCAAGGCCTTGGTAGTCACTGTTGCCCCTGCCGGGAACTAATTTTAGCCTAGGTATTGTTCACAGAGATGCTTCCTCAGCATCCATCAGGCCTCAGTGCCATGTCACCTCCTGCAGGAAGCCTTCTCTGGTTACTCCCTTGATGCATTCCTTTTTTTTTTCCATGTTTACTCAACAAGTATTCATCTTAACTATGTCCCACGCACTGTTCTAGACAGTGTGGGTAATGAAGTGTTGGGGAGCCAGGTAGGCCCTGTCCCCTTGGAGCTTACAGTCTAATGGGAAAGACAATCAATACGCAAGTTAAAAAAAAAAAAATGCCGGCTGGGCTTGGTGTTTCAACAGTTTGGGAGGCCGAGGTGGGCAGATCACCTGAGGTCAGGAGCTCGAGACTAGCCTGGCCAACGTGGTGAATCCTCTATTAAAAATACAAAAAGGAGCCGGGCGTTGCAGCGGGCGGGCGCTTGTAATCCCAGCTAGTCGGGAGGTTGAGGTAGGAGAATTGCTTGACCTGGGAGCGGAGGCTGCAGTGAGCCAAGGTCGCGCCGCTGCACTCCAGCCTGGATGACAGAGCAAGACTCCGTCTCAAAAAAAAAAAAAAAAGCCATGATTTCAGAGCGTGTAAAGTGCTGTGAAAAAAGAAGAGCGAGGAGAGGGGGCAGACATGGCCTAGGCTGGAATCTCCGGCATCAGAGCTCTGAGTAGCCTCTCCCTAACCACGGAGCCGCTCGGGAGACTGGCCCTGGGCGCGGAGTGGGGAGCAGAGGGCAGAGGGTTCGCGTGGGGCGGGTTCAGGGCGGCAAGGGGCACCTGGACCCCCCACATCGGAGCTTGGGGGAGGGCGACCGGCCCCGGCCCCTCTGGTCTGGCCGCCCCAGAGGCGCGCTCGCTCGCGGTAAAGGCACGCGCGCCGTCGGCCAGGTGCGGCGGCCGCGAGGAGCCGCCCTCCCGGCCGCGCTTCCTGAGGGGCGGGTCCCGCCGCCGTCCCGCCTCCTGGCCGCAGATAAATGCGCCGAGCCCGCCCGCCCCGCGGGTTCCGAGTGCGGCTTTTGGGTGCAGGTGGGAGCTGAGCGCGGCCGGTGTCTGCGCTGGCTGCCGCGCCCCAGTGGGCGCGTGGGAGGTCCAGCCATGCTTTTCTGGCACACGCAGCCCGAGCACTACAACCAACACAACTCCAGCAGCTACCTGCGGTAAGGGCCGCGCGCCGCCTCCGGGGGGATCGGGCCGGGTGCGTGGTTGGGCGCCGTCGGATGTCCGGGGGCGGAGAAGGGGCGTCCCCCCTGGGCCCCGGCCTCCCAGCTGTCGCCCTCTGGGGACTGAGAGACCCGCCCAGCGTCCCGCCTAGGGACTGACAGACGACGCCGGCGGGACGGGACCTGCGGAGTTGGGGGCCAGCCTGGGAGGCGGGCGCTCAGAGCCTGCTGTCGGCGAGGGCTCCTCCGAGACCGCAGGGAGGGCGCGGGGCGCGCACCTGCCTGGCCCATCCGCCTCCCACGGCCCTCCTCCCCCGGTCCTCCTCCCCGTGCGTGTCGGAGAAGTCAGGAAACTTCTGCCAGCAGCCTGGTGCCCGTGTTCCTCCCCTGCTCTTTGCCCATGTCCGCCGGGGCCCCTCTCCCTGCCTGGCGCCCTCTGGAATGCCCTTCGTCGGACCAGGGGAGGGCGGCGAGCGCGGACCTGCGCCCCAGCCTTGCGGACTGGCGGCGGCCGGTGGCGGCGTGCTCGGAGGGGCTGGCCGCCCGCTCCCCGCGATGGTCTTGCGGGTGTTCGCCCGAGGCCCGCGTGGTTATTTCCCTTGATGGAAATCTTACTTCTTCTGCAGGGATTTGAGTAGTGCCCTTCAGAGGGGAAAGTAAGGCTTGCATGTTTTGCACGGTTCCCCACACCCGCCTCTTGCCGGTAGGACCCCCCGTGTGCCCTTGCTCCCGGGGGATTGTTTTTCCTTGCTCTGCTGCCGGCCAGGACTAATGGGCAGTCATTTCACTTCGTGAACTCGCCTGAACCAGCTTTAGCCTGCCCTTATTTCCATCCTAGTCACAGTTTATGAAATGTGCCTAATTTAACCTAAAAGGCATTTGATACGGGCTTAGGGAAGATGAATTATGAGGGTGAAGGAGTCACAGGCATTGACAGCCCCTATACCACAGCTACCTTCAGTGCTTGTTTTGGCCCCAAGAAGTTCCCACGTAGATTTAAAAATGTTATTGATCATTCCTGGCTGCTGGTAGGTATTTGTCCTCCCCGAAGACATCCCTTGCTCCTGAAGGCGGGGGAATGATTGGGTGTAGCTGATTTGTCCGCTGTTTTTATTCATGGGTCAAAGCAGTAGGAAATGGCAAAAGTCTAGACCCCTCAAGGCTGACAGCCACCCGGCAGACCACGGGGATGCCACCAAACGGAATTTGCTCTGGGGGCTCTTGGAAGCCCAGGGGAAGATGTTAATCACCCACAGATGAAGTGTCCGTTCACTTATCGGAAATGCTGCAATGGAATACATTTTTGCTGTACTGAAGTTTTAGTTGTAGTTTTGCCTTAATTTTAGTTTGTAGCCATTAAGTATGTTCTTGCCATATCTTAAAAATGAGTTTGAAGGTGACCCTGAGTTGAAGGTGAGTGTACTTAAAACTTCCTAGATACCCACAATGTCATCACTTCATTAGGGAATAATTCTCCCTTGCGTGGAAGGTACAGTTCTGCCATTTGCTACCGAAATGGAAATTTGTCTGGAGTACCTCACATTACCTTTTAGGATCTAGTGAAAGGCGGAGGGCCATCGTTGGGAGTGGATGGTGCTGTAAGGCCATATTGGTTTCTGGGGTCATTGGGGGACCATGGATAAAGAAGTCCATGCTCTTTTTTATTCCACTTTTTGGAAGCTGGGGCCTTTGGCCTCAGTGAGGGCAAAGGTGGGAGTTTGTCCCTATGCGCCTGACCCCCTGACTCTAGAGGGAGGGCCTTGTCCTTTCCTTGGGTTTTCTGTATTTTACTTTTGGTCATCTCATTTCACAGATCTGCAAGCTGTCTGACCTCACCGGGGGAGAGGCCTGTACTCCCTTACCCCTTTCTGTTTGATGTTCTCGTGACTTTTATTCCTTGGCAAATAAGGATGCCAAGTTTGAAACAAGTTACTGTTGAGTGATGGTTCTTAACTCCCTCTGCCTTCCCGCCCCTTTTTAAAAAATGTAAAGGCAGCAGCCCATGGATTATTAACTTGATATGGTCTGGGCGAACATGAAAATTGTGCAGTCCCCAGTGTTCCTAGAGCATCACCTGGGCTGGGAGTGTGCCCTGCTCACACAAAAGGAAGACGCCCTGTGGGGGAAGCCAAGACGGCCTTGTGCCCTTATATTTTGGCAGTGGATGGTGACAGGGGAGGCCCTCACAGGGCAGGTTTTCCAGGTGTATGTTTATTGCCAGGCTTTTTCTCTTCTGAAAATTGATTAGCTCTTGTTGGGGTGTGTGCTGGGTTTATGTTGTAGAGACGCTGGTTTATGATGTGCAAGGAACAGATTGTACCAGTGACTCTGTTTATACAGAGAAGTGGGGTCAGCCAGTTGGATTCCTAGTCAGGGACACACGAAGGGAGGACGGTTATCAAGATAAGGGCACTGGCACTTTTTTGGCACCTGTTTCTGTGCTGCTCATAATTTAGAGGCCTTTAACAAGCCTTGCCTGCCTGTAGGTCATTCATGTTCTCAAGGAATTCTTTGTCTCTTGCGAAGGCATGTTTTAAAAATGCTGGATTTTTTGTTTCTTTTTCTTTTTCTTTTTTTTTAAGAGATGGCAGGGGAAGGTGGTCTCACTATGTTGCCCAGGCTGGTCTCGAACTCCTGGCTTCAAGCAGTATTCTCACCTCAGCCTTCCAAAGTACTGGGATTTCAGACATGAGCCACTGTGCCTGGCCTAAATAGTACATCTCGAAACAATTTCCTCATTAAGTTGTAGGCTGATGTGAGAATGATATTTTTTCCTTTTTTTAATATGGAATGATATTTTTTCCTTTTTAAAATAGTTTTGTTAAGAGGTGGAGGAAAAGAAATTTGGAGCAAGCATTTCAAGATTTCCCACTTGGATAAGAAAACAGACTTGGGCCGGGCGTGGTAGGTCACGCCTCTAATCTCAGCACTTTGGGAGGCAGAGGCGGGTGGATAACCTGAGGTCAGGAATTTGTGACCAGCCTGACCAACATGGTGAAACCCCGTCTCAACTAAAAATACAAAAATTAGTGGGGCATGGTGGCTCATGCCTATAATCCCAACTACTTGGGAAGCTAAGGCAGGAGAATTGTTTGAACCCAGGAGATGGGGGTTGCAGCGAGCCGAGGTCATGCCACTGCACTCCAGCCTTTGCAACAAGAGCAAAACTCCATCTCAAAAAAAAAAAAAACCAAAAACCAAAACTCAAAATCAGACTTGAAGCCAAGGTCCTTCCTTCTTGTTTGCCTTTTGGACAGATCTGTGTGACCAAAACAGTGTCTAATTGTCTTGTCTTTAGAACGGATGGAGGGGAGTCTCAACCTGGGTGAGGGAAAGAAATGGTTTGTTCATTGCATAGTTTACAGAACCTGGAGGATAGGGTTGTAATGGTATGAGAAATGGCCGGTAAATAGAATTGTTGATTAATAAATAAAAATTTTTATTTAGATTTATATTCTAAAAGTAAAACTTTATGAGTGATCATTTGTAGATAGACACCAAATAAATGTCTTCTGAAGGTCACTTCTTTGCTAGCCTGTCTCTGGCCTGAAGAGGATTTCTGTAGATGTTAGGTAATTTTGCCCTTTTACCTCCTTGAATCAGTGTTTGGGGGTCACTGAGTGAAACTAGAGTCATGAAGGAGCAGTTTCCTCTGTTTTAAAGCATCTGGAGTGCGAGGGTTGCAGGAGTGCAGTGAGTACCCGCGACGTACGTGCTGTGTCACCCTGGGCCCCGGTGGTCTGTGTCATCTCTCCAGCTTCACCCTGGCCCAGTGCAGGAGCCCCGTGCAGGAGCCCCGTGGGGCTCGGCTTCTGACCTCTGCTTCCTGTGTGTTGCAGTGATGTGCTCGCTCTGCCCATCTTCAAGCAGGAGGAGCCCCAGCTGTCCCCTGAGAATGAGGCCCGCCTGCCACCCCTGCAGTATGTGTTGTGTGCTGCCACGTCCCCAGCCGTGAAGCTGCATGAAGAGACGCTGACCTACCTCAACCAAGGTAGTGGCCAGAGGCCCGGGCCAGGGTACAACCTGGAATCAGTGGGGAATTGATGTGAAAGGTCCATTTGGGCCTCATGACTTTGTCATGGCACTGAGGTGGGGCTCGGGAAAGAGAACAGGTGCAGGTTCAGGTTCCACTTCCCAACTCTGTGACCCCCTCCAGCCTTAGTGTCTTCAGCTGAAAAATGGAAACATCAGATACCTTATGTGGGTAACAGGTAATAGCCCTCATTCCTCCTATAGCTCCTCTATGGAGCAGATACTCAGTGACTAGTAGCATTATTACTGTGCCTTTCTTTTTTTTTTTTTTTTGTTTGAGACGGTGTCTTGCTTTGTGGCCCAGGCTGACACGCAGTGGCATGATCATGGCTCACTGCAGCCTTGACCTCCTCAGCCCAAGCCACCCTTCCATCTCAACCTCCTGAGTAGCTGTGATCACGGTTGTATGCCAACATGCCTGGCTAATTTTTAAGATTTTTGTAGAGTGGGGCATCTCACTATGTTGCCCAGGCTGGTCTCAAACTCCTGGGCTCAAGTGATCCACCCAGCTGGTCTTCCCAAAGTGCTGAGATTATAGGCCTGAGCCAATGGGCCTGGACACTTTGTTACCATTTATTGTGACCACGATTGTGTCCTTCAAAGGCATAGACTGAGTACCGTCAGCACCCCAGGTCCTGGGTCCTTTCTGGAGCTGCACCTGGCAGTGGTGGGAAGGCTGGCCCATGTCCTGCACAGCACAGGAGCAGGGTCCCATCCATGCTGGACAGAAGCCCTCTGTGGCAATGGGGACAAGTTCCCTCACCGTGTCCTGAGAGAAATGGGCTTTGGAGTTTGTACTGCAACTCTTGGCACTTCCTAGCTCTGTGCCTTTGAGCCTTTTCTTTTTCTCTGAGCCGTGGAGTTCTCATGTGTAAAACAAGAGGTATAATTTTGTGGAGTTGGAAAGAGTGAAAGTCTGTGAGGTGCCTGGTGTGATAGTGGTTGTCCAGTTGCTGGTTCCCTTTGTTAGAAACCATGGGCAAATGTCCTTATAGATAGCGTTTTTACGATTCCTCTCGTGATTATGAGTGTGTATTTTTTGCACTTTCTTCCTGGGTCATCTTGTGGCCACTCTAGCATCATGTGGATTTGTCACCTTCTACTTTCTCTTTTATTCTGTGTGTGCCCCGGACATGAAGCAGTTCTGGCCACCCACCCAGGCATCCCGCAAGGATGAGCAAAGGACTGTGTCTGCTCTACCCCGACTTGTGTGATACCCCTGTACTTTAAAGGGGCAGAGCAGAAGGGCAGAGGAACGCTGGTTTCTGTAGGGTCCCACGGAATTGTGGAGGAACTGCAGTGTCATAGCAACGTGTCTTACACGTTCAGCTTCCTCTCTGCGAACTTTGACTGCTCAATTTGGGGAGCCAGCCAGGGTGGAAGTCCAGCGTGGTCATCAGGCTCTCTGCTGACTGCTGAACTTGACAGCTTCTGGGCCAAGAAACTAGCTGAGAAGTAGCAGCTCGCTCTGTCTGCCTCCCTCTGGGTAGAAGCAACCGCCTCTCATTATACAGGCAGCATGGTGGAAGGTGATGCTTTATCCACAGGGGCAGCTCTGCTGGACCCAGTTGGTCTTACTCAGCCGAGCTCCCTCAGCTTTAGAGCTTCTAGCTCAGGCCCTGAGACCTGTGTTCCATCTGCAGCAGGTGGTGGCTATGGATAGTGGGTGACATGGTCAAGTATGTGTATGTGCTGGTGTGTGGAATGCTTCCTGCCCTTTGCCTTTCTCTTTCATGGAAGTTCAAATGCTACCAACTAGTTATGCACCTTTGAGCACTTTTCTTTCCTCTTTGGGCCTCTGCTTTCTTGCTTAAAATTAGCAGGAAAAAATATGCTTATAGCGTCCATTGAGGTTTGATGTGGTTCTTCTTTTTGGCTACGTCCTGTGGTGCTGAGGAGTGGGTCCAAGGTCTGAGGTCTCGCTCCTGGACCAAGATACTGTGTCTGTCCCTGCCCTGTTCCCTGCCCCAGTTGGTCAGGCCATTAGCTGAGTTCCTTACCTTTCCTCCACCTCTTCCAACTCTTTCTTTTTTCTTTGAGACAGTCTCACTGTTACCCAGGCTGGAGTGCAGTGGCACGTTCTCGGCTCACTGCAACCTCTGCCTCCTGGGTTCAAGTAATTTTCCTGTGTCAGCCTCCCAAGTAGCTGGGATTTCAGGTGTGTGACACTACACCTAGCTAAATTTTGTATTTTTAGTAGAGATGGAGTTTTACCATGTTGGCCAGGCTGGTCTTCAACTCCTGACCTCAAGTGATCCACCCACCTCGGCCTCCAAAGTACTGGTGTTACAGGCTTGAGCCACTATGCCTGGCTACCCCCCACATTTTTTTTTTTTTTTTGAGATGGTATCTTGCTCTATTACCCAGGCTGGAGGGCAGTGGCGCAGCTTTGGCTCACTGCAACCTCTGCCTCCCTGGTTCAAGCAATTCTCCTGCCTCAGCCTCCCTAGTAGCTGGGACTACAGTGATGCACCACCACGTCCAGCTAATTTTTGTATTTTTAGTAGAGACGGGGTTTTACCATGTTGGCCAGGATGGTCTCGAAGTCCTGACCTTGGGTGATCCACCCACCCTGGCCTCCCAAGGTGCTGGGATTACAGGTGTGAGCCACTGTGCCCGGCCTTCTTGGTTTTTTAAAAAAGAATTTAAACCAGGCGCCGTGGCTCACGCCTGTAATCCCAGCACTTTGGGAGGCCAAGGTGGGTGGATCACATGGTCAAGAGATCGAGACCATCCTGGTCAACATGGTGAAACCCCGTCTTTACTAAAAATACAAAAAATTAGCTGGGCATGGTGGCGTGTGCCTGTAATCCCAGCTACTCAGGAGGCTGAGGCAGGAGAATTGCCTGAGTCCAGGAGGCGGAGGTTGCGGTGAGCCGAGATCGCGCCATTGCACTCCAGCCTTGGTTAAAAAAAAAAAGAAAAGAAAAGAAAAAAAATTAAAAACTTTATCCTCTCATAGCTCAGTAAAAACAGAGAAAAAGGAGTTACCCCTGTGGTCTCATCTTCTTATATTAATTTGGTATATTTAGATATTTTTAAAATTACATTTTCTAGATTATTAAAATCCATTTTCTTTACAGAAAGTTTGAATAATTTAGAAAAGCAAAAGGAAGAAAATTAAAATTAAAATCCCCTCCAAGTTCACCAGAAACCACTGCTAACCTTATTTCTACATGTTTGTGTATATAGCTTCTGTGATTATGCTGCAGACATATATCCTTTTTCTTTCATTTACTCTGTCAGCTTTCTCATGTCATTAAAAATGATTTGAGGATTTACATTTTGTAATGGCTGCGTAGTGATACATTGTACATTCTATGGCTTTAACCCTTTCATATTATGGCCACTTAGTTTCCAGTTGTTAAAAATTAAATACTGCTATGATGAGCAACATCCTTGTATATAAATCTTCCTGTGAAATGCTGATTATTTATTTATTTTAAAAGTAAATACCCAAGAAATAGAATTTCTGGGTCAAAGGGTTTGAACATTGAGGCTTTTGATGCATATCACCAAATTGCCTTCTCAGAAGAATGTACCAATTTACGTGCCAGCCAGCAGTGTACATTTTATTGTCTCTTTTCTAATATTAGTTGTTTTTTGGCATCTGATTAGTGAAACATGGAATTTAATCCTAAACTAGCATTTTTTTTTTTTTTTGAGACGGAGTTTTGTTCTCGTAACCCAGGCTGGAGTGCAATGGTGCGATCTCGGCTTACCGCAACCTCCGCCTCCTGGGTTCGGGCAATTCTCCTGCCTCAGCCTCCTGAGTAGCTGGGACTACAGGCACACGCCACCACGCCCAGCTAATTTTTTGTATTTTTAGTAGAGATGGGGTTTCACCATGTTGACCAGGATGGTCTCAATCTCTTGACCTTGTGATCCACCTGCCTCTGGCCTCCCAAAGTGCTGGGATTACAGGTGTGAGCCATCCTGCCCGGCTGCATTTTTTTTTTTTCTGAGCTGGGATCTGTCTTGGCTGCCCAGGCTGGACTCAAATTTCTGAGCTCAAGTGATCCTCTCTCTTCAACCTCCTAGGTAGCTGGGACTGTAGGTGTGTACCATCACCCTTACCTTAAAATTAGCATTTCTGTGATTGTTATGCAGTTGAATATTTTAAAATACATTTATTGATCTTTTTGTTTATTATATTCCGGTTCTTTGCACATTTCTCTGTGGGGGTGTTTATGTCTTACGGATAAGGGCATACTGTTTTTGAAGAATACATTCCAACCTTTTAGCTGCCATTTGTTGCAAGCATTTTTCTCTGATGGTTGCAGACCACGTAATTTTTATGGTGTGATAATTATAATTAGGGTGTGAGATATATGTTGTGATTTCTTTTTCTGTAGAAATCTATTTTAAATGTCTATAGTCAAATCTCTCATTCTTTGAAAATAAACATTTATTTTGTGCTTAAAAGAAAATGCCTGCCCATCCCTGAATCAATTAGCCTGAGTAGTTTTCTGAATTTCATTTAGAGGTACCTAAATGTTAACACTTACTGAAATGTATTTGGATTTATGGCGTGCTTTGAAAATCTGAGTTTATTTATTTTTCTAGTTATTCCCTGGCTTTTCCTACCTTTTTCTCACGACTTTAAAGAGTCAACATTTTTTCTTTTTTTGAAACAGGGTCTGGCTGTATCACCCAGGCTAGAGTGTAGTGGCGCTCACAATAGCCTCTGCCTCCCAGGCTCAAGGGATCCTCCCACCTCAGCCTCCTGAGTAACTGGGACCACAGGGGTGTACCACCACACCTGGCTAATTTTTGTAATTTTGGTAGAGATGGAGTTTTACCATTATTTGCCAGGCTGCTCTTGAACTCCTGGGCTCAAGCAGTCCTCCTGCCTCAGCCTGTCAAAGTGCTGGGACATTTCTGAAACATAAAAAGAACTCTTCATTCTCAGCAAACTAACACAGGAACAGAATACCAAAACCACATGTTCTCACTCATAAGTGGGAGTTGAACAATTAGAACATGAGAGCATAATGGGCACAGGGAGGGGAAATCACACACTGGGGCCTGTAGTGGGGTGAGGGACAAGGGGAGGGGGATAGCATTAGGAGAAACATCTAATGTAGATAATGGATTGATGGGTGCAGTAAACCACCGTGGCACATATATACCTATGTTAACAAACCTGGACGTTCTGCACGTATGTCCCAGAACTTAAGTATAGTAATAAAAGAAAATTCTAAATTGACCCTTATATAGATACTTTCCCTGTACCACTGATGTTCTTGCCGAATTCCTCATTGAATTAATTTTTGTAGCTTAGAAATAACTTTCCTATGGTCAAGAGGTTCCTTTTATTATTCTTTTTAACCATTCCCAGTAATTCATTCTTACAGAAGGATTTTACAACCGTTAAGACACCCTTCTCTGGACACGGTGGCTCATGCCTATAATCCCAGCATTTTGTGAGGCTGAGGTGGGTAGATCACCTGAGGTCAGGAGTTCAAGACCAGCCTGGCCAATGTGGTAAAACCTTGTCTCTACTAAAAATACAAAAATTAGCTGGGCGTGATGGTAGACTGTTGTAATCCCAGCTGCTGCAGAGGCTGAGGCAGGAGGATCACTTGAACCAAGAAGGCAGAGGTTGCAGTGAGTCGAGATTGAGCTACTGCTCTCTAGCTTGGGTGACAGCAAGACTCTGTCTCAAAAAAAAAAAAACTTCCTTCTAAACTTTTTTCTTTTTTTTTCCTTCTATACTTTTTCTTAAAAAAAAAAAAGGAGGGGGGCCGGGCACAGTGGCTCACGCCTGTAATCCCAGCACTTTGGGAGGCCAAAGCGGGTAGATCACGAGGTCAAGAGATCGAGACCATCCTGGTGAAACCCCGTCTCTACTAAAAATACAAAAAATGAGCTGGGCATGGTGGACCGTGCCTGTAATCCCAGCTACTCGGGAGACTGAGGCAGGAGAACTGTCTGAACCCAGGAGGCGGAGGTTGCGGTGAGCCGAGATCGCGCCATTGCACTCCAGCCTGGGTAAGAAGAACACAAGAGCGAAACTCCATCTCAATTTAAAAAAAAAAAAAAAAAAGGATGAGATTATATGTTTTATGCAGTGGTTTCTTGATTTTGTTAAATACTATTATTATAATAACACTTTCCATTATTATTAAAAGTATTCTAAACATGTAAAATGTCTGCATGTTATTTCACTATTTCCTTTTGTTATTTAGGGGAGAATATTGTCAGAACTGCTGGAAAAAATACACAACGTAATTGTTTTAGTATCTGCCTCTTATAATAGAATGGACGTTCTGTAGGGCTGAGCCATATATTAAGTTTCTTTTTTTTGAGACAGGGTCTTGCTCTTTCATCCAGGCTGAATGCAGTGGCACAGTCATGGCTCACTGCAGCCTCCACCTACTGAAACAATCAAATCCTCCTCCCTCAGCCTCTCAGGTAGCTGAGATAATCATGTGCTTCCACGCCCAGCTAATTTTTCGATTTTTTTTTTTTTTTGAGACGGAGTTTTGCTCTTGTTAACCAGGCTGGAGTGCAATGGTGCAATCTCGGCTCCTCAGCGCAACCTCCGCCTCCTGGGTTCAGGCAATTCTTCTGCCTCAGCCTCCTGAGTAGCTGGGATTATAGGCACGCGCCACCATGCCCAGCTAATTTTTTGTATCTTTAGTAGAGATGGGGTTTCACCATGTTGACCAGGATGGTCTCGATCTCTTGACCTCATGATCCATCCGCCTCCCAAAGTGCTGGGATTACAGGCGTGAGCCACCGTGCCCGGCCCTAATTTTTCTATTTTTTGTAGAGACAAGATCCTACTATGTTGCACAAGCTGGTCTCAAATTTCTGAGCTCAAACAATCTTCCTCGGCCTCCCAGTGTGTTGGGATTACAGGCATGAGCCACTGCCTGGCCCCTAAAATTTTAAAATACAGGCTGAATACCCCTTTTCCTAAATGCTTGGGACTGGAAGTATTTTGGATTTTGGATTTTCTTGGATTTTGGGATATTTGTGTATCCATAATGAGATTTTTTGGGGGCTCTGGCGCACATTTAAACACGAAATTTTCATGTACATCTTAGGCACATAGTCTGAAGGTAATTTTATACATTTTAAATAATTTTGTTTATAAAACAGAGCTTGCATACACTGAGCCATCAGAAAAGATGATCTCAGCCGCCCATGTGGATAATCTGTGGGGTCACATCAGCACTCAAAAAGTTTAAGATTTTGGAGCATTTCAGATTTTGGATTTTTAGATTAGGGATGCTCAGCCTATATTGCATACTCAGTATTAAGCTTGGGTACCTTGAGAGTATAGGAGTTGCTCTCTAAATATTTAGAAAATCTAAAAATAGGAATGATTTGATCACCCCCATCAGTAATGCTGCACTAGGTATCTTTTTCAGTGTACCTCATTTAAGTAACCTATGCTACATCATATGACCAAAAGGCATTTATACATTTATACAATTCTTTTCCTTTTCTTTCTTTTGAGATCGAGTCTCTTGGAGTACAGTGGTGTGATCTCTGGCTTACTGTAACCTCTACCTCCTGGGTTCAGGCAATTCTCCTGCCTCAGCCTCCCAAGTAGCTGTGATTACAGATGCATTTTTTAATAGAGATGGGGTTTAGCCATGTTGGCCAGGCTGTTGTCGAAAATCCTGACCTCAGGTGATCTACTCATCTCGGTCTCCCAAGATGGAATTCTTAGAAAGTAGTTTTTAAAAATTTTATTTATATTTCTTATTTTTTTGAGACAGAGTCTCACTCTCGCCAGGCTGCAACCTCTGCCTCCTGGCTTCAAGCAAGTCTCCTTCTCAGTCTCCCGAGTAGCTGGGATTACAAGCGCACACCACCACATCCAGCTAATTTTTGTATTTTTAGTAGAGACAGGGTTTCACCATTTTGGCCAGGATAGTCTCCATCTCTTGACTTTGTGATCGACCCGCCTTGGCCTCCCAAAGTGCTGGGATTATAGGAGTGAAGCACTACCGTGCCTGGCCTAAAAGGTAGTTTTGACACATCATTCAAGATCTTTTTGGTTAATTGGGAAGTCTGTTATTAAGTGTTTATAAGGCTCTCTGGTAGTTAATGCATTATTCTTGTGAAGCCATTGCATGTCGTCCTCTTCCTCATAATGATGTGTTTAAAGTTCTCTGAAAACATGGAGAAGATGCTATAGGTTTAAATCAAAAGTCACTGAAACTACTGGATGCCCATTTCTCAGTGCAGTGTCAAACCAATGACTTGAGGACAGGTGGCTTGGGCCAGGTGTGTTTCATGGGGGTGTGTCATCACCAAGCCCAGTGGCTAGTTTTAGATAGGTAAAAATGGTTTGAAAAACAAAGTCTGTCCTCTTCCTCTGAAAAAGTCCTTCCAAGGGGTGGATAGCTTTCAGTAGAAGTTTGCAAAGTTCTAGATAACCTCTTTGTCAGTGGCCAAAGGTCATTGTAGACAGATCTTTCTGAAGGCTGGAGCCTGAGGGAAGGGATGAGGAGGGTGTGGAGGGTTGTGGAGGGATGCGGAGGAGGAGGAGTGCTAGAGAGCAGAGAAGAGAGAACCCCAGGCGATCTACTTAGGGAATTCTGGTTTTGAGATAAGAAACAACATTGCAAGAATGGCTTGCAGTGGGGAATGCTTTGATATTTTCCATCAAAGCAAATCTTGAGTCTTAAGTAATGAATTTTCTTAAAATGCTTACTTTCATTCATTCATTCATGGAGTTAAATTTCCTGTTGGTTGGGGGCAGATGGTGGCTCACTGAGAGGAGAGCAAAGGTAAGCATGGGGGTGCAGTTGAACTCTTTCTAGCTCAGGAATCCTAAGTGGTTCAGAATGACAAGGGTTTCAAAAGGGGAAATATGAATGATAGAGCTGGAGAGGTAGACCAGATATCTAACTTAGAACTCCATCTACCTTGCTGAGGCTAAGCCATCTGCCAACCACCTGTTGAGGTCACTTAATCTTTCTTTGCCTCTAATTCCTTATCTGTAAGCTGGATGAAGTAAACTCCCTACAGGTGCTGCTGCTGTTTGGGTAAAACGAGCTAATGCATGTAGAATACTGAAATGCCTGGCACATAGCAAACACTCACATGCCAGCCATTGTTATTAATAAAGAGGAAACATCTCATCAATCCTGTTTTGGAAGTTAACAAGATCATCGAGTTGGGACTTGAATAATTTTTTGCTGGTTTTACGCCTTCTTTTCCCAATTCAAAGATTAACTCAGGTTTGGCTCTCAAGCTAAGAACTCCGTCCATCTCTTAGAGTTGAACGGCAGTAGCTTAGGGAAGGTCTGCTTCACTTTTCTGTTCTTTTTTTTTTTTCTTGAGATGGAAGTTTTGTTCTTGTTGCCCAGGCTAGAGTGCAGAGGTGCGATCTAGGCTCACTGCAACCTCTGCCTCCCAGGTTCAAGTGATTCTCCTGCCTCAGCCTCCTGAGTAGCTGGGATTACAGGTGCCTGCCACTATATGCAGCTTAATTTTTGGTATTTTTAAAATTTTTATTTATTTTATGTAATTTTTTTTAAGATGAGGTTTCACCATGTTGGTCAGGCTGGTCTTGAACGCCCGATGTCAGGTGATCTGCCCGCCTTGGCCTCCAAAGTGCTTGGATTACAGGTGTGAGCCACCATGCCCCGCCGGTATATTTTTTTAGTAGAGATGGGGTTTCACCATGTTGGCCAGGCTGGTCTTGAACTCCTGACCTCAAGTGATCCACCTGCCTCGGCCTCCCAAAGTACTGGGGTTATAGGCGTGAGCAGCCACTGTGCCTGGCCTTCTGTTCGTTCTTCACTCAGTGTACAACCACATGATGGACATAACCCTGAGGAGAATTTTCTCTGCAAGGTGTTGAAATAACACTTTTGAAATAAAGATTACAGAAAGCACCGAACTCTTAAATGCCTTAAACTGTTGGGTTAAGGAAGGTTTGTATTACCTGGTAGGTGAGAACCTCAACCTTTTGTTGGCACTTGAGAATTTGGAAAGCACTTTTCTGATATTCTCTTCTGAGTTACTCTCCCAAAATGCATTGTTCCCATCTTACAGATGACCAGCTGAGAGGTGAAATCAGGTTCCCCTCTCATGTCACTTATTTTTGAAAGCCAGGGGAGTGATTGAACTGGGATGCAATAATAAAGGGCGTTCTAGAAGGGGAAGCACCCTTTCCTTCTCTGCCTGCTTTTCCTTGGAGTTCCTGCAGGCAAGATTCCAGGCTAGGCACTTGGGTGAAAGGGCTCTGCCACCTGGTACTCCTGATGCAGCTCTGGGGAGGGTGTATGAAGCTTTCTGGGGGAAAGGAATGGAGTGGGGAGAAAATGCCTCCTTTCGAGGAAAAAAACATTTATTATCAGTTGCTCCTACCCTACCCCAACCCTCCTGCTTTCCACCCACAGCAACCCTGGGGAGAGAGATAAGAGTCCCAGGGGAAAATCCTTGTCTTCCCTGCTCCTAGAACCCAACAGATTTGCAGTTCTGTCTTTTTGACCAGCTTCTACTCCAGGAAAATCACTTGATCTTTGAAGCCCTAGTTTCCTCATTTATGAAACCAGGACAGTTTCACTTTGTGGGTTTCACTTTGTGGGTTACATGAATAACAAATGTCTGGCAAGCAGTAAGTACTCAGTTATATTTTCCTTCTTCCCAATTATATCAGTGACTTTGAATTCAAGGAATGAGGCAAAGGATTAGTGACTTTGTTATCTTTTCTCCATAGCTGAAATTTTCTTTCCAGATTAATTTTTAGCCTGAAATTTTGGAATATAAATTGAATAAACCAAATGACTCTAAAATATATTACTTAAAAAAAGTTTTCCCCTTATTTTTTTTCCTGAGTATAAAGTAGTACATTCTTATTATAAAATAGAACAGCCAAACCATATATATTATAGAAAATGTGCCATAGTCCTTCCTTTGAGATTTTTCTTAGTCATATCTTAACCCATATATGTCCACTTCTATAGAAACACATGCATATAACTTCATATATGTTCCCGTGTGTACCTTGTACTTCATGCTTTTTAAGGGAAATGGGATCATATTTTATGTATTGTTTGATAGATAACTTGCTTTATAAAAATTATTATTTTGATTTTGGGATGGAGTCTTGCTCTGTCGCCCAGGCTGGAGTGCAGTGGTGTTATCTTGGCTCACTGCAACCTCTGCCTCCCGGGTTCAAGCGATTTTCCTGCCTCAGGCTCTTGAGTAGCTGGGATTACAGGTGCCTGCCACCACCACGACACCTGGCAAATTTTTGTATTTTTAGTAGAGATGGGGTTTCACGTGTTGGCCAGGCTGGTCTCGAACTCCTGACTTCAGGTGATCTACCTGCCTCGGCTTCCCAAAGTGCTGGGCGTGAGCAACCATGCCTGGCCAACAACTTGCTTTTTAAAAAAAAAAAAAAAATTTTGTGTGTGTTTTAGAGACAGTGTCGCTCTGTTGCCCAGGCTGGAATGCAGTGACAGTCATAGCTCACTGCAGCTTAGAGCTCTTGGGCTCAAGCAATTTTTCCCTCCTCAGCCTCCTAATGTGTTGGGATTATAGGCATGAGCCACTGTGTCCTGCTGCCTTTTTTTCCCCCCAAACAAAATCTCTTCAATGTCTTTTCATGTGGGTACATTAAAAAATATAATAAGCAAACTCAGATCTTTACTGGTTACACTACATTGTATGGATGTCATATAGCTTGTCCTGTTGAGGAACCTTAGGCTGGTTTCCATTGTTTTCATAGTTATAACCCAGGGGCTCTAGTAATCCATGAATGTCTATGTACATCTTTGTGTTTAAGCGGGAGTGAAAATAGCTGTAGGATACACATCTAGAAATGGAATTGCCAACACCACATTTTGGAAGATACTGCCATATTGCCCTCCAGTGAAGTTGTGCCAATTTGTACTTTGTGAACAATAATGATCTGAATACTTGTTTATTTCCTCCTCCCTTACCTTTTTCCAGTCTCTACCATACCTGAAACACAAACTCCTTGAGGGCAGAGAACTTGGCCATCTTGTTCACTGTGAGGCCTAGCCCAGTGTCTGGCATATATAACTTCTTTGAATGACTGAAGAAAGTCTGTTTTTCTTTGCTTTTACCACTGTTACCCTTTGGTAACTGGTGGGGGAGAGATAGGGTTTTCTTGTTTTAATTTTCCTTACCTCAATGATGTTAAATATTTTTTCATTTTATTCTTCTTTTTGCCTTTCACGTGATTTACCCATTTTTCAAGTGGGGTTTTATTTGTAAGAGTTCCTTGTATATTTGGGATATTATAGTATGCACTGGAAATATTTTCCCACTTTTTCATTCCTTTTTAAATTAGTTTGATTATTTCTTTTACATATATATATATATATCTATAGATATATATATAGATATACGTATATCTATAGATATATATATACACACATATTTTTTGGTGATGGAGTCTTGCTCTGTCCCAGAATGGAGTATAGTGGCATGATTTCAGCTCACTGCAACCTCCGCCTCCCAGGTTCAAGTGATTTTCCTCCCTCAACCTCCCGAGTAGCTGGGATTACAGGCGCCCACTACCACACCCAGCCAATTTTTGTATTTTTAGTGGAGTCAGAGTATTGCCATGTTGGCCAGGCTGGCCTCGAACTCCTGAACTCAAGTGATTTGCCTCAGCCTCCCAAAGTGCTGGGATTACAGGTATGAGCCACTGCACATGGCCTCTTTTACATAATTTTTGTTTTTTGTTTCTAATTATAGAGACAGGGTCTCTGTGTTGGCCAAGGTGGTCTAGAACTCTTGGCCTCAAGCCATCTTCCTGCCTTGGCCTCCCAAAGTGCTGGGATTGTGGCCATGAGCCACCATACCTGGCCCATAACAAAAGTTTCTTTTTTTTGACAGAGTCTCACTTCTGTCACCCAGACTAGAGTGCAGTGGTGCGATTATGGCTCACTGCAGCCTCAACCTCCTGGGCTCAGGTGATCCTCCCATCTTAGCCTCCCAAGTAGCTGGGACCACAAATGCCCACCGCCAAGCCTGGCTGATTTTTGTATTTTGTAGAGATGGGATTCTGCCATGTTGCCCAGGCTGGTCTCAAACACTTGGGCTCAAGCCAATCACTTGTCTCAGCCTCCCAAAGTGCTAGGATTACAGGTGTAAGCCAGCATGCCCGTCCGTAAAAGTTTTGAAGTTAAATTTTTATTATCAGGTTTATTGGGCTTAATCTTAATTATTTTGTGTTTCATGTCCCATTTAGGAAATGCCTTCTCCACTTTAAGATTTTAATAATATCTGTCTTTTTTTAAATTAAAAAAAGCCTTTCCTCAATCTTTGATACTTTGACACTTATGATGGTGCATAAGGAATAAATTTGTTATTTATTAATTATTTATTAATAAATTAGTTATTCCTCTGTTATTTTCCATACGGCCATTATTGCTTTTCCCACAATCACTGACTGTATTAAACCTCGACATAGTGGAATAAGATACAGCCATAACAAGAATGAAGAAGGTCCTTTTGTATATCCATGAAAGAAACCTAGTATGTGTTACTAAATTAAAAATCCTTTCCCGGCTGGGCGTGGTGTCTCACGCCTGCAATCCCAGCACTTTGGGAGGCCGAGGCAGGTGGATCACAAGGTCAAGAGATCGAGACCATCCTGGTCAACATGGTGAAACCCCGTCTCTACTAAAAATACAAAAAATTAGCTGGGCATGGTGGTACGTGCCTGTAATCCCAGCTACTCGGGAGGCTGAGGCAGGAGAATTGCCTGAACCCAGGAGGCGGAGGTTGCGGTGACCCGTGATCACGCCACTGCACTCCAGCCTGGGTAACAAGAGTGAAACTCTGTCTCAAAAAAAACGAAAAAACAAAAAAACACACCTTTCCCTCATTCCCTCAAATGTCAGCCTGAATGACACTATTAATTAGCCTTTCCTAGAAATGGAGTGGCACGTTGAAAGTGATGAATGTTGGAGTTGGGTGTTCCCAGCAACCAATTCTGGTTCTTCTCCTTTTTCCCAAGCTGCTGAACCTGTCATCTCCATTTTCTGTAAAATAGGCACAACACTCACCTAGTTATAAATAATTTTTTTTTTGCCATATAAGGATACTTTATTTTGGCCATATAAAATTTAGAAATGTTAGCCAGGCATGGTGGTGCCCGCCTATAGTCCCAGCCGCTCGGGAGGCTGAGGTGGGAGGATCACTTGAGCCTAAGAGGTCGAGGCTGTAGTGAGCTGAGATCGTGCCACTGCACTCCAGCCTGGGTAACAGTGAGACCCTGTAAATAAATAAATAAATGGGAAAGATACTATAGGCCAAAATTTAAAAAAACCATTTAAAAATGTTTAATCGGCAAAGAATGTGGTAAACCAAATGCAAAGGTTTAAAAGAAAACGACAAAGAACAAATGCATTCCAAAATGTCAGCTCTCCATAATTTGTGAGTCTCAGGCTAAACTAATAAAAATGCCGATAAATTAACGGGGTGTGTTTTGTCATTGTTTTTGTTTGTTTCTTTTAGGGAGACAGGCTTCGCTGTGTCACCCGGGCTGGAGTACAGTGCTGTGATCATAGCTCCCTGCAGCCTTGAATTCCTGGGCTCGAGCAGTCTTTAGCCTGGCTAACTTTTAGATTTTATAGAGACAGGATCTTCCTGTGTTGCCCGAGTTGGTCTTGACCTCCTGCTTTGGCCTCCCACAGTGCTGGGTTTAGAGATGTGTGCCACCATGCCTGGATTTCTTTGTTGTTTTAAAAACCAGTCAGCACCTGTTGAAATAAATATGAGGTTACTTGTACAGATTGCTTTTCACAGCTTATAGCACACAGACATGATTTTTAGAGCCAGGCATGGTGGCTCGTGCCTGTAGTCACAGCACTTTGGGAGGCCAAGGTGGGCGGATCACTTTTTCTGGAGTTTGAGACCAGCCTGACCAACATGGTAAAACCCCATCTCTAGTGAAAATACAAAAATTAGCCAGGTGTGGTGGCGTGCCTGTAATCCCAGCTACCCAGGAGGCTGAGGCAAGAGAATTGCTTGAATTTGGGAGGTGGAGTTTACAGTAAGCCAAGATTGTGCCACTGCACTCCACCCTGGGTGACATAGCAAGACTCCATCTCAAAAAAAAAGATTTTCAATGTTTTAAAGGTCTCTACATGGTTATGTCAAACTGGAATTATGTATTAAGTAATGATGGGCCAATTAATTAAAACATAATGATTGAATTCCAGACAGTCCAATGCCTGGGAATAATATGTTCTTAGTAATCACAGTACTGAGTGTGATGGTTCATGCCTGTAGTACTAGCTACTTGGGAGGCTGAGATAGGAGGATCCCTTCAGCTCAGAGTTCAAGACCAGCTGGGGAAACATTGCAAGACCCTATCTGTAAAATAATAAGTAATATGGCTGGGCATGGTGGCTCATGCCTGTAATCCCAGCACTTTGGGAGGCCAAGGCAGCTGAATCAACTGAGGCCAGGAGTTCGAGACCAGCCTGGCCAACATGGTGAAACCCCATCTCTACTAAAGACACAAAAATTAGCTGGGCGTGGTGGCACACGCCTGTAATCCCAGCTAAACCTACTTGGGAGGTTGAGGCAGGAGAATTGCTTGAATCTGGGAGGCGGAGATTGCAGTGAGCCAAGGTGGTGCTACTGCACTCCAGCCTGGGCAGCAGAGCAAGACTCCATCTCAAAAATAAGTAAATAAATAAGAATTACATTAAAACCATCTATATTCTGGAAGTACTTTAAAGAAAAAAGAGCCATCCAAAAGATTTTCTGTCCAAGTTGAAGTGTGTCGTAAAGTCTGTGAACAGATTAGACTCAGCACAGAAGTGTTGGAAGCCCTGGCGAGTCAGTCAGCAGCACTTATTACAGGCCCACAGGGCAGGTCACCTTTTCACTGGGGGATGTGGTAGACATCCTTGGTTGAAGACAGATTGAAGCAGGTCCCTAAAATTTCGTTTCATGACTTCATGATGACCCATTTGAAGGACAGACACAGCAGCCACTCACTGAAGCATCAAAACCTTTCTAGTCCCAAGTGACTCTACCTGCCTGCCTGGAACCCTGCTGGTGTCCACCCTAGACCAAGCAGGTGCCTGGCGGTCAGGACAGACCATCAGTGGGGCTGGGGGAGGGGACCCTGGTTTAATAAACTTTGTGCTCCTATTTTGCTCTAGTCACTGCAGAAACAGGATTGTGATTTATATGATACTATGTGGAAAAATCACATTAACAGGCCAGGTGCCTCAGAGGGTCTCAGTAAGTGTTACTTTTCTTCTGCCACTAACTTCAGCAATTTTTTTTGTGGATATTTGGAGGAGAAGAGAGGGAAGGCAGATCAGGGGTGGGAAGACCCACTTTGCTCTTTAGTGAAATGGGCTCTGGAGTCAGGTTTCAGAGGCCACTGTGCTATGGTTAGAATTACTACTTAGAAAAAAAAACTATTAAAAAAAAGATTAAATCCCAGCACTTCAGAAGGCCGAGATGGGCAGATCACTTGAGCCCAGGAGTTCAGGACCAGCCTGGGCAACGAAGTGTCCCCGTCTCTAAAAACATACAAAAATTAGCCAGGTGTGGTGGTGACATCTGTGGTCCTAGCTACTCGGGAGACTGAGGTGGGAAAATCGCTTTCACCTGGGTGGTCGAGGCCTGCAGTGAGCCGAGACTGCATCACTGCACTTCAGCCTGGACAACAGAGCAAGACCTGTCTTAAAAAAGAAATTACTACTTGGAAGAATGTGTAGAGTCTCTGCTCTGAATGAGGAAGGTGTTTTGCCTTTTGTTTTAAAGGAGCCACTCTTGGCGAAGCACGGTGGGTGGCTCATGCCTATAATTAATTCTAGTACTTTGGGAGGCTGAGGCGGGCAGATCACCTGAGGTCAGGGGTTCGAGACCAACCTGGCAAACATGGTGAAACCCTGACTCTACTAAAAATACAAAAATTAGCCAGTTGTGATGGCTTATGCCTGTAATCCCAGCTACTTAGGAGGCTGAGGCAGGAGAATCACTCAAACGTGGGAGGTGGAGGTTGTGATGAGGTGAGATTGCGCCATTGCACTCCTGTCTGAGTGACAGAGTGAGACTCTGTCTCAAAAAAAAAAAAATTAAATAAATAAAGGAGTCACTCTACACAAGTGGCTACCATGATTGTTCCAACCCCATCATTTCACAGGAGGAGAAAGGAAGCCCAGAGTAAAGATGGAATGTTTATGGGTCATACAAGCTGTGTTGGAACTGGGAAGAGGTGGGGGTCTGTTTTCACTACGCATTACAGTGATCAATTCTTAGGTATACTAAGACTTGTTAGCCACTGCGTTGAGGTTGTGACAGGTGACTTGCTGTTCTTCCTCACCTCTTTCTTTCCACGGGCAAAGAAGATAGCTGTGCAAAGAAAACACCCTGGCTCTGTGCTTTGCAGGTTGGGGACTTCTCTTGCCCAGCCAGGTGCTCTGTGCTTGGGTGGATTTGGGAGATTCTTAACCTTCTGCTGCCATTCTCCAGCCAGTGACTCTGCCTGGCAACTTCGATTTGGGTGTTTAGAGGACCCTGTGAGTCCTGAGTAGTACAGTAACCACACATGCTCTAGGAATTCACAGAGAGTGGGCAAGAGTAGATTCCTAAAGCATGAGAGCTGGAGGGAGCCTATTTCCAATATGGACCAGTATCACCTGAGAGTTTGTTAGAAATGCAGAATCTTGGGCCTGCTGCAGAATCAGAACCTGCAGGTTGCCAGGCGATTATGAATATACTGCAGTTTGAGAAGCACTGATCTAGCCTTTCTATACCCTACCCTCCCATTTTATAGGTGGGAAAATTGAGGCTCAGAGATGCTGTGTGACTTGTCCCAGAACACAGAGTAGTACTTCAATCAGTCTTTTTTTTTTAAACTTTAAAAAAATTTTTAATAAATTTTTTTTAAAAAAAGATGGGGTGTCACCACATTGGCCAGGCTGGTCTCGAACTCCTGACCTCAGGTGATCCATCCATCTTGGCCTCTCAAAGTGCTGGGATTATGGGCGTGAGCCACCATGTTTTTTAAAAAAGAGCTTTACTTATAGTCCCAGCTACTTGGAAGGGTGAGGTGGGAAGATCACTTGAGCCCAGGAGTTGGAGGCTGCAGTGAGCCTGAATAGCCACTGCACTCCAGCCTGGGCAATAGAGCATCTCTTTAAGAAAAAAATAAAAGCAGGCCAGGTACAGTAGCTCACACCTGTAATCTCAGCACTTTGGGAGGCCGAGGCAGGCAGGTTGCTAGAGTTCAGGAGTTCAAGACCGGTCTGGGCAACATAGTGAGACCCATCTCTACAAAAAGTACAAAAAGCCAGGTGTGGTGTGTGCCTATAATCTTAGCTATTTGGGAGGCTGAGGTGGAAGGATCACCTGAGCCTGGGAGGTTGAGGCTGCAATGAGCCATGATAGTGCCACTGCCCTTCAGCCTGGGTGACAGAGTAAGACCTTGTCTCAAAAAAAAAAAAAAAAAAGCTTTATTGTGATATGATTCACATACCCTACAATTCACCCATTTCCTGTATAAAATTCAATGTTTCTTAGTATTCAACTAAATATACTAAACCATCACAACTAATTTCGGAACATTTGTGTCCCTTCTTAGAGAAATCATGCACCCCTAGCGGTCATTTTCCATTCTCCTTTCCCCCACCCTCAGTCAACCAGTTATCTACTTTCTATCTCTACACACTTGCCTATTCTAGACTTTTCACATACATGATATCACACAAGTGGTGGTCTTTTGTGGCTGGCTTTTTTCTACACTTGATCTTAGCCAAAAGGTGGAGTAGCCATTGTGGCTAGCTTTTTTTCTTTATCTTTTCCCATGGGGCATTTTATTTGTAAATATATGTATTACATCCCTAGAAAAAGAATCCCAGGATTTTCCCTCCTGTGCATTTTCGTCTTGCTGCTTCATGGTCCATGATGCCAGCTGAGGTTGTCAATACAATGAAACCAAACTGGCGGGATGGAAGCAGATGATTCTGCCATTTTTCTAGATCTTTGAGTTGCACATCAAGTCTGGAGCTTATCACACCACACTTGTTAGTCTGCCTGTGAGGTTCACAACAATTTTCCCAGCTCTGTGATCGTCAGTGATTTCAAATTCGCCAATGTAACCGTGCTTTATCATCACAGTGAGAAACCGGACGATAACTTCGGAGCATGGCCTGATAAGCACCTGGCGTTTGCCTCTCTTTTTGGCATTGCTGATGCTTTTGAGAGCATCAGTCAGGACATTCATGCGCACCATTGTGGCGGCACGGAAAGGTGGCGGAAAGAGCGTGACTAGCTTTTTTTTTATCACCATCATACCATTATGGTTTTAAGGGTCTTCCATGTTGAGCATATGTCAGTATTTCATTCCTTTTTTTATTGCTAAATAATACTCTACTGTGGGATGGACCACGTTTTTATTAAACTAAAAGTTGATGGACATTTGGACTGTTTCTGCTCTTTGGCTGTTGTGAATAGCAGTGCCATGAGCCTTTGTGGGAAAGGTTTTGTGTGGACCTGTGCTTGCATTTCTCTTGGTTATATTTGTAGGAGAGGAATTGCTGGGTCAGATGGTCACTCTGTTTAATGTTTGGAGGAACTGCCAGACTGTTTTCCAAAGCAGCTGTACTGTTTTACATCATTACCAGCAATACAGGAGGGATCCAGCTTCTCGCCGTCCAGCACTTGTTATTTGTTGTGATTTATTTTTTAGTGTCTCTCTTCATGATGGGGAAGGTATGGGTAATGGACTAATGGCCATATGCCACCCTCATCAAGCAGGGGTCCCCAAAGCAGGGTCCCAAAGCTGGGCCCTTGGAGCACATTGGAACCAGGGGCTCAAATTCCAGAAGGATTCTTTGACTTTCCAGTCTGTTCCTCTCTGGGCATCTGCCTTATGCAAGCTCTGCCTACCACCTTCCCTGCCCCTGTGGCCAGACAGCAGACAGCATGGCCAGCAAAGCCTCCTGAGAACACAGGGCCTCAGCTGCCTAGAGAGACAGGTGCTGTCATTCCCCCTTCTGATTCCACACTCGGAGGAGGGGACTGTGGGTCTGGCTTGGTCACCTGCTTACCTGGACCAAAGTGGCCCAAGAGTTGGGCCCTGTGTAACTAACCCTGGCTGCTCCGCCTTCCCCATCTCCACTCTGCAGCCAGAGGCTGGGAGTAGAGGAGCAGTTCCAGAGAGGGTCCTTAGATACCCTGGGTATGAGAGAGAAGCAGGCTCTGTTGCTTTAGTAGAGACTGCTCCAGAAAGGCCTTGTTACCTGCAGAGGCTGGGACACAAAATGGGGCTGCCTGGGACAAGCAGGTGGTAGGAGTTGGATATGAGCAAGTGGAAAGCCAGTGGCCAGGTGGGCTGGGCCTTGCCTTCGAGACCTGGGGCCAATTGATGTGGCCATGCGATGGCCCTCAGCCTGGCACACGGGTCTCCCTTCCTGAGCCCCAAGACCTTATGAAGGTGGCAGGGCTTGGAGGGGAGGTGCCTGAGTGAGTCACGATTCTGACCTTATCTTGAGAGATTTGGGTTTTCTACTCTTTACTGTCCTTTGTCCTACTAACTTACAGGGCAGGTGTTTTGTTGTTTTTTTTTTAACTTCATGTTTTCAAAATTTATTTTTTGGCAAGTTAATGCATTTACTTGGTTCAGAATTTAAGTCGTAAAAGGGTTTGTGGCAAGTCTCCCACCTCTGCCCCAGGTACCCAGTGCCTCTCCTCAGAGGCAGCTGATGTTATCCCTGGCTCGAGTACATTTTCGTGCATAAACAAGCAAAGATGCTTATCTGGCCTTGTCTCAAACACACACACACACAAATGGCAATGGTACGTGTGTTTAGGGTTTGCATAGGCCTTGTCAAATCACCCTCAAAGAAACAGTACCTGTTTATACCCCTGCCTCTTGTGCAGGAGGACACCTGTCTTCACACTTGGTATTGTCAGCCTTTTGAGTGTTTTCTGATCCGCATGGAGAATAGCAGCACCTTATTTTAATTTGCATTCGTTTGATTTCTAGTAACTGTTACAAAAGAAGCATCTTCATGTGTTTGTATGCCCTTATATTTCTTTTGCCAGAAACTGACATTTATATCCATTTCTCATTTTTCTTTTGGCTTTTTGCTTATTGTTCTGCAAGAACCATGATATTAGGCTGAACCAGATGCACTTGCCACTTGCTAAATCAAAATCAATCAGTTATCTACAGTTTCCTATTGTTCATCTGCTATGGATACAAATTCAACATGCAAAACTAGTAAATTCCTGTGTACCAGCAATAACCAAGTATAAAATAAAATAGAAAAAAGAGATAATATTCCCAGTACAAGAGCAGATCAAACAATTTTTTAAAATGCATATTGAGTGTCCAGGCACTTATGAGCATGTCAGTGTTCATCTGGGGACCCAGAGTATTTTGTGGAGGGGGTAAGTAAATTTACATGTAAAAAAGGGTGTCAAAAATAGTAGTGAGAGTTCTGGGTACCCTGTCCTCAGCTTCTCATAATGTTAACCTATGACATAACCATGGTCCAGTTACTGAAATCAGGAACTGACATTGGTGTAATTCTGTTGACTACCACAGTCCGTTTACCAGTTCTTTTTTATATCAGTTACAGTCATATTACCGGTTCTCCCACTACTGTTGAGGACCCACACTGCAGGGGAGTTGTCAAGTCTCCTGACTCTTCATCAATCTGTGACAGTCCCTTAGTCTTTTCTTATTTTCCAGGATGCTCAGACTTAAAGAGCTTTATTATTATTTTTATTATTTTTGAGACAGAGTCTCACTCTGTCTCCCAGCCTGGAGTGCAGTGGTGTGATCTCAGCTCACTGCAACCTCCACCTCCCGGGTTCAAGCAATTTTCTTGCCTCAGCTTCTTGAGTAGCTGGGATTATAGGCACCACCACACCGGGCTAATTTTTCACCATGTTGGCCAGGCTGGTCTCGAACTCCTGACCTCGTGATCCATCGGCCTCCCAAAGTGCTGGGATTACAGGTATTAGCCACCGTGCCAGGCCTATTATTATTTTTAATAAATAAGAAGCGAGATCTGTCTGTGCTGCTCAGGCTGCCCAATTCCAGAGCTCTAGCAATCCTCCCACCTTGGCCTTCCAAAGTGTCAGGAGTACAGGCGTGAGCTACCATGCCTGTCCAAGAGCTTGATTTTGTAGAATTCTTCTCAGTTTGAGGCTGCCTGATGTTTTTTAAATGATGAGATTGGGGTTATACATTATTGGCAAGACTGCTACTGAAGTGACATTGTGTCCCTGGCAGTGCACTGGGGATCATGATGCTGATACGTGTTTTGCTGGTGCTGTTAACCTTGCTGATGCAGTTAGGGTAGTGTTTGCCAGGTTTCTCCACTGTGAAGTTACATTTTTTCCTTTGCAATTGATAAATATCTTGGAGTGGGGGGGATGACTTGGAGACTGTTTACAGCTTGATTTTCTCCCTCAATCGTTTGCCCACTTATTTTAGCATCTGTTGTTAGATGGTGTCTACACCAGTTATTACTGTAGTGTTTGCCTATTGGTGATTTTCTGTTGATTCCCTCTCCTTTCTACATTTGTAATTGGAATGCTACTATAAAGTAGTTTTTCCTTCTCTACCGTTAACTTATTCACTTCCTATATCAGTACGCATGAATATGTCTTTTATTCTATGGGAAAAAATGAAGTCATTTTCTTGTTTATTGTTTACATTGTTCAGCTGTGGCCCTTTGGGTAGGTGCTTGTGTTGCTCTGACACGGCTTCGTTCTTTTTTGAGCATTTCCTCACTTTTTGGCACTACAGACTCTTAAGTCTCATCTTGTATTCCGCCTGCCCCAGCCCTGTAAACAGTCCTTTCTCTATGGGGCCTTCAGTAACTATCTTGCACGTGTTTACTTGGATTCATCTATGCCTGATATGATGCCTAGCCCACGGCATTCATAAGCAGCTGCAAGGAGAAGGTCAAGTGCCCTGCCCAAGGTCACGCAGGTGATAGTCCATCAGGCTCAGGGTTAGGGTCTGTTGCTGGCAAAGCTGTTTCCCTGAAGCATGCTGTCTTCTTATGTGTGAGTGCTCTGTGTCAATAGACACTTGCATACTATTGCACATGTGCAAAGGACAAGGTAAGCCATGCATGCTGGGCACGATGAGTTCAGGATTGTGCCTTCTGCCTCTACCATTATTACAGGACTGCTGGCATCCAGCCCTCCTTTCTCAGTGGTAATGATGGCCTCCATTATGTTTTATGTGGCATTAATTACCCAAACCAGTAACTGTTGGAAAGTAAACAACCTGTAAATCTTGGCTAGCTTGGGCAATTGCCTCCTGTTCTTGGGAACACTGTGATCTGGGCAGGAGGCCCTGCTCTGGGTTCTGCTCTCTGGGGCACAGCCGCTCGGCTTTCCATACTGCTCTGCAGGAGCACCTAGTGGGCACCACCCAGGGGAGGCCAGCTGAGAGAGGGACAGCCTGCCCTGGACATTGCTGTGGTCACAGCAGCAGATCCTGGAAGACACTGGGAAAATAAATACCAATCGCTGTCATTGTGAACATCCATTATGTACTTGGAACAGTGTGGCATACTTGTCCCTCTTTGTTTTGTATTTTTCAAATTCGGATGCAGTATATCCCTAGTTGCTTTTTTTTTTTAAGCCAATACTGAAGCTGTATCTAACTTAACAGGGAAAGTCCTTCTTTGCCCACTGTTAGATGTATATATTAGACTTACAAATATATGGGTTTGAGTGTAACTTATTTTAAAGTGCAGTCACACTGTATACATACTCAGCAACTTGCTTTTTTATGTGTGTGATGGTGGACGACTTTTCACATCTATAACAATATAGGTCCGCCTAAGTTTTCTCGTAATCTTAATCTTAAAATTATTATTATTATTATTCTCACTCTGTCACCCAGGCTGGAGTGCAATCGCGTGATCTTGGCTCACTACAACCTCTGACTCCTGGGTTTAAGTGATTCTTCTGCCTCAGACTCCTGAGTAGCTGGGATTACAGGTGCACGCCATCACTCCTGGCTAATTTTTATATTTTTAGTAGAGTCGGGGTTTCACCGTGTTGGTCAGCCTGGTCTCGAACTCCTGACCTCGTGATCTGCCCGCCTTGGTCTCCCAAAGTGCTGGGTTTACAGGTGTGAGCCGCTGCACCCAGCCTTAAAATTATTTTTTAACTTCTAATTCAAAGTAATTTTAAATTTCAAACTATGGAAGAATTAAAAAGTTACTATGGTTTAAATTTCAAACTATAGGAGAATTAAAAAGTTAGTATGTCTATCCTCCACCAGATTCACCAGTTTTTAAATGTTTTGTAACACTTGCTTTATCTTTTTTTTTTTTTTTTTTTTGAGACTGAGTTTCACTCTTGTTACCCAGGCTGGAGTGCAATGGCGCGATCTCGGCTCACCGCAACCTCTGCCTCCTGGGTTCAGGCAATTCTCTTGCCTCAGCCTCCTGAGTAGCTGGGATTACAGGCACGCACAACCATGCCCAGCTAATTTTTTGTATTTTTGTATTTTTAGCTAATTTTTTGTATTTTTTGTATTTTTGTATTTTTAGCTAATTTTTTGTATTTTTTGTATTTTTGTATTTTTAGCTAATTTTTTGTATTTTTTGTATTTTTGTATTTTTAGCTAATTTTTTGTATTTTTTGTATTTTTGTATTTTCACCATGTTGACCAGGATGGTCTCGATCTTTTGACCTCATGATCTACCCACCTTGGCCTCCCAAAGTGCTGGGATTACAAGCGTGAGCCACCGCGCCCGGCCAACGCTTGCTTTATCTAGTCTCTTTCTCTATATAATACATATATAGATATAGATGTACCTATGTGTATGTGTATCTATAGATGTATATATATTACAGCTCTACAGAGGGATGTATAGCTAGGGGTAGCTATTGATGTACACATCTCTATTATATATATTTTTTCCTCCATGAATATTTAGAGAGTTAGTTGCAGACAATGTGATTTTTTTTTTTTTTTAAGACAGAATTTCGTTCTTATTGCCCAGACTAGAGTGCAGAGGTGTGATCTCAGTTCACTGCAACCTCTGCCTCTTGGATTCAAGTGATCGTCCTACCTCAGCCTCCCACGTAGCTGGTATTACCCACCTACTCCCAGCCTCCCAAGTCTCCCAAATAGCTGGTATTAGCCACCACGCCTGGCTAATTTTGTATTTTTACTAGAGATGGGGTTTCACCATATTTGCTGGTCTCGAACTCCTGACTTCAGGATCCACTGGCCTTGACCTCCCAAAATACTGGGATTACAGGTTTGAGCCACTGCGCCTAGCCAGACAACATGATCTTTACTTATACTTTAGTGTATATTTCCTCAGAACAAAGACATTCTTTTATGTAACCGCAAGTACATTATCAAATTTTGGAAACTTAACATCATATAATACCCTCACCTATCATTCCATCCCTATTAAAATAGGGCCGGTTGTTCTGACCCTACTTTAAAAAAAAAAGCAGGTTTTGCCCTGACCCAGACCCAGTTCAGGACTGGACGCTGGGTTTAGTTGTCCCTCTCCTGACTCCACTTGAGTCTGGACAGATCCTCAGTCACCCCTCGTCTTTCATGATATTGATGCTTCTGAAGCATACAGGCCAGGAGATTGTAAGTGGTCTCTCTGTTTGGGTTTGCCTGTTTCCTGGTGATGAGATTCAGGCAGTGCTCTTTGGGCAGGGACAAGAAGTAGGTGAAGCTGGCTCCTCAGTGGTCCATGCAGGAGGTGCACATGCTAACAGCAGTACTGGGTGAAGGCGTGTACCTCTTCCTCTGTGATGGCTCCACATTTAAGTAATAGCATGATTGCTGACCATTTTGTTCATTTCCAGTTTGGCGCTGTAGCAGTACTGCCGCTTTGAATAGCTGGCCTTGTGCGGATTTTTTAAGCATGTAAGTTCTGCAGACTGGAGTCCTGGTGATGGGATGGCTGGGCCCTAGGCTGGGTGCTTATTAATATTGATGGATACTGCCAAAATGCCCCATAGGCTGTAGCGTGTTATCAGCCAGCTCCAGCATGTGTGAGGCGAGGGCCCATTCCCCTACATCTCTGTCTTGGTGGGATGCCAGCGATCTGTTTGTATTTTGCCATCTGACAGGTGAGCAGGTGCTGGCTGCATTGCTTTCATTTGGCTTTTCTTGACATTCGTGAGGTGGAGCATCTTTTCCTGTTCTTCATGGTTTGGCTGACAAGTTTCAGTTCTGTTATTTGCTGTAAGGAATTTAACATCAAATTCTGCTACTGTTAACTAAAACCTGACCACATACCAGACTGTCCATGGCGCTCGGGGTAGGGGTGACCTGGTTCGGGTGAACTGGTGGCAGGCCTGTTCTCAGAGCTTTCCATGGTCTGTTGGAGGGCTATGACTTAGCCCTCATTCAAGGAAGAGGGGCAGGCAAAGTTGCAAAGCACCAGAAGAAGTTGGGAGGAAGGAAGGAAGTCAGCAGGAAGAAGAAAAGTTATATGAAAATTCAACGTTCAGTGTCCAAAAGCACAGCCATGCCCATTCATTACTGTGTGGCGTGTGGCTGCTTCCTGGTTGCAGTGGCAGAGTCGAGTAGTTGTGGGTGATCTTATGGCCCACAAAGCTGAAGCCCATTGCTATGCAGCCCTTAGCAGTGAAGGTGTGCTGATGCTTGGGCTGGATGGTGTTGGACATATGGGTTGCAGGTGGGAAGAGGGAGAGCACTAAGGTGCATTCAGCATTTGTGTATTTTATCTAGTGTCCTCCCTGCTCCCTGCTGCTCCTCAGGTGGGTAGACGGCAGGAGGGGTAAGGGGGTGGAGCCTGAACGCAGCTGTAAGGTTGGAGTAGAGAGGTTTCCACACCCATTTGTGTGACTCAGGGCCTTGGGCAGGACCCAGGCCATCCTTCTGGGAGGGTGGTAGGGTGTGGCAGCCTAAATCCAGCTGAGGAGCCCCACCCCTCCCCTGGGTAGGGAGTGCTGCCTGGATGCCCTCGGGCTATAGTTGGAGGGGAGGCAGGAGGGGGAGCACTGGGCTCAGCCTGTGGTGGGGGTGGGTGGCGGGTGGAGCCTGCCACTGTCCCTCCCCGCCCCTGCCACTCCCAAGGTCACCTTGGCTCCTCTGGGCTGGGCTGGCAGCTACCTGCTGGCAAGTTTCATCACAAAGCAACCTGAGGCTCCTACCCTGCTAGCTTTTAAAAGGCCTTTAACAGTTGATGGTGTAGGGTTGGGCCAGGACTTTGGAGCAAGTTGCCTTGAAGCCATGCCTAGAAGCATGCTTCTACCTCCTGCTGAAGCTCTTGCTGGACCCAGAGGTTTCCTGGGGCCATTGTGAGACCTCCTGTACACCAGAGTCTCTGCTGGGTACATCTTCAACCCTCCAGCAACCTATGCTCCGCCTCCTGGGTTCAAGCGGTTCTCCTGCCTTAGCCTCCCAGGTAACTGGGATTATAGGCACCCATCACCACATCTGGCTAATTTTTTGTGTTTTTGTCTTTTTTTGTTTGTTTGTTTGGTTGGTGGCTTTTGTTTTTGAGATGGAGTTTTGCTCTTGTCGTACCAGCTGGGGTACAATGGCACGATCTTGGCTCACTGCAACCTCTGCCTCCCGAGTTCAAGCAATTCAACTGCCTCAGCCTCCTGAGTAGCTGGGATTACAGGTGGCCACCATCATGCTTTGCCAATTTTCGTATCTTTAGTAGAGATGGGGTTTTACCATGTCGGCCAGGATGGTCTCAAACTCCTGACCTCAGGTGATCCTCCCACCTCGGCCTCCCAAAGTGCTGGGATTACAGGTGTGAACCACTGTGTCCAGCCCACCTAGAAATTATTATATATATTATGCGGTCGGGGTTAGTTTTTTCATATGGATAACCAGTTATCCCACAGGACTGAGAAAAGGTGGACCCATCCTCATTTATAGTGTCATATATGAAGTTTCCCAATAAGGAAGTCTAGTCTGGCTTCTTGTGCTTTCCTGTTGTTTTGTCTCTACGCCAAAACAACATGGCTTTAGTTGCCATGACTTCAGTGTGTTCAGAGTATGGCAACGTGTGTTTCAGGGGGAACTAGTGTATCGCAAGGAAATGAATATCAAATTGTATGCCACAGCCATGAGACTTCTAGGGCATGGGGCAGGAGGGATTGGAGCCTTAGAAGTGGGAGGGTTTAGATGTATAGAAGGTCCTGAAATGAAATGAATATCAAGAAGTTCAGGGGAAATGTGATAGATACATGCCTTGAATTTTAGAGGCAGGTAGGACCTTTGCAGTGGCAAAACATTGTATGCAGAAGTCTAGCAAGAGTGGGAGGGGTGGTCTAGTGGCCACGTGCCACACCTTTGGCATCAGATAGGCCAGGTTCAATCTTTAACAGGACACTTCACCTCTCTGGAACTGAATTTCCTCATCTATAACTTAGGGCAACAATGGACTTTTCTTATAGGGCTGTCGAGGGCTGAGTGAAATGATGTACATGTAGGGCTCACCGTGTACAGCCACATGGCTGCATGACAATTCAGGTTTGGTTATTTTTAGCCTATTTCCTTGATTCTAAGACCAGCTTCCCCTAACCCCCATTTTACAATTCTTAAATTAGAACAGGCCTTACTGCCATCTTCTATAATGATTTGTTTTCCCTCCCTGGATCATTGTTGAGAATGTGGGAAGCAAACAAAAATCTTAACTTGGGGAGTTGCGCCATGTGACATTTGGCACACTTTAACCTTTGTGCAAAGTGGAAACAGGTGCCTTCCAGAAAGGAGCGGTTGAGAGGGAATGGTGGACAACTACAGCTGTCCTGCGGCCAGCAAGTGACACCCTGCAGGTGGATGTGGCGAGTATGGTAGGTTCTGGAAACTGACAGATTCTGGTCCGGGCTCTGCCACTTACAAGCTGTGTGAGCTTGCCCCAGTCAGGTAACCTCTCTGGGCCTCTGCTTCCCCCATCCAGTAGGGTGGGTGATCCTAACTGCTGCTGGATAGCCAAGGGAGTGACTACTTGAATGGGCTTTACCACACATAAGCTTCCTGTGAATGGAGCTGTTTGCTGCTCTTCCCTAGAGGCACTCCTCCCCCTCTGCCTGGCTGTGTTTTGCTTTGGGATTTCTTCCTTTTTTTTTTTTTGAGACAGAGTCTTGCTCTGTGGCCCAGGCTTATCTTGGCCCACTGCAACCTCTGCCTCGTGGGTTCAAGCAACTTTCCTGCCTCAGCCTCCTGAGTAGAGTAGCTGTGATTATAGGCACCCGCCACCAGGCCCGGCTAATTTCTGTGTTTTTAGTAGAGACAAGGCTTTGCCATGTTGACCAGACTGGTCTCGAACTCCTGACCTCAGGTGATCCATCTGCCTTGGCCTCCCAAAGTGCTGAGATTATAGGAGTGAGCCACCGTGTCAGACTGGCTTTGGGATTTCTTTATCATTCTTCCCCTGAGTTACAAAAATCTTGGCCACTCTTCAAAGCCCATGTCACATGTTTTCTCATCTCCTGGTTCAAGCCTGTCTGACATTCCCTACCTCGTCCTGAATGCCTATTGCTCACTTTGGGGCCTCCTTTGCCTCTTATGGAATTTTAAATGTTTTAGTATAGCTCTTCCCATACTGTTTGATGTACCCCAAAGGATTGCCAACCCTCTCAGGGCAGGAATGTGTCACTTTGGCAAACCCTGTAATTCTAACAGAACAGTCCTGTAGCAGGGTGAAGAGGGTGAAATGACATGGAAGCATTTGCTGACTGCCTACTGTGTGCCAGATAGAGCAATGATAAGCAGAACAGACACAACCTGCGCCTTCTCACAGCCCACTGTGCTGGCTCCACCCATGCCCAGCAGTGATGCCGGCCAAGCAGAGAAATGCCCATGTGCCCTAGGTCAGTTCAGACTGTGTGACCTTACTCATCAGCCTGTGTGTGACTGGGTGGTGGCCTTCTGCATGGCTTTTGGGATGGCACTGTGCTGTGTGAGTTGGGTGGGAGGTACCCCCTGTGTTGGCATGGGGGTAGGAACGCAGAGGGTGACTGGACGTCCATCTGCATGGCTAGAAAGGAAGAATTGGTGGTGAAGTGTGTGGATCAGGACCCATTGCTGATGGAGAAGGCTCATGTGGCCATGATCCCTGGCCCAGGAGAAGCTGTGATCCTGGGCCTAATGCCTCACTCAATGGCTTTACTCTCCATGTGGCTGCCCCTTCTGTGCAGGCCTGGAAATTGCTCTCTACAGGACAGGAGGTGCCTGCTGTTTGGCGGGAGCTGAGGTTCGCTGCAGAGCCTGGGGTCAGTGCTAATTGGGTCCTAGGGCACTTGTAAACGCACTTAATGACCATCTGGACCTTGGTTGGGCCGCTGTCTGCATTCTTTATCTACGGAAGGCAGACGACACTGGAAAAACCAGTTAGGGTGTGTGAGGCACATTTTATGTCGAAGTCAAAGGAGTGGACTCTTGGTTTAAGAGCCTGGAAATGTATGCAATCTGGCTTTTTCAGAAAGTTGGCCGTGTTGAATAGGGCAGAAGACCCTTTTAGGAGTCACGTCTCCTGAACAGGTAAGTGGATAGGACCAGAGTTTGGGGTTTGGTCCTCTTCCCTCTGATGGAAAAGGCGCCCAGCACATCTCCATGAGCAGTGCTGGCATTTGTCGTGGTCAAGAGGTGTTCACTGGCATGTGACCAGAGACTTTGGTAATAGCTGAGATGGAGTCTGGCCCAGTGGGCATGGCTGTGCCCGGCCAGCATCGTGGCTGGTGGGGAGCTGCGGTGAGAACTCCAGGAACACGCCGTGTGGCTCCGCTGCCTTCCCTGTTCCTAGGATTCCCACCCACCGCACTTGGCATGAAATTGTTGCTCAGCAAACTTTTTATTTTTGTAGACGGCAGCTTGCTGTGTTGCCAGGGCTGGAGTTGGAGACCAGCCTCCCTCAACCTCCCAAAGCACTGGGATTAGAGGTGTGAGCAAATATTTGGAATGAATGATTTAATGATTTAATTTCGTATTCTTTGTCCATTGTATTATTCGTTGGTGAGGGTGGGAATGTATTTATTTTTTGTGGCTGCTGTAACAGGTTGCTACAAACCTGTTAATTACAGATGCATTAACTTAAAAACAAATTATTCTCTCACGGTTCTGGAGACTAGCAATCAGAAATTCGGCAGGGGGATCTTGGGGAGACTTCACAGCTTCGAGGTTTGGTGGCCCCGTCACTGCCGTCTCTGCCTCTGTGGTCACACGGTGCCTCCTCTCTTCTCTGTCTCTGCTCGTGTTTCTCATAAGCCCACTTGGATTGAGGGCCCGCCCAGGTCATACAGGGTGACTTCCTCATCTTAGACTCTTAATTACATCTGCTAAAACTATTAATCCGAATATAAGGTCACATTTCTGGGTTCTGGGGATTAGGGTGTGACATACCTTTTAGGGGACCACCATTCAACTCACTACAGGGGTGTCAGTACTACTGTCAATTGCTTTTTGAACTATGTAATGACTCTTGGCCAGGGGTGGTGGCTCGTGCCTATAATCTCAGCACTGTGGGAGGCCAAGGCAGGGGGATCACTTGAACCTAAGAGTTCGAGACCAGCCTTGGCAATATAGTAAGACTCGTCTCTACAAAAATAAAAAGTTAGCCAGGCATGCTGGCACGTGCCTATAGTCTTAGCTGTTTGGGAGGCTGAGGTGGGAGAACAGCTGGAGCAGGGAGGTTGAGGCTGCAGTGAGTCTTGGTGGTGCCGCTGCACTCTAGCCTGGGTGACAGAACAAGACCCTGTCTCAAAAATAAAATAAAATAAATGGCCCATAGCCACTGGGTTTGCTCTTCCTAGTTTGCATTAAGTTTTTCACATTCATGCATATAAGTAATTTTACATTTTTATAGCCAGATATCTTTTCTTTCCATTGGTTTTAGGTTCAGAAAGTTCTTCCTTATTGAGTGTCTGGTAAATAGTCATTCATGTTAAAATAAAACCTTAAGAAATTGACTTTTAAAAACACTGACTAATAAGAATTGTGTATATTTATTATGTGCAACATGATGTTTTGAAATACGTATCCATTGTATATTGGTTAAATCTAACATACGCATTGCCTCATTTATAATTTTTTTGTAGTGAGAGCACTTGAAATAGATGGTTAGTAATTTTGTAGAATACAATGAATTGTTATTAACAATAGTCACCATGTTGTATAATAGATCTCTTGAACTTACTCCTCCTAATGGAAATTTGTATCCTTTGATCAACATCTTCCCTATTCCTCCGCAAGAAATTGACTTTTCAATTCAGCGATAACTTGTTTCATATTTGCTGTGAGGATCTGCACTCTGAAAGAAATAACTAGTCTGCACATGTGACAAAATTTCATGGACCTACACACATACAAGCCTACAGAAAAAGAGGGAGGGTACGTGCAAAACCCCCAGAAATCAAAGAAAGGGCTGTACTTTTGGTAATGTACCATGGTTCCATCAGATAGTGCCATGGAGGATGCTGGCACAGGTACGCATCCTCCAGGGCACAAGGTACTATTTTTTTTTTTTGAGACCAAGTCTCTGTTGTGCAGACTGGAGTACAGTGGTGTGATCTTGGCTCGCTGCAACCTCCGTCTCCCTGGTTCAAGTGATTGTCCTCTCTCAGCCTCCTGAGTAGCTGGGACTACAATCGCACGCACCATGGCTAATTTTTGTATTTTTAGTAGAGATGGGGTTTCTCCATATTGGTCAGGCTAGTCTTAAACTCCTGACCTCAAGTGATCGACCTGCCTCAGCTAGGTGCTGGGATTACAGGCATGAGCCGCCCAGCCATTTTTTTAAATAACTTTTTAAGAGTCTATAGTTTTTAAAAATAAAAAATTTAAAAAGCTAATTAGATTTACCATACAAATTATTAAATAATTTATTGTATTATTTCTAAAACACCCTTTATTAAGTTATGATATAGGCTAGAGTCTTGTAAAATTGTAGTTTAACATTTAATTTGGGGAAAATCAGCAGCTATATATACATAATCTATATATAATGGTCTTCCCTTCTGAGAGCACGGTGTATCCTATTTATTCATGGCATATTTTATATTTCAATAAAATGTGTGTGGTTTCCTTCAGGTTTCATAGATGGTTTTAAATGTTCTGTTATTATGGGTGGCTGTTGGTTCCATTTATTTCCTTTCACCTGCCTGTGCTGGTTATATGTCCCTGAATATAATCTTCATACCCTTTCAAATAAATGGAATTCTTTTAACTGGGGCACATGCTTTGCATTCTGCCATTAGAGCCAATGTTTAACAGGCTTCTTTATTCCTTCGGACTAACTCTCAGAAAGGGTATGGTTGGATATTTACCCTGTAATGTGAATTTAAGTAGCCGTGGTATATTGGGGGTTTGTAAAGGTTTATGAGTTCGTGTTCAGTGATTTTAATGCTAACTGTGTTTTCCTGGCTTCTGTTTCTTTGAAGATTGTAGAGGTGCTGTCTCTAGTAGGGTCACACGGTGTGTTGCCTGGGGTATCCTAGGCCCGACCAGGCGGGGTGGACAGACTGACATCAGTCCAGAGAGTGAGCTGAGCTGAGCTGGCTGTGGGCTTTCTTCTCTGCATTGCTTCTCAGGGCCTTGAGGCCTGGGTGGGCACTGAGGGTGTTGAGAAGGCTGCGAGCTGGATGAACCCCAAATTTAGAAACACTCAGAAATGGAAAATGTCCCATTCACCTCCATCCAGGTCAGTCTTATGAAATCCGACTGCTGGAGAATCGGAAGCTGGGAGACTTTCAAGATCTGAACACCAAATATGTCAAGGTAAGCCTCACAGGCGATTCTTACCACCTCGGGGAGAGGGGCTTGGTAAGGGTCTGGGCCCTGGGCTTGCTGGGGTTGGGTATGAGTAGCTGGAAGGTTAGGAAGAGGCCGGGTTCAGCTCAGCTCTCAGCGGTGAGACGTAGGGCCTGTTTGGCTTCTCTGGAGCCTGATGTCCAGGTGGGGATTAGATGGGCTGGCAGCATTGAACTTTTCTGAGCTTCAGTTTGCTCATCTGCACAAAAGGGTTAATACATTAGACATAAAGCACTTAGTGATACTGGGGCAAATGGTAGTCATCACCATTGTTGCTATTGTTAAGTGTTACCGGGGTCTGAGGAATGGAGAGGTGGGGTTAAGCTTGAGAACTGGGAAAGAAAACTCCAGGAGGGAGGGGCCTCCAAGGTGGGAGGGTTTGCTGTGGCTCAGGGAAAGCAGGTGGGTTTCTCTTGGCCCCCACAGTCATGTGTTACCTGCTGGCCTCCCTCCCCAGAGCATCATCCGCGTGGTCTTCCATGACCGCAGGCTGCAGTACACGGAGCACCAGCAGCTGGAGGGCTGGCGGTGGAGCCGGCCTGGGGACCGGATCCTGGACATTGGTGAGTCTCCTGGCCGGGAGAGGCCAAGCAAGGCTTGAGGCATACAGGCCACCTTAGGTTCTTCCTGGATGCCACTGGGACCTGTGCCGACAAGGTGTTTTAGCTCGTGCCTGCTCTGTGTAAAAACCATCAGGAGTTTGCAGAGCTGACCATACACTGGGTCTTGCCCTGAGGGAGGACCTTTTCCCTTTTTCAGTGGAAAGAAAGGCCTGTGGAATTGGCCGGGTATGGTGGCTCATGCCTGTAATCCCGGCACTTTGGGTGGCCGAGGCAGGTGGATCACCTGAAGTCGGGACTTCGAGATCAACCTGGTGAAACCAACATGGTGAAACCCTGTCTCTACTAATACACAAAAATTAGTCGGGCTGTACACAGTTGTAATCCCAGCTACTTGGGAAGCTAAGGCAGGAGAATCCCTTGAATCTGGGAGGTGGAGGTTGCAGTGAGCCGAGATTGCACCATTGCACTCCAGCCTGGGACAATAAGATAGAAACTCTGTCTCAAAAAAAAAAAAAAAAAAGAAAGGTCTGTGGAATTTAGAGACCTGCTCACAGGGAGTTCCCAGAAAGCTCTGCAGATGGATGGTGCCTTAAAGGATTGTGGTAAGTGTTGAAGAGAACTGTGAGCATCACAGAGATAAATTGGCAATGGAAAGGGAATTCTGGGGGCTCAGGGAACAGCCCACAGTCCTTTATTCATAATCCTTGGGGCTGGGTGGGTTTTGGAATTCAAAAGCTAGAATGACAATACGGCATGTGTACCCAGAGCATCAGGGAACATCCCCAACAGGCAGCCACACACAGTAATATTTCTGTAGCAAAATAAAATGATGGTTCATACAAAATAGGGTGAAGACGACATAACGCTTGTGGTTCAGGTCAGGCTTTCCATCCAATAAGTTATGCAAAACTTTTTCAGAGCTTTCGGCATTTGGAATCAGGGTGAAGGAATTGGGACCTGTAATAAAGGTCCTTCCATAAATATTAGGGCGAGGCTGACAATTGCACTTTTGTGTATGTGTGTGTGTATGCAGATATTCCACTGTCTGTTGGTATCTTGGACCCCAGGGCCAGCCCGACCCAGCTGAATGCCATCGAGTTTTTGTGGGACCCTGCGAAGAGAGCTTCGGCATTCATTCAGGTGGGCCGCAGGGAACTGCCCCCCAGGGGAAGGCCTAGTCTTTGGGGTGGCCTGCTTGCAGTTTCCCAAAACTCACCCATTTGGATGAGCTTCTGCTCCCTGTCACTGCAGGAAAGAGAGAGAATGGGTGTTGTGAAGAGTCACAGAGCTCATTGGTCCCTATTTAGGGGAGTTGGAAGGTTTTAGAATTCTATCTGGGTTTTGCCCATAGAATATATAAGTTTTTAAAAAATGAGTATTTTCCAACATAAATCATTTGAAAGTAAACATTTTTTCTACTATAGTTTCCATCATTGAATGAATTTGTTATCAGTTACTGGTGTATATGCCATGTGAGATCGAGGTGGTGAAGGACGTGACCGTGGTGTCGTGGTTGTGGTTCTGGCTTGGTCCCGGCTCTCTCGCTTGCTGCGTCTCTTCCCCTTTCTGAGACTCTTTGTTTTCTAACCTCCTGTCTTATAAATCAGAAAATGAATACAGAGCCATGAACAGGCCAGTCTCGAGGAATCAGAGTAAAAGCGATCTTTTCTTTGTCTCTCTTTTTCACAATTACAATATTCTTAATATATTTAAAAATGATTATTACATTGTTACTGTTACAATTATAGATTAGATTTTTATAATGTGATTGTAGTATTATAACAATACATTGATATCAAGTGCCATTTATGTAACAGGAACCTACCAGAAAACAGAAATGGTTCCAGCCTTCTGGTTATGCTTCCAGCCTGGCCTGAGTAGCTTGGACACATTAGAGAGTGGTCAGGGTATGCTGTGGTCCTGGCCCTCAGTCTAGGATTTGACAAGGGAAAGAAATCTGGGTGAGGAGTTAGGTTGATGTTATCAGGGTCAGTGGCCTGGGGGAGTGGTGGGGACTTAGCTGGTCAGTAAGAGCCTCCACGGTAAAGAGATAAAGGTGGAGGGGTATGTCTTTTGCAGGCAGGGGAGCAGGGAGGCCGTCAGCCTGATGGAGTGGACAGAGTGTCAGGGAGAGCAGGGAGGGTGAAACAGGCCCGCACTGACCAAGCAGGGAAGGACACCTCCACATAGAGGGGGCACATGGGTGATCCAGGGTCCTGCTGGGTGCTGCCTTGCCACCTGCTCAATGTTTCTGCTCCCAGGTGCACTGCATAAGCACAGAATTCACCCCCAGAAAGCACGGGGGCGAAAAGGGAGTGCCCTTTCGAGTGCAGATTGACACGTTTAAGCAGAATGAGAATGGGGAGTACACCGAGCACCTGCACTCAGCCAGCTGCCAGATCAAGGTGTTCAAGGTAAGATGGCTTCGCTGCCCTGCCCTGCCCTGTTCCTGGTCTGGCCTGTGGTCACATTCATCCGCAGAGACTCTGGAGACTCCTCTTAGAGGCCCGGCAAGGAACACAGCATCCCTTTAGCATGTGGCTTCTACCTGGACTCCGAGTGAGCAAGAGCTGCAAGTCCAGACATCACAGGCTGCTGCTGCCCTGCCGGGGGCATCTTGTCACCTGCAGCACCTGCTCAGCTTCTGGCAGAAGCATCAGCATGGAGGTCATTCTGGCTGCGGGTCCTCAGAGTGATTCAGTTTGCACATTTTACGTTTTTTTTTTCTCCCAAGCATGTTATGATTGCCCACAGGTGCTCACATCTGGACTCTCCTTAAAAATCAAAGCAAGCGTCCCTCCCTACTGGAGGCCTGGCTTCAGATCTTCCTGTTTAGGGCTTGAGGCCATTTTTCTCTTTGCAATGGCTTCCTGTTAAAGAAACATTTTCAAGGGCACTGTCTCCCTTTTCCTTCCTTGCTTCATTCCCTGTAGTCGCCTGTCAGTGTTTTCCATCTCTTCCATCTGGACTGGTTATTTCCTGATGATAGTAGCCAGCAATACAGCTCAGTGACGTGTGTGGCCTCAGGGAGGTGTGGAGGGCTGCAGGAGCTTGCATCACTCTCAGGGCGTGAGGGCAGCCCATGTTCAAGCAGGCTCCAGCCCCCCAGCCCCCAGTCCCCAGCCCCCAGCCCCTGTAGGCCCTGTCTGCCAAGGCCACTCCAGCAGGTATCTGCAGAGAAGGAGTGGACCTACTTCCTGGGCAGGAATTGCCTTGAGTAACCAGCCCTGGTGCTCATTCCATCTTTCTCTTGTTTCACACACAAGTGAGTTTGGAACCTGCTGAGAAAGCTTCATCTGCCAGAGCTGGAGACCCAAGAGGGAGTTGCTTTAGACAGGGCCCATTAGAAAGCTGGGTGTGTGCTGATCTTTCCCCAGACTGAAGGCACGGGCCTGTGGAAGACCCAGGCTTGACCCAGGCTTGGAACTGATGTGGGAATAAATGCTCACAGGTTGAACCATCAACCTGGTGGCAACCCTGGGAGACAGGGATGGTGCCATTTCTCAGCCTGGCCCGCAGTGAGCACTGGGCCGTCATCTGGGGATACGCCATCACAGCTGCAGTAGAGGAAGCCGAGGATGAGCTGGTAGAGTTTGCACTCAGGACCACAAAGCCAGGCTGCCTGAGGGTTGTGGGCACAGGGTTCTGAGGCGCTGGCCCAGCTCTGTGGATGGGGATGCCTTGGTCAGTCAGTGATGCGGGCCACGGTGGGAGGGATGTGTGTTGTCTTTCCTGCCAGAGCATTGGCCTCCAAGGGGAGCTGTGCTTCATGACTTATGCTGTGCACATTGATTATCTTCCGGTGCTGGCGGTCAGAGTCTGGAATGGTCCTCACTGGGCTAAAGATGCCAGCGGGCCTGTGTTCCTTTCCTGAGGCTCTCAGCGGGGCTTTTGCCTGTTCCAGCTTCTAAAGCCATTTCTAGGTTCACGGTTCCTCCTTTGTCTTCAAAGCCAGCAGGAGCAGGCCAAGTCCTTCTCACATGGCTGCCCCAACCTCCTCGTCTACCTCCCTCTTCCTTTTTTAAGGTCACTGTGATTGATTACATGGGCCCCCCCACTCAGTTAATCCAAGATAGTCTTCCTATTATGTCGGTTGTGTAGCAATCTTTTTTTTTTTTTGAGATGGAGTCCCGCTGTCGTCACTCAGGCTGGAGTGTAGTGGCACAATCTCAGCTCACTAGAACCTCTGCCTTCCGGGTTCAAGCGATTCTCCTGCCTCAGCCTCCTAAGTAGCTGGGATTACAGGCATGTACTAACATGCCTGGCTAATTTTTTTGTGTTTTTAGTAGAGATGGGGTTTCATCATGTTGGCCAGGCTGGTCTCCAACTTCTGACCTCATGACCCACCCACCTCGACCTCCCAAAGTGCTGGGATTACAGACATGAGCCACTGCATCCGGCCTCACGTAGCAATCTTGATTCCATCTGAAACCTTGATTCCCCGTTTGCTGTGTTAGGTGACATATTCACAGGTTCTGGAGATTAACACACAGCCATCTTTGGGAACCATTAATCTGCTGGCCATGTCCACCAAGCAGTGGGCGTGGCATGGTGGTATTTCTGCCCGCTCTGGGATCTGACCATCCTGCATGGCTGTGTGCTGTGGTCTTTGTCTAGCCTGCAGTTCACTGTTGCTCTGGCCACCCGCCTCCATGTATAGACTGTGTCTCTGGTCTGCCAGTGTTGGCCCCCCTCAGGTAGCCGTTCACTCCCTCACCTGGGATGTCAGGTTAGTTCTGCTGCTCTCAAGGTGTGTGCCCTGGGGGAGACGCTGTCCTGGGCAGTAGGAGAGAAACGAGATAGGCATCTCCACCCCCATAGGGTGCCCTGTGTACCCCATCTACGCCTTGGGTCAGAGGCTTAGGAGTGGGGGCTCTGTCTACCAGGCTCCTCGACCCATACCAGGTGTTTCTTGGGGAGTTGGGCCAGAAGCTGCCTGGTCTCACTGCCCCAAGGAAGGCCTTGGCACCTCCTGCAGGGAGCAGGGGTGGCAGGAGCCCTTCGTCACCCCAAACTGGCTCCTCAGAATGCCAGGGGTGTGTCCTCCCACTTGTCCGCCCCCATTCGCAGAGCAGATGCAGTTGGTGTGTGTGAGCCAGGCTGAGCCAAGCCAAGCTGCCTGTCACCCCTCCCTTCACTGGTCACCCCCATTCCTGGGAAGCCTGGCTTGTTGGATCCCCTCCCTGGGACTCTCTGTGGGGTGTCAGGGTCTCTGAAGGGAAAGGCAAGGCTCCTCTCTGAGCAGCCAGCTCCCTGCAGGCCTCATCAAGGCCCAGCGAATGCCCGGCATGCAGGCTCAGCCATGGTCTGGCTGTGACCCGGCCTTGCCTGTATCCTCTGTGCAGGGAGGAGGGGTCTCCTGAGGACAGGAGCTGGAGGTGGAGCAGGGAGGCCAGGTCATGGGGGTATGGCTGCTACACCACCACTCTCACCCAGGACACTGGATCTGTCACTTGCATCCCTGTATGACCCCCGCCACCCCTGCCTCATCCAGGGCAGGCATCACTCCAAGGCAACAGGGCCCCAACCTTTTTGGCACCAGGGTCTGGCTTTGTGAAAGACCATTTTTCCACAGAAGAGACGGGGATGGTTTCGGGATGATTCAAGTGCATTTCATTGATTGTGCGCTTTATTTCTGTTATTATTGTATTGTAATATATAATGAAATCATTCTACAACTCATCACAATATAGAATCAATGGGAGCCCTGAGCTTGCTTTCCTGTAACTTGATGGTCCCATACAGGGGTAACGGGGGGGACAGTGACAGATCATCATAAGGAGCATGCAGCCTAGATCCTTTACACATGCAATTCACAATAGGGTTTGCACTCCTATGGCAATCTAATGCCGCCACTGGTCTGGCGCGGGAGGCAGAGCTCAGGCGGTGGTGTGAGCAATGGGGAGCAGCTATAAAGATGATGATGAAGATGGAGCTTTGCTCACTCACCTCCCGCTGTGGGGCCCAGTTCTTAACAGGCCATGGGACCAGTATCGGTCTAGGGGGTTGAGGACCCCTGCTCTAAGAGATGCTCCCTAAAAGCACTTGATCGGGGACCCAAAAGCCTGAGAAAGGTGCCCCCTGGCATGAAAATCCCTGAAGGTGCCATTGAGCTTGAACCACTTTTAGCATTACCTGCCCACCACATGCGGCCTGCTGTGTGCATAATAAAACTGCTCAGTTCTAGCACTGCTCAGAGTCTTTACATCTGACTTTGCGGAGCGGGCATGAGCTCATAAGGTGTAAATGCCTGGAGACTACATAGCGAGGTTGAGAAGGCCCCCCCATAGTGGCACCTGCGGGGCAAGCCTGCAGTGCAGCACACTGGGCACTGTCACTTGGATCCTCTCCAATCCTGATGAACCCCTTGAGCCTCAGTTTCCCGCTCTGTAAATGAAGGGAATAACAATAGCCGTGAGGCCTGCACACCCGTTGTAAGTTGCTCCGGTTGGCAGGGCACCCAGGATTGGGAGGCTCTCTCTCTGGATGGAGACGTTCCCCTGCAGACAGAGCGTAAGCTGGGGCTCAGCAGGAGTCCTGAGAGTTGGGGGAAGGAGGCCTTCAGCTTATAGCCAGGATTTCACAGGTTGCAAGCACAGACTAAATCCAGACCAGCAGCTTGTACTTCTTCCACTTTCCTTGGCTCTACCTGGGTAACCCAAGGAATGCACTGGGATTCCTTGTGGGTCCCCAGGGTTCCTTTTCATAAGCAAGTGGCCATGGGAACAATCTTTTCCCCATGAGCAGCAGAGTGCAGAACCCGTGGAAGGTTCCGAGTTCCTCAGATGGGGAAGTATTCGGGCGGATTGGCCTCCTGCCCCTGTGTTCCTCCAGTTGGTGTGTGTGAGCCAGGCTAAGCCAAGCCAAGCTGCCTGTCACCCCTCCCTTCGCTGGTCACCCCCATTGCTGGGAAGCCTGGCTTGTTGGAGCCCCTCCCTGGGACTCTGCGCCCCAAGGCCCTGGGTGAGGTGGGAAGCAGGAGAGGGATAGGGGGCTGGGGCCTTTGTTGGTTTGGGACTAATTGGACTCTGTACTCTGTGCTTGGAGCCGAAGGGAGCCGATCGGAAACAGAAGACTGACCGGGAGAAAATGGAGAAAAGAACTGCCCAGGAGAAGGAGAAATACCAGCCATCCTATGAAACCACCATCCTCACAGAGGTGAGCGGCTGGGAGCGGGACAGAGCCTCCAAGGGCTGGTTTAGATTCTTGGAAAATAGCCCATCTCGGGTGAGTACTTCTGAGAGCGCCTATTCCGTTGTGGTGGGTTCCAGTGTCTGGAGCTGGTGTTCATCTGATAAGGCCCAGTGGCCCGGGAGCTGTTTCAAAAATAACTTCCAGCTCTGCTGCCTTTGAATGCATCTGTGCTTTCCCAAGTTAGGTTACTTTTTTTGGGGGGTAGGTAATGTATTCACATGGTTTTAAATTCAAAAGGTACAACAGAGTGTACAACAGAAAGTGTCCCTCCCAGTGCTGTCCCAGCCTCATGGTTTCTCCCCTCCAGGGCAGAAACCTTGTGTATCTGGCCCAACTTTCTCTGCAGGTAAAGCCAGTGTGGACACATGTTTGCCCTGTTCCTGTATTTATACACCAACAGGGTACATCGCCACACCTTGCTTTTTCCGATTATGATTATTAGCTTATCTTGGTGCCTGTTCCCTACAGCTTCCTCGTTCCTTACCTGGCTACATGGCATGGTATGTGATGGCCTGTTGGTGGGTGCGGAGTCTTGTTTGGGCTCCTGTGGTTTCAGGCAGTGGTGCAGTGAAGAACCGCATGTGGAGGTCTGCACAGGTTTCCATTCTCAGTGGGATCTGTGGGTTGGAGGGTGTAACACTTGTTATTTTGCTGTCTGGTTGCATTTTCTATTAATCCTGACAGCAATGCCAGCCTGCTCCAGCCCTCCATATGTCCAGGGGAACTCCTGAGGTGCTTGCTCTTCCTCTCCCTGCCTCCACTTTTTTTTTGTGTGTGAGACAGAGTCTTGCTGTGGCCCAGGCTGGAGTGCAGTGGCATGATCTCTGTGGCTCACTGCAAAGTGCGTCTCCCAGGTTCAAGTGATTCTCCTGCCTCAGCCTCCCCCAGTAGCTGGGATTACAGGCACGCATCGCCACGCCCAGCTAATTTTTTGTTTGTTTTTTTGAGACAGAGTCTCCTTCTGTCACCAGGCTGCAGTGCAGTGGTGCGATCTCGGCTCACTGAAACCTCTGCCACAGGAGTTCAAGCGATTCTCCTTCCTCCTGAGTAGCTGGAAGGGCACCACCATACTCAGCTAATATTTTTGTATTTTTAGTAGAGACGAGGTTTCACCTTGTTGGCTAGGATGGTGTCAGTCTCCTGACTTCGTGATCTGCCAGCCTTTGCCTCCCAAAGTGCTGGGATTACCGGTGTGCACCGCCACACCCGGCCATTTTTTTGTATTTTTGGTAGAAACGGGGTCTCACCATGTTGGCCAGGCTGGTCTCTATCTCCTGACCTCAAATGATCCCAAAGTGCTGGTAACACTGTCCAGAGTGTTCTCCACCCCCTGATATTGTTCTCTCCCTAACTGAGCCGCTCCCTCTCTGCTGCTCAGCTGCCTCCCCCTGGGAACAGAGGTCCTGGTGAGCCGCATGCCAGGCCTGTCCAAGCCCTTGCCGCAGTGCCGTGTCGTTGCTGGAAAGCCTACCCTGGGAGGGGCCTGTGCCTCTTCTCTCAGCGGTTCAGCTTTCCTCCTTGGCTGCAAGATTTAGCACCAACAAATTTGAGCCCACACTTTCAACATTTAAATATTTACCAACCCAGTAGTTTGGTGGGTGAGAGTAAACCTTCAGGAATGCTTCAAACTGGCCCCCTCTGAAGAGGTGTCACTGCAGGGAAGGGAAGAGGTAAACTTTTTCAGCTGCCTGGACTTGCTCCAGCAGGCAAAACCTGCAAATCCTTGCTTCCTTTGGGAGACTTCACGTGCATTTGTTTTTGGCTTCCATACTAGAAAGTTTTTGAGGGCAGAGATCATATCTTTCATGTTTGTGTATCTCCCATAGCCCCCAGCAGAATGCCTGAAATGGAATGAACACCCGTTGAATTTCATTGAGAGGAGCTGCTTTTGGTGATTGTGCAAGAGCCTCCGCCCCTGTCGGCAGGCTCTTTTTTCAGATAGCGCAGGTTTTAATACTGACTCTCACTGCTTATTTTTTTTGTGTGGAAGTTGCCTGTGGTCCGGTGCTCCCTGGAACAGGCATTTACACAAATTTGTCTCTACCAGGAAAAGCTGTTTCGGAGCAACTGGCTGGTTTTGCTTTTTCTCTCTCGTGGACCCAAGAATCACGTGGCTGTGATGTTTCCCCTCTGGTTTTACCAGGAAGCCCAGAGACACCCCATCCGTGCTTCACTTGCTCCACGGGTGACTTACTAAACATTTTTGCTGGCTTCCTTCGTGTGGCCCTCATAACCTGCCTGGCAGGGCTCATTAAGGGCAGTGTGTAAACACGGCTGCGTCGGACAGGTCAGGGGTCTCATGCACTGGTCTCAGTGCATGCCTGCTTGGGAGGACCTGCGGCACGGGGCTCAGCAGCTCTCCAGATCCCAGCTCGGCCCTGTGCTCTCTCCTGCAGTGCTCTCCGTGGCCCGATGTGGCCTACCAGGTGAACAGCGCCCCGTCCCCAAGCTACAATGGCTCTCCAAGCAGCTTTGGCCTTGGCGAAGGGTACGTGCCACCTTCCTGTCTTTGGGTTCCCTGGAATGAAGACAGATGTAGTTTCCTTTCTTAGTCTTCCTTTCTGGGTCGCCTCTCCTTTCTGTGTGGGTTTCAGGGTGCCTAACTCGTGTTGAAGGCACGATTGTTGTTAGCCTTTATACAACTTGCAGTTCTCAGAAACACCCCCATAAATGTTGTCGGGTGAGGCAGCAGCCCAGAACTTACTGGCTTGATGGTGCATTGGGACAGCCAGGGCTCTGGTGCCCTGTGGGGCAGAACAGCCCTCCTGACAGTGGTGCCTTAGGGAGCAGCCTGGGAGGCCCTTCCTGGTTCTTTGTCCAGAATATTCACTGAGTGTGGGGGTGTGGGGGTCTGGCTAGGGTCATCCCTACCTTGGGTTTCAGACCTTACAGCACAGAAACTGGCTTCATTGCCGCCCCACACAGCTCTGCAGATACACAGGCCATGTGGACCCTGAGGACGTGCAACGTGCTGGAGCTACAGGCAGTTTCCTGACTGTTGTGGGCTGCACGGCCCGGGGCCATGGGTCACGGTGATGGCTCTGCCTGCCCTGTGCTGGCAGCAGGGGTGGAGGCAGGGAAGTACTGGGTGGGAGGCTGCCCGATTTCTGGCTGCAGATTTCTCGGAGCTCATGCTTAGCAACAGAACTTTTCTAATGGGAAAGCGAGATTGTCTGTGAACTTGATTTTATCAAGGAGTCCCCTAGGGGAGTGGGGATAGACACAGAAACAGTGTTAGATTTAGATTTAGGCAGAGCTAGTCTTCAGTCTGTACCTTTTGGGGAGTAATTTCCTTAACCTCTCTGAGCCTCAGTTTCTCTACTACAAAAGGGGAGTAAGAATTCCACAGTCAGGAGGAACACGTGTACGATGCTTGCACCCTGTAGATACTTGGTGAAAAGTGGCAGCTGTCTTCACTGATTCCCGGTCTGGGGATCAGCCCTGTAAGGGGGTCTCATTTTCCCATTGTGGAAAAATACAAGTAGCACAAAATTTACAATTTCTAAGTTTGTGGTCTGGTGGCGTTAAGTACATTCACACTGTTGTATGGCCCTCACCACTGTTCACCTGGAGAGCACTCAGGTCTGTGCCTCCTCCCCAAGCCAGTCCCAGAGGAAGCGTGTGTATCCCCTCTCAGGAAAAAACAGAATAGTGGATGAATGTCAAGCCGTGGGTGCTTGTTCCCTGCAATATAACTCCCTGTGGGATTCCTCTGTCCTCTCCTGTCACCATCTTGCAGAGGGTTTGGTGGAGGACCCTTGGGTTTGGCTGCAGCCTTCCCGGTGCTGAGGCACTGGGTGCCTTTGGTCAGCCTGCCCTTCCCTGGGGCTGGGGCTTGAATCTCCAAGTTTAAGACCAGCAGGGGTCAGCCAGCAGGGGCCTGGGATGTGCTGCAGATTACTCGATTACTCAGGGTAGAGGAGTGTCATTGGCTGGGGCAGTGTAGCCTATCAGAACTTCTTGTCTACACCGAAGGCTCAGGTAGGGATTTTGAGGGATTGGCGGTTGTCTCCTACTGTGTTTCTGTGACTCGGGAAATTCTCGAGGACTCATTTCACTTAGAAGAAGTCCTGTACTTGATGGGAGGAAGTAAGAGCGCCAGGCTGGGTTTTGGGACCTTGGCCCTGGGAGTCCCCTCTGTCCTCATCACTGGTTCTTTTTCCTTTGCAGCAACACCTCTCCGACCCACCCAGTGGAGGCCCTGCCCGTGGGCAGTGATGTAAGTGTCTGAGCAGGGTTCTCTGGCTGGTGGTCCCTTGTGGGCCCTGAGCCACCATCTCAAGGCCTGTCCCCTCTGCCCGCAGCACCTGCTCCCATCAGCCTCCATCCAGGATGCCCAGCAGTGGCTCCACCGTAACAGGTTCTCGCAGTTCTGCCGACTTTTTGCGAGCTTCTCAGGTGAGCATCTCTGAATCACGTTTAAAGCCCGTGGGCATCTCAGAAACACTTACAAGGCCGGCCACCTTCCAGGACCTGCTCTCAACCCACACAATGCTGTGGTTTCGGCTGGGAGACCCGGGGTAGTGTGGATTCACTCGCTCACGTGCCCAACCCTGGGCCAAGTGCTAGGCATAGGAGATGCTGCCCCCAGAAGGTCCCAGGTGAGTGCAACTTTATGGGGACCATCTGGGTGACTTGGTCAAGATCCCCTCACCTCTGGGGGAGGGTGAGCTCTGGTCTGTCCAGGAAGAGTCCCCTTAGCCCAGCAGGGTGATAGAAAGCCCTTCATGCTTTTCTTACCCAAGTACTGCTCCTCATACTGGCTCCAGAGCCACGACCTGGGAGATGGAGGTGAGGCCACAGATGAGACAGAAAGTGGGCTCGTCCTTCTTTAAATGGTTTCAGAGCCCTTACTAATGGGCCCTCAGACAGAAGTCCCAAGCCAGGTATTGTGGGGTGCAAAGGTGAACTGAGCGGTGAGCCTTGCTGCCGAGTAGAGTTCATCCACAGTGACAGAGTAAAGGCTCAGCCACACCTAAAGGAGCGGGTTCCACAGACATCTGTGGCAGTGGAAGAAAAATGGTCCCCGCATATCCTCAGCTCAGCACTGCTGAGAGCCTGTTGGAGGAAGGCCCCTTCGTGGGTTAGACAGTGACCCCTGTCCTTGGGAGCTTGCAGCTGTAGGTCAGCACAGATGTGGAACTTGCTCATTTCAGTGCGGTGTGACGTGTGTGATTGGGGTGGGGGGTTCAGAGGGGACCCTGAGCTGGACTGGGTGGAGGAGGGGAGGAGTGCTGGCCGTGGTTGAAAGTAGAGCAGTCAGCCACCATGTGGGCACCTGCCTTGTGTGGTCACGCAGAGGACCCAGGTAGAGTGGAGTGGGCCCAGGGAGGAGAGGTCAGAGAGGCACTGAAGGACACAGACAGGATGGGGACCCTGGAAGAACTCTGACTTTTACTCTGAATGGAAAGGAAGCCATTGCGTCTATAGAATTGTCCCTAAAACCATATCTTATGTGGCAGGGGGAAGGGGTGGGAATTGTGGCCTTGGGCATGCTTTCGACTGAGGCTGATGTGCTAGTACCTTGGAGAGTAAGTGGGACCAGGCTCTCGGGGACCCCTTGGGCTTGAGGAATGGGCAGCCCTCATGCCATGCTTGCTTCTATCCATCCTTCCTCTGTTCCTTTAAATATGGCCCCATCCTCACATGCTGCAGTGGAACTGTACGTGGATGTGACACTCTGGGAAACTGTTGGCAGTATCTGCCAGGGCTGTGACCTGGCAGCCCTCTCCGGGGCTACACCCGGCAGACACGCACATGTGTAATGAACAAAGATGTGTATGAGAATGTTCAGCGAGCCTATTAATAACAGCCAAGATTGGAAACACCCCCAGTGCCCATCCACATAGAGTGGGTATGTGGATTGTGGTGTAGTCACACAATGATGATAGATAATAATGGGCATGAGCAATCTGTGACTACGTTCAACACAAATGCCCCATGAAACATGACTTGGAGAGAGGGAAGGCAGACCAGGAAGAGTGCCTACCGTTCAATTCCATGTACAGAAACTGTAGAGAACATGCAAAATGTGTCTGCACTGTAGGAAGTCAGGATAGTGGCTCCTCTGGATTGGTGTGGGGGTGGTGACTGGCACGAGGGGCCTACAGGAGGCTGGTAATGTTCCACTGCTTGCTCTGAGTACTGGGTACAGGGGTTTATTCAGATGGTCAGCATCCAGTGAGTTGTATACTTCCATAAACAGATAGATGCACGTGTGGCCAGTGCCCTGTGCTGATGACATCTATGCATACTGATTACGTGTCAAAGAAAAGGAGAAGAGGCCAGACTTACTGGCTTAGGTCTGTAATCCCAGTACTTTGAGAGGCTGAGGTGAGTGGATTGCTTGAGCTCAGGAGTTCAAGACCAACCAGCCTAGGCAATATAGAGAGACCTCATCTCTTAAAAAACAAACAAAAAAGACTAGGCATCTGTAATCCCAGCACTTTGGGAGGCTGAGGCAGACGGATCACCTGGGGTCAGGAGTTCAAGACCAGCCTGGCCAACATGGTAAAATACCATCTTTGCTAAAAATATAAAAATTAGCCAGTTTTGGTGGCGGGCACCTGTAATCCAGCTACCTGGGGGGCTGAGGCAGGAGAATCACTTGAACCTGGAAGGCAGAGGTTGCAGTGAGCCAAAATGGTGCCACCGCCCTCCAGCCTGGATGACAGAGCGAGACTCTGTCTCGAAAAAAAAGGAAAAGAAAAGAAAGGGAGGCAGGCAGTGGGGACCTGTTCTACTCATTGTTGTGAGTACTGGCAATTCCTGGGCTGTGATCTATCTTCTGATGTGTTGAGAGTTTTGCCATTTTTTTCTCTGTGAGATGTCTGGTGCCTACCACAGGTGCAGCTGGCTCTTCCTCACCCCCTCCCCCAGTGCTCTGTGGTCTGCAGGTGCTTGGGGACAGAGCCCTTTTTCTGTGCTCCATGTAACAGGTGTCCCCATCTTCCTGCTTAGGTGCTGACTTGCTGAAGATGTCCCGTGATGATTTGGTCCAGATCTGTGGTCCTGCAGATGGGATCCGACTCTTCAATGCCATCAAAGGCCGGTAGGTGTTGGTTTCTCTGGGAAGCCAGCCGAAGGCTTGTGTATGTGGCATCTGGCAGGAAGCCCCTACCTCAGCCTCTTGGATGGCAGGTAGTCTGGCTGGCAGGGACAGGGCTCCTGAAGTGTGGGGTCAAGAATAGGAGGAGGTGTGGCAGGAGGGGTCCAGGTCACAGCAGGGGCATGAGACACTGCAGAGGGAGATGTGGCCCATGTGGCCGGCTGCTGCAGACCCCACCTGGAGACCTCTCCCTCTTCTTGGTTGGATGAGAGCCTTGACCTCTGGATCCTGGCCTCTGAGCCACTTGCCCAAGTTCTCACATGCTCGTGTGGTCCTGGGCTCTCAGCTGCCCCCTCCCCAAGGGGAGCTTTGGACTGGGGCTGGTCAGATGGCATCATGCAGCAGTTTCAGGGCAGACTCCAGAGCAGCACCGCCCTGTGGACCTTCCTGCCATGGCAGAGATGTTCCACAGCCATGCTGACCACGTGTGGCTGTGGACCTCACCACGTGAGGCTGATGTGATGGGTGAAATTTTTATTTAACTTCAGTGAATTTAAGTTTTCATAGCTACGCATGGGCAGCATGGTTTCAGAGTGGAGCCAGGGTTTGGGTCCCAGATCTGCCTCTTAGGTGCTGTGCAGTGAAGGGAAAGCCCTCTGCCCTGCGAGCCTCAGTTTCCTCAAATGTGAAATGAGAGCGATGGTTGTATGAGGATGAAATGAGCTATGCATGTTCTGAGAACAGTACTTGGTGCACAGCAAGGCACAGACAGTGCCCGCTCTAATTGCTGCCTGAAAATGTCTCGTATGTTGAGCTTCATGTTCTGGGGCAGAGTTCCCCTGGGCAGGCTGTGGGACCTGGGAGGATCATCCACCGACCCATGACAGCCACTCTGCCTCCCTACCTCTGTCTTTTTTCCAACCCGATTTCTGCCCACTGTTCTTTCCATCATGGAATGTTCTGAAACAGCCATGCTTGGTCCACCACACCTACTCTGTATTTTCTCTTCTCCTGCCAGGAATGTGAGGCCAAAGATGACCATTTATGTCTGTCAGGAGCTGGAGCAGAACCGAGTGCCCCTGCAGCAGAAGCGGGAGGGCAGTGGAGACAGCAGCCTGTGTGGTGAGTTGTGGAGAGCAGAGCTGGGACCCACACATTGGGCCCCACAGCCACTTTTGAGCCCGCAGTCCAGCCTCTGTTCATTTCCAGTGAATAGTGTAGGACAGTCTGGGGCTCCCCCATACCCACATGTGCAAAGGGCAGCCTAGTGCATGCTCCTTGCATGGTGCATGGTCTGACCCTGCAGTGCAGATGCTGCCCCAGTGTACACGCTGAGGCTTGGAAAGGTGTTGGGATTGCCCCAGGTCTTGCTTCCAGTGAGTGGCAGTGAGGATTAGAGTCAGGAATGCCCACTCTGGAGCATTTTATTTCCCCAAACTGCTCCCTACGCAGCTCCTAATGAGAGGAGGCTCACGAGAACCTCAGAGGTGTGGCTGTCAGCTTTCCTGCTGCCACCACTTCCAGTGGCCATGGTGAAAGGTGCCAGCCTGAGATCCTGCTATTTGTTTTTGCTAGCAGCTTGGTTTGTTTTAGGGGCAAAATTATGGCTGGGTGTGATGGTTCATGCCTGTAATTCCAGCACCTGGGGAGGTAGGAGGATTGCTTGAGCCCAGGAGTTCAAGGCCAGCCTGGGCAACATAGCAAGACCCCATCTCTAAATACTGAAAGAGTAGGCCAGGCGCCGTGGCTCACGCCTGTAATCCCAGTACTTTGGGAGGCCTAGGTGGGCAGATCACTTGAGTTCAGCAGTTCGAGATCAGCCTCGAACTGAAACCCTGTCTCTACTAAAAAAAATACAAAACTTAGCCATGCATGGTGGCGTCTATAATCCCAGCTATTCTGGAGGCTGAGGTAGGAGAATCACTTGAACCCGGGAGGCAGAGGTTGCAGTGAGCCGAGATTATGCCACTGCACTCCAGCCTGGGCAACAGAGTGAGACTCCATCTCAGGAAGAAAAAGAAAAAAGAAAAGGATAAAGAAGGAATAAAATTAGAAACAGTAGAACTGGCTCGGAACAGTTGAAAAAGAAAAATGTACAGTTAGAATTCTCTTACAAAAAAGGAATCTTAGCACAAAGGGCTGGGCTTCTCACCTGGTTTCATACTGGAAGGAACACTGCACAGTGCATGGCGATCTCACTATGGTCAGGATCTGGTGAGTAGCTGGAGCCCGGTGGCCTCTGCCACCCTCTTCTCACAGAGCCACCCTATGTGTGTGGTGCCCAGGCTGGAGTGCTGTCGTGCATCCCTGACTCACTGCATCCTCAACCTTCTGGGCTCAAGTTATCCTCTTGCCTCATCTCCCCGAGTTGCTGGGACCACAGGTGCACACCACCACACCTGGCTAATTCTTGTATGTTTTTATAGAGATGTAGTCTCACTCTGTTGCCCAGGCTGGTCTCAAACTCCTGTGCTCCAGAGATCCGCCTGCCTTGGCCACCCAGAGTGCTGGGATTATAGGCATGAGCCACGATGCCCACCTGTGTATGCTTTTAAACTATTAGGTCTCTGATCAGGTTTATTGAACCAAGGGTTCTCAGGTGGGGGAAAGGCTTGAGAACCTTGAATTTAATGCAATTGCATTTGCTTTTGAGGAACTCGAGGTCCTTTGAAGTTGAGTAATGAACCCTCGGTTGTGGTTGTGTTTACTTCTGCCCAGCTGGTGCGGGCTGGGTCTGTGTCAGTGTCACTGTTCTCTTCTGACCTGCTGACACTGCGGTGGCCTCCCGGTGTCCCATTCTTTCCTTAGGGTCACTGTACTCAGGCTGAGTATGGCTTGTGTTGCGGGGAGGGACAAAGACCAGGCCTTCTTTCTGCTGTCAAGTAATAGTTCCTTTTCACTTGCATTCATCGACCTCCAGCTGCCCAACAACCCTTTAAACAGTGAAAAGAGCTGAAAAGGGACAGGATTTGTTCCTTTCTTCTGAAGTGGGTTCATATCTGGCTGCGTGTCAGAATTGCCTGACTTCCCTTCAGCCCAGCTGGGTGTCGTCACTGGGCCTGGGACGGGTCTAGGTAATCTCTGCATTTCACATAAGCACCCCAAGAACGACTGAGAGGAATCAAGAGTAGCAGCCTGCTGGGCACGGTGGTTCACACCTGTAATCCTAGCACTTTGGGAGGCCAAGGTGAGCACATCGCCTGAGGTCAGGAATTCACAACCAGCCTGGTTAACATAGTAAAACCCTGTTTCTGCTAAAAATACAAAAATTAGCAGGGCATGGTGGTGTACACTTGTAATCCCAGCTACTTGAGAGGCTGAGGCAGGAGAATCACTTGAACTCAGGAGGCAGAGGTTGCAGTAAGCAAAGATTGTGCCACTGCATTCCAGCCTGAGCGACTGAGTGAGCCTCCATTGCCAAATGAAACAAAACAAAGAGAGTGGCAGCGTGGTCCCACCCTGCCACCCTGGGCATGGCATCCTGACAGAGGACTTACTGCTTTCTCAGGATGGGGTGGGAGGGCACAGGCAGGCTCATGCTAACAGAATAGCCACTTGGAAAGCGATGCTTGGTCCTCCCTCCCCCAGTGTACCATGCCATCTTCCTGGAAGAGCTGACCACCTTGGAGCTGATTGAGAAGATCGCCAGCCTGTACAGCATCTCCCCCCAGCACATCCACCGAGTCTACCGGCAGGGCCCCACCGGCATCCATGTGGTGGTGAGCAACGAGGTGAGCATTGCTGCCCGGCCTGCCCTGACAATGTGCTCTGGGCCCCGGGAGGAACTTCAGAACCCCTGTCCCAGAAACACACTTGGGTTTGGGAATGACAGACAGGTTTGTCTGCACGCCACCTGCTGCTGTGGCTGTCTGGGGCCAAGAGAGAGTGCTGAGGCCCTGTCTGGGTCCAAATGGCTGGCATGCCGAGTAGCCACTCCTTACCCCTCCTTGGCCGGGTGCCCTGTGGGAGCCTGGAGCACACACTCCACTCTGCCCAAAGTGCTTACATCAAGGTTGTGGAGGTCAAGAGAGTGGCGTTCCCCCAGGGTGGCTGACAGGCCCCAGGGAAAGGTGGAATGGACGTGGGGGCAGGTGATGGTGAGGCTGTGGTTTGTAGGGGAGGAGAGCAGAGGCCTCTGCCAAGTGGTGAAGGATCCACAGCCTTCCTGGGTGGCACAGGGCTGTGCAGAGCACAAGTAGCTGCTGGCAGAGGGCTCAGGTACTGTGGTCTCCAGGTATCTTACCCCACCACTGGCTAAGAAGGGGTGTGGAATATGCTTGCTGACATATTCAGACAAAGGCATTCCTTGCAGGTTGTAGAACAGAGGCTTTTAAGTTTGTTCTATACTGGACTGCATCCACCTAATAACATAAGTGTGTACTGTGTCCTGGCTGTTGTTTTAAGTGTATACATAGCGACTCATTTAATCCTGCCTGTCTCTCTATGTCATGGATGTTATTAGTATCCCATTTCACAGATGGGGGACTGAGGCACAGAGGCTTAGTAATTGCCTCTGGTTACACAGCGGGTAAGGGGTGGAGCTGTGGTGGGAGGGAACCCAGGGACTGCGGCTGTAGGGCCCAAGCTCTGAGTCTGCAGATTCCCAGCCCTTACTGAAGTCAAGCCTTTATTTATTTATTTAAAAATTTGTATTTTAAAAAAATGGAGACATGGTCTCACTGCATTGCCCAGGCTGGTCTTGAACTTGGGCTCAAGCAGTCTTCCTGCCTCAGCCTCCCAAAGTGCTGGGATTATAGGTGTGAGCCACCATGCCCGACTTTTTTTTTTTGGGGCAGAGTCTCACTCTGTTATCTAGGCTGGAGTGCTGTGGTGCCATCTTGGCTCACTGCAACCTCTACTTCCCAAGTTCTTGCAATTCTCCTGCCTCAGCCTCCTGAGTAGCTGGGACTATAGGCACACACTGCCACTCCTGGCTAATTTTTTTGTATTTTAGTAGAGATGGGGTTTCACCGTGTTGCTCAGGCTGGTCTCAAACTCCTGAGCTCAGGCAATCCACCCACGTCGGCCTCCCAAAGTGCTGGGATTATAGGCATGAGCCACTATACCCAGCTTTTTTTTTTTTTTTTAATTTTTGTGAGACAAGGTCTTGCTCTATCGCTCAGGCTGGTATGATTTCAGCTCATTGCAACCTCTACCTCCCAGGCTCAGGCCATCCTTCCATGCCAGGCTCTTGAGTAGCTGGGACTACAGGCACTCACCAACACGCCTGACTGATTTTTTATAGATACAGGGTTTTGCCATGTTGCCCAGGCTGGTCTCGAACTCCTGGGCTCAAGTGATCCACCCACCTTGGCCTCCCAAAGTGTTGGGATTGCAGGCATGAGCCACCGTGCCTGGCTGAAGTGAAACCTTTAAACAGGGCTGTGCTGGTGAGAGCAGGGATGGGATCATGTGCCCCCAGCTCAGACCCCAGCAGACCCCGAGTACATCGGGGAACTCTGAAGTCCTCTGTATAGAGGATTATAGAGCCCCGCCCCACCCTGGACCAGCAAAGGAGTGGTAGCACACAAGGACAGCATTTGTGGATTAAGACTGATTCGTTTCTTCCCATGCCTGGTCCTTGCCTTTGCTGGTGGTGCTGCCAAGAGTGTTCCTGACCTAGTGACATTGAGTACTGAAACAGTGACTGGGAAAAGAAGAGAAAAATGCAGGCTTTGGAATTGGACTGGTGTCCAGAACTGCCTCCTAGTTGGTGAATGACTTTGGGGAAATTTGCTGAACCTCTCTGTGCCAGTTTCCACATCTGCAAAACAGGGATGCATATACCTGTGGAACAGACTGTAGTGCAAAGTGAGAGAACAGTGGCAGGGGCCAGGAGACACTAAACAAGGAGTGGGTGTCGTCATCGACCATGAACCTGCCGGGCACTTGTTATTTTGGGAAGTTAGTGGTAGAGAGATCTTAATAGATTTCAGGATGTATAAAAACATCACACTTTGAAGGGTTTGTATATTTCATAGGTTGACGTTAATAATCCTCTTGCCACTTGTCATTTCAACTGCCAGAGCCCTTGTATGTTCATGAGTACTTCATCTCAGTCTTGCAGGTCATGAGAGGGGTATTCCCCCAGGGTGGGTGACAGGTCCCAGGGAGAGGTGAAATGGACTTGGGGGCAGGTGATGGCGAGGCTGTGGCTTGTAGAAAAGGAGAACAGAGGCCTCTGCCAAGTGGTGAAGGTGCCACAGCCTTCCTGGGCGGCACAGGGCTATACAGAGCACCGGATTTTTCCTGCCTTTTACATTCAAAGTAATTTGTAATTAGCATAAGAAGTTAACATAGAAGAGCAGAAGGCAAATGTGAAAAACCCTTACCTACCCCCATTTTTTTCTCCAGGAAGAGTTATTAGGTTTGATATGATTCTGCAAGGTAATTATTTTATGCTCTTGTCTCTATATGTGCCCTAGTGTATGTAGATGTAGGTTTTTAAAACATGCAGGCTGGGCATGGTGGCTCACATCTGTAATCCCCACTCTGGGAGGCTGAGGTGGGCAGATCACCTGAGGTCAGGAGTTCGAGACCAGCCTGACCAACATGGCAAAAAAATTAGTCAGGTGTGGTGGGCACCTGTAATCCCAGCTACTCAGGAGGCTGAGGCAGGAGAATCACTTGAACCCTGGAAGCGGAGGTTTCAGTGAGCTGAAATCGTGCCACTGTACTCAGGCCTGAGCGACAGAGCAAGACTCCATCTCAAAAAAAAAAAAAAAATTAAAACATGAAGCAAACATCCAGCCCTACGTTTATCTGCAACTTGCTCTTTTTGTCACCAGTTCAGAATTACTTTTATATCACATTCAAATCTAATCCAACGTTTTTGTTTTGTTTTGTTTTGTTTTGTTTTGTTTTGTTTTTGAGACACGGTTTCACTCTGTAACTCAGGCCGGAGTGCAGTCATGGCTAGACTCATCGCAGCCTTGACCTCCTGAGCTCAGGTGATCCTCCTACCTCAGCCTTCTGAGTAGCTGGGACCACAGGCATATGCCAACCACGTCTGGCTAATTTTATTTTTTTAAAACTTTTTGTAGAGACAACATTTTGCCATGTTGCCCAGGCTGGTCTTGAACTCCTGGGCTCAAGTGATCCACCTGCCTCCGCCTCCCAAGGTGCTGGGATTACAGGCATGAGCCGCTGGGCTTACAGGCATGAGCCACTGTGCTCAGTCTAGCCATTTTTTTTCACTCCCATTTTACCGATGAGGAAAATGAAGCTTGAAGTTCCTAACCTGAGAGCTGACTTTAGAATAGCCAGGAAGGTGAACGTGCTGAGAGCAGTGGACAGCTGTGGTGTCACAGAAGGCTTGTCACCTTGCATTTCAAAACAAATTTCCTTTTGTGAAGATGAAAGCCAAAAATGTGGGGAACCCTTGCAATGTCACTGGTCCCTGAAGGCAGTTCCTTCCTCAGTTTGCCCTGTGTGCTCAAGAGTAGGCAGTGAAGCAAGTGAAGCAGAGAGCAGAACCCAAATACCACCTCGCCTAAGTAGGCGATTCTCATTCCCCAAGGTCTCCTTGCCTCTTAACCCGGAATGTATTGGAAACCTTTGGTTCTTAATTGCCCAGAGTGCTGGAGGCAGCCTGGGCAGCTGCAGAGCCGACCCCTGGGGTGCAAGGGCACTTTATTAAACAAGAGAGTTACTGATTAAGCCCATGTGGGCTCTGCATACCCAAGTGGCTGGGCTGCCAAGAGTCCTAGATGGAGCAGGCCAGCAGAATAGAATAAATGTACTTCACGCATCATTAGGCCCTGTGGGAGGGGCAGGGGGTGACAGGTGGATGGGTTTGCAAGATTCGAGGCAGTAATCCACAGCAGGCCATAAAATTTGGATGGCATTTTTTCAATTTGAAAAGGGGTTTTGATATTGTGTTAGCTAGTGTGTCTGTATTGTGTATATGTTTATATATTTTATTTTTTGGTTTTTTTGGAGATGGAGTCTCGTTCTGTTGCCCAGGCTGGAGTGCGGTGGTGTGATCTTGGCTCACTGCAACCTCCACCTCCTGGGTTCAGGCGATTCCCCACCTCAGCCTCCAGAGTATTTGGGATTACAGGCACCCGCCATCATGCCTGGCTAATTTTTGTATTTTTAGCAGAGACGAGGTTTCACCGTGTTGGCCAGATTGATCTCGAACTCCTGACCTCAGGTGATCCACCTGCCTCAGCCTCCCAAAGGCTACTGGGATTACAGGCGTGAGTCACTGCTCCTGGCCTGTTTATACATTTAAAAAATATTCTTTAAATGTGAACTGTGAAATTCAGCATAAATATGGAAAGAATATATAAAACTCTTTGCACAATTAAAGAATCATTGAAGTACCCATGTACCTGCACTAAGGTTACCAGAATGTTTATGTTAGAAACCCCTTTGTGGACTGATTTCATAACAGTCAACCAGCTAGCATGAATTTTCTATTAAGCATTCCCTTGCTCCTCCTCCATATATTGTTTAATTTTGCTATTTAAAAACTTTTTATAAGTGAAATCATAGTGTATTCTTTTGTGACTTCTTTCATTCCACATTTTGTTTGGAGGTATACAGCTGGAGCTTCTTGGCACTGCCGAGGAGCTTGATTCCATCACAGCTGGTTCATGTGTCTGCTGTTGACTTACTGCTGGCAGGAGTTTGATGTAACTGCAGGTGGCGCTGTGCTGAGCAGTCTCATGCCTGTCTTCGTGATGCAGGAGTTTGTCTAGAGCTCATGACTTGTAGAAGAGTGTAGGAAAAGTTCCTTGCTGGAAATGCATGGTCATTCTTAGCAGGTCCCATGAACCGTGTTAGAGAGGTTGACATCCCCTCCAGTAGTGGACACAGTTCCTGTTGCTCCACATTCTGGTTGTATTTTTGTCATTAAATCAGCTCCATTTTACAGATAGAGCCATGGAGCCAGAAAGTTAAGAAGGTTGGCTTGTCCAAGGTCACTGGGTAGTTAGTTCATCAAACTTAGAACTGTAGAGAAGAGGCTGCTGAGCAGTGTCCTGCCCCATTTAGAGACACACATAGTGGAGCCCTCCTTTATATTTCGTCCTTGTAGGATGCTGACGTGCAGACCCTACTGGATCAGGCCCTGCAAGGGGCAGGGGGCGACAGGTGGATGGATTTGCAAGATTCTCCAGGCGGTAATCCAGAACAGGCCATAAAATGTGGATGGCATATTTTTCAATTTGAAAGGGTTTTTGCTATTGTATTAGCTTATGTGTGTGTGTGTGTGTGTGTGTGTGTGTGTATTGTGTGTATGTTTATATATTTTATTTTGTTTATTTATTTTTTTGGAGGCAGAGTCTCGCTCTATTGCCCGGGCTGGAGTGCAATGGCGTGATCTTGGCTTACTGCAACCTCCACCTCCCAGGTTCAAGCGATTCTCTTGCCTCAGCCTCCAGAGTAGCTGGGATTATAAGGCCCCTGCTATCATGCCTAGCTAATTTTTGTATTTTTAATAAAGATGGGGTTTTACTATGTTGGCCTGGTTGGTCTTGAACTCCTGACCTCAGGTGATCCACTCACTGGCCTCACCAGTACCAAAGTTTCTGTTTTTAAAAGCGTTATATTTAGGTGTTTTTATCTGTTGCTGTTATTCACATACACATTCCTACAATATGTCCGTTACAGGGATTGGAAGAATCAGTAACTAGGAAAAAGCAAAAAGTGCAAACAAAGAGAAATCAGTGGCCCAGTATTAAATGGTAGTATTTCGATACCCTTTTGGGCCTCTTTCCATCGTTCGTGTTCATACTAGCTGGTTGGGGTTATGTTCAGGTTTCTGCTACTTACACTGCAGTCATGTTACACATTGATTGTGTGTCCTCTTTTTTTGGTGAATGTTATGACAGAACCATGTACCTGCTGCGTTCATAGGCACTGTGGCAGTGGTGTTTACTGCGTTCTTGCAACAGTGGTGGTTACTGTTTTCCTGTGTCTGTAGACACTGTGGCGGTGGCGTTTACCGTGTTCCTGTGTCTGTAGACACTGTGGCAGTGGCGGTTACCATGTTCCTGTGTCTGTAGACGCTGTGGCGGTGGCGTTTACCCTGTTCGTGTGTCTGTAGATGCCGTGGCGGTGGCATTTACCGTGTTCCCGTGTCTGTAGACGCCGTGGCGGTGGCGATTACCGTGTTCCCGTGTCTGTAGACGCCGTGGCGGTGGTGGTTACCGTGTTCCCGTGTCTGTAGACGCCGTGGCGGTGGCGGTTACCGTGTTCCCGTGTCTGTAGACGCCGTGGCGGTGGCGTTTACGGTGTTCCCGTGTCTGTAGACGCCGTGGTGGTGGCGTTTACGGTGTTCCCGTGTCTGTAGACGCCGTGGCGGTGGTGGTTAACGGTGTTCCCGTGTCTGTAGACGCCGTGGCGGTGGCGTTTACGGTGTTCCCGTGTCTGTAGACGCCGTGGCGGTGGTGGTTAACGGTGTTCCCGTGTCTGTAGACGCCGTGGCGGTGGCGTTTACGGTGTTCCCGTGTCTGTAGACGCCGTGGCGGTGGCGTTTACGGTGTTCCCGTGTCTGTAGACGCCGTGGCGGTGGTGGTTAACGGTGTTCCCGTGTCTGTAGACGCTGTGGCGGTGGCGTTTACGGTGTTCCCGTGTCTGTAGACGCAGTGGCGGTGGTGGTTAAAAGTGTTCCCGTGTCTGTAGACACTGTGGCAGTGATGTTTCTGCAGCTGCGCAAGGCTGGACTCAGTCACCGAGGCTTTCCAAATGATAAACTCATGGTTGACGGAACATGTTCTCTCTTTTGCCTTTCAGATGGTACAGAATTTCCAAGATGAATCCTGTTTTGTACTCAGCACAATTAAAGGTGAAGCCCTCCTCCCCTCTCTCTTCCCCCCTTGTTTAATTGAGGTGTGTAGGCTGCATCCCTGGGGCAGCTTTGGAGGCAGGTGGGAGAGTGGGGCCTGACTGCAGGATGGGCCCTTCCAGACAGTGCTGACCTGGAAAAAGCCTTTGGGGAAAAGAAAACACATACTCCCTGTGAAAGCTAGCTTTAAAAATGGCAGAACTAGTGAGATTGGCCCCCAAGGTCACTTCTGAAAGGGAAAGCCTGGGCCAGGCAACTTGTTGTCCGTGAACTCAGTGTTGAGTAGAAGCAAGAAGCATTGCACATTGCCTGGGGTCCTCCAGGAAGACCAAGCCTGGAATACAGCCACGGAGTCTGCAGGCAGCGTGGGTCAGGAATGGGGGCGAGGAGGACCACCTGACAGTGTGCCTGTGCTCTGCCAAGGAAGAGCTTGTGGGCCAGGAACATGTATTTACTCATAAAAGGTAGAGGAAGACCTGCTGTGGCCTTCGTAAGGGCTGGGGTGCATGTATAGGGTATATCAGAACAAAGCCCTCTGACCGACTCATAGACCCTGGACCATGGTGAAGCCATTTCCCGCCTTGTCCTGTTTATCTAGCCACCGATATCTTTAGGGCCTGGGGGCCATAATATTCCTGAGAAGCACAGTTGTGCAAATCTTCCTTGGAATACAGGTTTTCATCCTTGGGCCTAGGGCTATGGTGGAAAGACCTATTGTTAAAAAGACCTATTGTTAAAAAGGCATGTGAGATCTCTGCTTCTGCCAGCACTCTTTGCTGTATGCAGCCCTATTTTGGTGGTCTTTCCTGATACCCTAACAGCCTGCCTTTTGGGGCTCCCCGATACCATGGCACTGTACCTTTTTTCCTGTGAAATATGCCCTGTGTTTCTCTCTTGCAGCCGAGAGCAATGATGGCTACCACATCATCCTGAAATGTGGACTCTGAGCAGCACTGGGCCATGTACCTGCCTCTAGCTCCCAGCCGCATGGATCCCTGTGGATGTAGAAATTGCCCCACTGTAAGCTGTGGCCTCGCCAGGCAAGCTGAGGCCAGGAGGGACCCTGCCCAGTCTGTGAAAGCTACGTAGCACCAACCAGCAGAAGCCCGTGGACACCAAGTACCATGTGCAGAAAGCCAGTGGCTCCTCCTCTCCCTTCCTCTTGGCCTCCAGAGTTGGAATGGTTCCTTGTTCTTTTCTGTTGGTCCAACCCTAACGTTGTAAAAGGGAAAAAAGTAGAAACGTCTGCTCTGAAACCCCTTGACCCTTAGTTGGAAGCTTCTTGGGTGTTTTGGTGCCGCCTCTCTCGGTCCCTTCTGAGCACTCTCCTGCCTCGGAGAAAGCTCGGCTTCACCCTGGAAGCTGGTACCCTTACCTCCTCCTCTGGGAATTGGCTGCATGGCCAGCACTGCTGACTTGATGGGAGCAGTTTGCGCTCCTGCCCCTGTCTTCACGTTCGCTTCCCTTCTCGGTGACCCTGGCGAGCTTCCGTCTTTCCTGTTCTTGGATGAATTGACGGGAGTGGGGCTGTTGTGTGCCTTCTACCTCTTTCTTCTCTACCTTGTTTCTAAGGATCTGCTGCTGTGGAACCCAAAGATGAGCTCCTATCTCTGCATCGGCGCTTTGGCGCGGTGGATGCCACAATGCACATGTGCATCTTTTCTCTGTTTTGTATTTTTCTTTCCCCCACCGGATCGCTGTTTAACAGCCTTTCTCGAAGATGTTAGTTCTGAGGCCCTTTGTGGGGAGATGGGGGGCGGTAATAGAAAAGACTTGTATTTCCTGGGCAATCGTGGGTAAGGAGGATTAGGAAGGAGCATTCCATTGTTATCATCAGCTGACCTTGACCACCACAATACCAGGCCCTGTTGGATGGACTTACAGAAAGTTAGAGAAAACGTTGGTGACCCACTGCTAAATCTGCCACAGGAGCATTGTATTTTCTCTGGGCGCCCCTCACGTCAATGTTTCTCTTGGTTTGTTTGTAAGGGGTATGTTTAGGGTGTTTTGCCTGCATCAGAATGGGTGTGTCATCGTTCCTAATGGCCTAACTGCGGGGAAATGTGAGTGTCAGTAACTGTGGTAGGTGCAGAAATACGTCTGTCTTGCCTCTGGTTCCTGGGATCCAGTTGTCTCTACTGGCTAGGGCTTCAGCTCTTTGTTAATTTAGTTTCATGGAGAACGCCATGACCACCTGAATGGGATATCATAGCTTCTGAATGGAGCTTCTGTGGAATGAAGTGCTAGCCTGAAGGATTATCAGAATAAAACAAGGTCTACAATGGGTAGAGCTTGTTTTATAGATGAGGAAACCGAGGCTCAAAGGGGCAGAGTCACCTGCATGGTAGCACATAGTGATAGGGTAGTGATATAAATTTATCATATAAACTAGGATATTTCAGCCCTAGGGGCCTTGTTAGTCATTATCTTGGGTAATAGCCATGGCATTCCTACAGAACAGAGTGAAGACAGGCTCCCGATTCCTCCTCCTTTTTTAGAGGGGAAGCGGGGAGTGGGTTAACTAATAGCTTTAGGCTGACTTCATTTTTGGACTCAGCCCACCCACACCCGGGTGAATTAAAAAAAAAAAACTGACAGCTTTATGAAGACGTAATTCACATGTCATGCAGTTTACCCATTTCTAGTGTCCAATTCTGTCGTTTTTAGTAAATTCACAGACCCACAATCAGTTCACAGAATTACAGTCAATGTTGGAACATTTTCGTCACCCCCAGTAGAAACCCCGTACCATTTGTCACTCCCCTGCTTTCCCGACTCTTGCAGTCCAGGGCGGCCGTGAATCTACTCTCTGTGTAAGATTGACCTACTCTGGACATTTCATATGTCTGGAATCATGTGATACGGTCTTTGGTGACTGGCTTCTTCCACTGAAATGTTTTCTAAGGCCATCCAAGTTCAGCATGGATCAGTACTCATTACTTTTTCTTTTCTTTTTTTTTTTTTAAATTGCACTTTAGGTTCTGGGGCACATGTGCAGAACATGCAGGATTGTTGCATAGGTACACACATGGCAATGTGGTTTGCTGCCTCCATGCCCCCGTCACCTACGTCTGGCATTTCTCCCCATGTTATCCCTCCCCAACCTCCCCACTACCACACTGTCTCTCCTTTGGTCCCCACCCACAGACCCCAGTGTATGATGCTCCCCTCCCTGTGACAATGTGTTCTCATTGTCCAATACCCGCCTATGAATGAGAACATGCAGTGTTTGATTTTCTGTTCTTGTGTCAGTTTGCTGAGAATGATGGTTTCTAGATTCATCCATGTCCCTACAAAGGACATGAACTCATCATTTTTTATGGCTGCATAGTATTCCATTTTATATATGTGCCGTATGTTCTTTGTCCAGTCTATCATCGATGGGTATTTGGGTTGGTTCCAGGTCTTTGCTATTGTAAACAGTGCCGCTATGAACATACATGTGCATGTGTCTTTATAATAGAACAATTTATAATCCTTTGGATATATACCCAGTAATGGGATTGTTGGGTCAAATGGAATTTCTGTTTCTAGGTCCTTGGGGAATCACCACACTGTCTTCCACATGGTTGAACTAATTTACACTCCCACCAACAGTGTAAAAGTGTTCCTATTTCTCCACATCCTTTCCAGCATCTGTTGTCTCCAGATTTTTTAATGATCGCCATTCTAACTGGCGTGAGATGGTATCTCAATGTGGTTTTGATTTGCATTTCTCTAATATTCAGTGATGATGAGCATTTTTTCATATGTTTGTTGGCCTCATATATGTCTTCTTTTGAAAAGTGTCTGTTCATGTCCTTCACTCACTTTTGAATGGGTTTGTTTGTTTTTTTCTTGTAAATCTGTTTTAGTTCTTTGTATATTCTGGATATTAGCACTTTGTCAGATGGGTAAATTGCAAAAATTTTTTCCCATTCTGTTGGTTGCCAGTTCACTCTAAATGATTGTTTCTTTTGTTGTGCAGAAGTTCTGGAGTTTAATTAGGTCACATTTGTCTATTCTGGCTTTTGTTGCCAATGCTTTTGGTGTTTTGGTCATGAAATCCTTGCCTACTCCTATGTCCTGAATGGTTTTGCCTAGGCTTTCTTCTAGGGTTTTTATGGTATTAGGTCTTATGTTTAAGTCTTTAATTCATCTGGAGTTAATTTTAGTGTAAGGTGTCAGGAAGGGGTCCAGTTTCTGCTTTCTGCACACTGCTAGCCAGTCTTCCCAATACCATTTGTTAAACAGGGAATCCTTTCCCCATTGCTGGTTTTTGTCAGGTTTGTCAAAGATCAGATGGTTGTAGATGTGTGGCATTGCCTCTGAGGCCTCTGTTCTGTTCCATTGGTCTATATCTCTGTTTTGGTACCAGTACCATGCTGTTTTGATTACTGTAGCCTTGTAGTATAGTTTGAAACCAGGTAGCATGATTCCTCTGGCTTTGTTCTTTTTGCTTAGGATTGTCTTGGCTATGCGGGTTCTCTTTTGGTTTCATATGAAGTTTAAGGTGGTTACTTCATTCCTTTTTATTGCTGAATAATATTTTTTTCTTTTTTTTCTGCTGAATAATATTAAATTGTATAGATAGACCACATTGTTTATTGATTCATCCATTGATGGACATTTGTGTGTTTTTACTTTTTGGCTACTCTTAATGATGCTGCTATGAACATATTTGTACAAGAGCATGTGTGGACATATGTTATCATTTCTTTGGGAATATACACAGGAGTGGAATTGCTAGGTCATACAGTAACTCCATGTTTAGCTTTTTGAGGAACTTCCAGATGGTTTTCTACAGCAACTGAACCATTTTACATTCCCACCAGCAATGTATTCAGGTTTCAGCTTCTCAACATCCTTGTCAACACTTGCTATTATCTGTCTTTTTGATTATAGCATCTTAATGAGTGTGAGGTGCTATCTTGTTGAGGTTTTGATTTGCATTTCCCTGACGGCTGCTGATGTTGAGCATCTTTACCTGTGCTTATGGGCCATGTGTATATCTTTGGAGAAAGGTCTGGCCAGATCCTTTGCCTAGTTTTAATTGGGTTGTCTTTTTTTTTTTTAAGTTTTCTGTTTTCCTAACCACCAGACTACCAGGGATGAGCTTTCTTTTTATTGAGTTGTGTGAGCTATTTGTATATTGTAGAGGCCAATCTTTTATTAGGTATGTGATTGGTAAAATTGTTCTCCCATTCTGTGGATTGTTTTCACTTTCTTGGTAGTGTCCTTTGAAACACAAAACTTTTTTTTTTTTTGAGACGGAGTTTCGCTCTTCTTGTTACCCAGACTGGAGTGCAATGGCATGATCTTGGCTCACCGCAACCTCCACCTCCTGGGTTAAAGCAATTCTCTTGCCTCAGCCTCCCGAGTAGCTGGGACTACAGGTGCGCACCACCATGCCCAGCTAATTTTTGTATTTTTAGTAGAGACAGGGTTTCACCTTGTTGACCAGGATGGTCTCGATCTCTTGACTTCGTGATCCACCCACCTCGGCCTCCCAAAGTGCTGGGATTATAGGCGTGAGCCACCGCGCCCGGCCCACAAAACTTTTTAATATATTTTTTCTTTTTTCTTTATCCACCATCTGAATTCCAAAACTTTTAAATTTTGTTGTCTAAGATACTTATTTTTTTCTTTTGTCACTTGTGCTTTTGATGCCATATCTAGAAAACCATTGCCCAATCCAAGGTCAAGAAGATGAATGCCTGTGTTTTCTTCTAAGAACTTTTATAGTTTTAGTTCTCACAATGGTCTTTGATCCATTTTGAGTGTATTTTTATACATGATGTGAAGCAGGGGTCCAGCTTCATTCTCTTGCTTGTGGATACCCAGTTGTCTCACTGCTTTATTGAAAAGAATATCCTTTTTCCACGGATTTGTCCTGGCACCCTAGCCAAAGGCCCCTGGTTCTTACTGCATCTTGTTTCCTGGGACGTGGTGTTGTCATTGGGAAGCTTACCGTTTTTTTCACTCAGTCCATGTTTGGCTCCACCATTTTTACAGCTGCCTTTCTATTCTGTTCTTGCTGTCTCCCTCTTTACCTGACTCAGTGGTGCTAGGTCATGTCACTCTTTGATGCCCCACAAACTTTCTTGGTGCCTGTTCCAGCTCCACACGCTAGTTCTTGGGGGAAGGTCGAGACCGGTGAATTCCTTTTATGAGTCATGAGGAAACTGAGCCATCTAGAAGTGGAATAATGTGCTCAGGGTCACACAGCCCATTAGTGGAAGGACCAGGACTAGACCTTTGGTCTTCTGAGGCCTAGCCCCTCAGGCTGTCTGTCTTCACTGTACCCAAGTGATGTCACTACCAAGACCAAATGATGGTGGGTTAAATTTTAATTCTTAAAAGTATAGGAGGCTAATATTTTACTTCTTAATTCCAAAAGAGGATCTAATAAAAGTCTGTTGCCTTGTGTGCTATTAGTAGAGGCTTCCATTTTTCTGGCCTGCCCCCTGGCATCTTCTCTCCTTACTTTCTCATGATTATAGTTAAAGCTTATAGCTTATGAAAGAATAGAAAATAACGAATACCAAACAAAAGTACACGTGGTTATTTGGTACCAAAATGTCTCAGGTGCCTGATTCAGCAGCTCCTCCCTTCCACAGGGGTCAGATGAGCTAAGGCTCCAGGTTTTATTTTTCATTTGATTGACATACAAAAAAGCCATAGGCCTTCCCAACCTGTCCAGGGTCTTTCCTGTGAGCTCGGAGTCCAGAGGTCCTGGACTGTTGAGCAGGACAGCCCTTCCCAGGGCACTTCACCAACCTGTGGCTTCTGAACTGCAGCAGTTTTTTGTTGATTTTTTTTCTTTTTCCTTTCTTGACGTACCCAAAAATAATGCTTTATCATGCAGCAGCTTTTTTAAAGTGAACCCCAGAGGGAAATAAGACAGACACCTGTGCTCAGGCCGCCATCTTGAACGGGAAGCCCAAAGCTGAGTTTTAACTCTTAGGTCATCACAGTTTTTGCTGGGTATCTGTTTGCAAGGTTGAGATAAACCCTTTCCTGTTACCAGGTTGTCCCTTCACAATGAAGGGGCAGAGGCTGTTGAATGGGGGAATAATAGGATTTGCTGGGAAAGGGGCATGGTATGCCTGTGGAAAGGACAGGATGGGGTGGGGAGGTGAAGGCTTTGCCTTGGGGTCCTAAGCAAAGGTCAGGTGTTGTCGTAGTGACCTCTTGGCTAGGCAGCCAGGATCCCCTTACACAGAGCTATTAACCTAGAGAGGCTTTACCAGCCGCGGATGGGAGCCAGCCAGGGCCACAAGTTTCCAAGTCCAGCGTTGCTTCAGGGGCTGAAGATCTGAAAATCATTAACAAGCAATGAAATAAATGGAAAAGCCTCTTAGGCTGTTGTCAGTGGAGCAGAGGGAGAAAGCCCCTAGGTGCTCAGAGGGGGTGGGAAACAGAGGATGATGGGCTGAGGTGGGGGATTAGATGTTGGCACTGCCTAGGGTTCAGGAGGAGGGACAGGGGACCAAGAATCGGGGTCCTAGATCCCATACACTCACTCAGCATGAGTCTCTTTGCCTCTCTGCGTCTCTGTCTCCTCCTTTTACAAGTACAGGCCTGGCGATCTCTGCAGACGGCACCGACCTGTCATGAAATGAATCTGCGAGGCGCCAGGGCTCTCCCATTTTTCCCTCCATTAAAATTGTACAAAAAGCTGGGAATCGTGGCTCACTCCTCTCATCCTAGCATTTTTGGAGGCTGAGGTGGAGAATCGCCTGACGCCACGAGTTCGAGACCAGCCAGGGCAATATAGCGAGACTCCATTTTTTAAAAAGAAAAAATCTTTAAAAATTGCACAACAGGCAGGAGACCTTTCTGTGTGCCCGTCCTGGTGGTAGCCAGTGCCCGCAGTGCTCCTGCAGTGCACGGTGGCGTGCTTCTTGACAAGGGTCAGATTATCTCTGTCATGTCCTTGGGAATCAGCCCTAGTCCCTAACTGGACTGACTACTCCCTCAGCAAACTTACAGGGGCCCCCAGATGTTCCTTGCCAGCTGGGGACCAGACACAGTCCACAGGCATGGTCTGTGTCGTCGGTGCACATGTGTGTGTTCGGTGTGTACCTGGCTTCCTTCCCTTGCTCTTGAATTTGCCTGAGCACAGCCAGAGGCAGCTTCAGCTTGGCAGGGTGTAGAGATGGCTGCTGTTCCCTTAGCATTTGGGGGAAACAGCCTTTCCCGGTAGCCTGATGATTCCCTTTTGATTTTGTGTGACCTCCTGGAGAGTGGATGAAGTTGGTGGCCTTAGCTCTAGTGTAAGTGGCAGGCACTGGGCGAGGCCCCCAAGAGCAGGGCAAGCCCCTAGAGTGGGTCTTCCACATGACTGGCTTCACACAGGCATCTCCCCTCAGGCTGCCTGCTCTGTGTCATGCTACCAGTCCAGGGCTGCAAGTAGGAAATGTGTGTACCCGCTTCTGATTGCCACCTCCTTCCCGTTGCCCCTTGGGGACAGGGTTTGAGGGCCACTGTGGTGCTGGTCAGGCACCCCAGGCCTCCTTCCTGGGACCTGCTCAGGGACACCCTGAGAGCTCCTGAAACCCCCACTTAGCTTCCAGGCCTTTCTGCAAAAGCTCCTCCTGGCTTTCCTCCCTTCCCCAATCTCCATGGGTCACAGCTAACAGATCTGAGGGCAGCTGCTGTGCTGGTGGCCCAGGGCTGCACCTGCCATCCCCAGCGCTGCCGGTTTAGTGCCTTCTAGAGGCAGTGTCCCTAGGCGGTAGCTGTGAGGCATGGGTGTTCTGCTCTGGGCTGGGCAGCCAATGGGAGGAGGTGAGGAGGTGTAGTCACTGCCTGGGCCCGGGCTGGCCAGCCCTGCAATTGGGCAGCCAAACCACGTCCCTTAGCAAAGGGCCAGAGTGGGACCCTGTCCCATGCCCTTCGTCCTGAGGAGCCCTGGGGTGGGCAGCAGGGGCAGGGAAAGTTTTCAGGCCTTCATCAGAGAGAAAGATGTCATTAGCTCCACACCCCTCATCCTGTGTCAGTACTTGTTAGCGTGTGACTGCCCTGGTCAGCCGGCACACTATTGGTCCACCTGGCCCACTGCCTGGTTTTGCCATCCATTTATGATCAGAAATGTTATCTTTGAAACCAATTAAGTGTTTTCTTCCCCATCAAAAAATATTTCTCCTTATTAGTAGACATGTATTTACCAAAATACATACTCAATTATTGTATTTTGGATTTTATCAACTTAAAAATTGTAGAAATGTGTTTGCTCTTATGCCAACATAATATTGATTTTGTGTCTTGGCTCTGAAAGCCCAAAACATTTACCATCTAGCCCTTTACAGAAAAAGTCTGTCGACTGCTGAGCCAGACCTCCATCATCTCTATCCCCGCTGGATTAGTTAAAGAAAGTCTCAGACAATAAGGGCTTTGTAAAAATAATAAAATGACTTGATTTGAGCTTGGAAGCAGAGGAAGCATTCAGATGAGCAGTTTCTGTATCAACCCTGCCTGTCGCATGTCTCATGTCCTGCGTGGCCAGGGAGCCCTTCTTGGAAGTTTCTGATCCTCCAGCCGGCTCCTGCAGAATCTGCCCTGCCACACAGTGGGAATGTAGAGCCCTTTGCTTCCTTCTTTGCTGCCTGCTTCCTGTTCCTGGAGACCTGTCAGGCCTCTGGACTGCATCCCCTGGCCAGGCCCCTAAGGGTTGATATGTGGGGAAGGCCTTTGAGCAGTGGGGGGTGGCAGTGGCCTCCTGACGGGCTCACACTCCTGTCCTGGGAGGGGCAGCCTGATCTCACCTCCACCTAGTGCGTTGGTAACTGAGGACTTCTTGGCTTCTCTGGAGCCTGCAAACCTTCCCCCATGTGTCCAGCTGATCTTCCTACTACAAAGGGGACCGCTCACAGTAGCCTCAGCTTGGTGGTTTTGCAGGACAGCCATCTAGGCCTGAGATTTCTGCGTCTGGTGGATGAATAGCCTCAAATGGAAGGAGTCCCACGGTATGGGTCCGAGGTCCAGCTGTGGCCACCCAGCCATCTGTGGCTTGCCCAGCCTCTGCATCCCTGATGTCTTCATTCCAGGGGCAGCCAGCAGCCCCTGGAATCCCTTTCTCTGTAGTAACAGCAGCGATAGTAGCTGGGGCTGACCGGCCTCTGCTAGTGGCCAGGCTTTGTGTTCTGTGCATTTGTTCAGCTTCTCACTTGATCCTCCCTAAGGCGATGGGGAGGCCCCGATAGCCCAGTTTTCCGGGTGAGGAAGTCAACAGGGAGGGTAGATGGTGCCCAGGGTCCCACAGCTACTGATGCCCTGAGCCAGGCTGAGCTTCCTGAAGTTCAGCCCGGATCCCACATTCAGACCTCTTGCTCTCAGATATGTGGGATGAGCTCCTTTGTCCCAGTGCCGGCTCTGTCCTGAGGCCTCATTGCTGGTCTGAGTGTGCTCTGCTGGGAAAGGCTTTGTGGGAGTTGCTTGGTTAACCACAGAAGAGAAAGGGCATGTTTGGGGTGTTCCCCACAGCCCCCCTGTGCTGGTGGAAGCCTGGTTACTGTGTTTTCTAATGTTCGTGTATTTAAAGTGATTTCTTTCTAAAGATGTAACCTCCGCACCTTTCTCCTGATTGGGTGACTCTTTTCTAAAGGTGGTGGGAGTATCTGTCGGGGTGGTGTGGCCCTTGGGTGGGTCAGGTGGGTGTGAGGGGTCCTGGGGAGGTGGGCGTCCAGCTCAGAGTTGTCCTGCTGCCGTGTTTTTGTACCTGAAATAAAGCATATTTTGCACTTGTTACTGTACCATTGTGCAGACGAGAAGTCTGTATGTGGGATCTGTGCTTGGGTCAGAATGCAAATAAAACTCACATTTGTAAGAAACCTCTGTGGCTCAGGCCGTGGCTTGTTTTGCTGTTTTGTTTGTGAGAGTCTGGTAACATATACAAAACATAAAATCTGACCATCTTCACTATTTTAACTGTACAGGTCAGTGGTATTAAATACACTCACATTGTTGTGCCACCGTCACCACCATCCATCTTCAGAATGCTTAATTTTTTGTTGAGGCGGGATCTCGCTCTGTCACCCAGGCTGGAGTGCAGTGTGGCATGATCACCATTCACTGCAGCCTCGATCTTCCCAGGCTCAGGTGATCCTCCTACCTCAACCTCCCAAGTAGCTGGGACTACAGACATGTGCCTCCATAACCAGCTAATTTTTTTGTATTTTATAAGATGGGGTTTCACCATGTTGCCCAGGCTGATATTGAACTCCTGGTCTCAAGCAATCTGCCTGCCTCAGGTGTGGTGGGTGACACCTGTAAGTGCTGAGATGACAGGTGTGAGCCACCACGCCCAGCCCAGAATTCTTTTCATCTTGCAAAACTGAACCTTTGTACCCATTAAACACTAACTTACCATCCCCCGTGTCAGTCCTTTGTGTCACTGTAAAGGAGTACTTGATACTGCATAATTTATGAGGAAAAGAGATTTGGCTCATGCTTCTGCAGGCTGTACAAGCATGGCCTCAGCATCTGCTTCTGGTAAGGGCCTCGGGAAGCTTACAATCATCGTGGAAGGCAAAGGAGAGCCAACATGTCACAGGGTGAGAGAACAAGAAAAAGAGGGAGGAGGTGAGAGGATCTAAAAGATTAAAAATCAGATCTCGCGTGAGCTCACAGAGGGCTCACTCATTATAAGGATGGCACCAAGCCATTCTTGAGAGATCTGCCACACACCTCCCACTAGGCCCACCTACTACAGTGGAGGTCACGTTTCAACTTGAGGTTTGGAAGGGACACATCCAAACCACATCACCCATGTCCCAGCCCCTCACAACCGTTATTCTAATTTCTGACTCTTTGAGTGACATCATAAAAGTGGAATCATATAGTATTTGGCCTGTGACCAGGGTGTCCTCAAGGTTCATCCATATTGTAGCATGTGTCAGAATTTGTATATTTTTTTTGAGATGAAGTCTCACTCTGTCGCCCAGGCTGGAGTGCAGTGGTGCAATCTCCACTCACCGTGACCTCCGTCTCCTGGGTCCAAGTGATTCTCCTGCCTCAGCCTCCCAAATAGCTGGGATTGCAGGTCCCAACACCACACCCAGCTAACTTTTGTATTTTTAGTAGAAATGGGGTTTTGCCATGTTGGCTAGGCTGGTCTCGAACTCCTGACCTCAGGTGATCTGCCCTCCTTGACCTCCCAAACTGCTGGGATTACAGGCGTGAGCCATCGCGCCCAGTCAGAATCTCCTTCCTTTTTAAGGCTGAATACTATTCTCTTGTATGGATAGCCATTTTGTTTATCCACTCATCCTTCAATGGACATTTTGGTTGCTTCCATGTTTGGCTGTTGTGAATGATGCTGCGACGCACATGGGTGTGACCAAATACCTCTTCATGTCCCTGTTTTCAGTTCTTTGGGGAATGCCCACAAGTGGGACTGCTGGGTCAGTTCTGTGTTTAATTCTTTGAGGAAGCACCATCCTGTTTTCCATAGTGGCTGCACCGTTTTCCTCTCTCCAACTGCACAAAGGTTCCAATTTCTCCTTGCCAGCACTTGTTACTGTACTTTGTTTTTTGATAATAGCCATTGTAACTGGAGACCGCAGGTGTTTGAAGCTTGATCAGTGGGTGGGCTGGCTGAATGCTGGTCAGCACGTTTGCAGCACTGCCGCCCTAGTCTCTAATCAGGACCTTTTACCAGGACCAGGGCTGCAGCTCATGAGCCACCACGGGCCTCTCTACAAGTCCCCTACCCTGCTCTGAAACCTTCCTACCTTGACCACACCTTTCCCAAGCTCATCAGTCTCCAGCGTCCATTCTGACCATGGGTGTGCCCATTGTTGCTCACAGCTGTGGCTCCTCCATGCCTGCTGCCCGTGTTCTTCCCAGCCCTCCAAGCCCCCTGGATGCATCTGTCCCACCCCACCCTGCAGTAAAGCACCCCTCTCCTCCCAAGTTGCCTGCCCACATCCCTATGAGAGGAGCAGAGGGTATGCACGGTGGGAGGGGCTTCAGGTCTTGGGTTGGAATGCTGGATCCACATGATTTTGAGCAGGCTATTTAACCTCCCCCACCCTCAGTCTTCTCGTCTGTAAAACAGGAATACCACCTGCCTTGCAAGTTTGTGGGGCTGAAATGAGACCATGTACACGAGACAGTGAGCAAAAGGCCTGGCACAGGACGAGGCTCCTGGGGAAACGTGGAGCGGCACTGGCAGGGCCTCTTGGCTGGGAAACGGCTGGGGTTTTCCAGGGTCCCAAAGAAGGGCTTTGTTGCTGAAGGAGGATGACACCAGGGGAGGTCAGAGGAGGTGGGGATCTGGCCATCTGATAATAGAATGATCCTCAGAGTTTTCAGCGTTCCCAGTACACACCAGCGTATTAGCAACAGTTTCACAAAACGATACTTGGACTATTATTCCATTTCATTTTTTCTTGAGGAATGAAGCTCTTGACCTGTGGAGCTGATCTTCTGGCCCGCTGGTGGGCTGTGCCCTACGCTTTGACTCTCCTGACACAGGGCCTTGCAGACGGGGCATGGGGGCAGGAGGTCTGTGTTCCAAGCGCAGTGGAAAGTAGCCTACCAGGTCCTTAGGCTGAGAAGGGACCTGATGGCTGCCTTAGCCCATGTGAGCTGCTATAACAAAATGCCATAAGTAAACTAGGTGGCTTACAAACAATAGAAAGGTATTTCTCTCGGTTCTGAAGGTGAGATGTCCAAGGTCAAGGCGCTGGCAGATCCAGTGGCTGGAGAAGGCCTTCCTCCCAGGAAGGGGCAGACAAGCTCCCTGGGGCCTCTTTGACGTGCGCACTAATCCCATTCACCCTCGTGGCCTCACACTCCCAAAGGCCCCACCTGCATGTGCCATCACCTTGGAGGTTAGGCTTCAACATCGGAAGCGTGGGAGGGAATACAAGCATTCAGTCAATAGCTACCCGATTGGGTTAGAGAGCTCAGAGCCTGAGAATTCCCCTGTACTCTGGCTTGACTGCTGGCTGCCCCACCCGCCTCCACAGCCTCTGCCCCTGCAGGGAAACTAGAGCCAGGACACAGGAGCCGGATGCACTCAGGAGCACTTCGCTGCAGCTGAGCCCCAGAGCGGCAGGGGCCCGCAGCAAACAGTGAGAGCTCGGCAGGCCAGAATGCATGTGCGGCTCTCAGGCTGCGGTCCTCCGCCTTCCGGTGGGCAGGAGCAGAGGAGCACTGCAAAGTGGCGCATTTCCAGCAAACACCCCCAGCCAGCCATGATGTGGGCGTCAGGCTTCCCAGCTATTTCCCGGGATGTCTCTTCAGGTAGCGGGCTGCAGTGTTGCGGTTCTCAAACTGGAAGGCTTCTTCTGCAGATAGCTGGGACCCCACAAAGCTTTGGGCTCAGTGGGTCTGATCGGGGGCCTGGGAATTGTTATTTTTTATTTTTTTCTTTTTTTGACACAGGGTCTCACTCTATTGCCCAGGCTGGAGTGCAATGGCGCGATCTCAGCTCACTGCAACCTCTGCCTCCCTGGTTCAAGTGATTCTCCTGCATCAGCCTCCGGAGTAGCTGGGATTACAGGCACGTGCCACCTTGCTTGGCTAGTTTTGTATTTTTAGGAGAGATGGGGTTTCACCATGTTGGTCAGGCTGGTCTTGAATTCCCGACATCAGGTGATCCACCCACCTTGGCCTTCCAAATTGCTGGAGTTACAGGCGTGAGCCACTGCGCCCCACCAGGAATTCGTATTTCTAAGAAGTCCCCAGGTGATGCTAACAGTGTTTGTCCAGGGACCACACTTTGTGAGCCCCTGATATAGGGGAGAACTACCTAGCTTCTCATTCAGTGTCTGGCTGTGTGACCTTGTGCAAGGTGCCTAACTTCTCTGTGTTTTGCTTACCTCATCCATAAAATTTGTCCGTGAGGACTAATACTCATTCCTGCCTTGCAGGACTGTTATAATGAGTAAATGAGCTGAGTTTACTTCAAGAGCTTGGAATGGCCCTGGCAGTGAGAGGCAGGAGGTTTTATTCATGGTCTGTATTCTCTGGGTGGTGTCCCAGGGCATCCGAATCTTCAGGAGGGCTGGAAAGCCACCTGCACTGGGTGCCTGCCCGCAGTCTCCCATTCATGGTGGGGTGTGGGGCTGAGAATGTGCATTTCTAACAGGTTTCCCAGGAGGCCATTGCTCCTGGCCTGGAGGCACCTATCCGGCTTCTGGGAGAAGCCTCCAAGAGGGAAAGTGAGTCACTCAGATAGGGTAGGACAGAGGGGGAACTAGACAAAGGTGACCCGGAGCCTGACAGCTGGCTCGTAGCTGTGGTCCTCTGCGCCTCCCTATAGGGGAAGATGATTTGAGTAGTGAAACTGTTGATGACTCCCTCACCCCACAACAGATGCCACACACACACACACACACACACACACACACACACACGGGACCAGAGGGCCCTCCTGGGTACAGGTGTGAACGCTGCTGGCTCTGCTCTGGGCCAGGGGAGTAGCTGCACTCAGCACTTCTACTCCTGGAACTCCTGGGCTGCAGCTGCTCCCACAGTGCTGACTGGGTCTGTCCACATGGAAGACCTGTGAAAGTCACCAGTGGGAAACAGGTGCACGCACTGTTTGAGCCTCTACCAGGTGGGCTGAAGATTCCACGTGGAGTGTGTCAGACACTCCACGAGATAGGCCCTGGGAGGCTGACTCACGAGGACCAAACCCTGAGGAGCCAGAGAGAACTGGTCACCGTGGGTAAGACGAGGAAATCAACCATATGGCTCTGGGGGATCTTGGCAGGCTGAGGACACTCTAAGATGCAAAGCAGAATCCTAAAGGGAAGGGTGTCTGGCAGGTTCTCCCAGCTGAGCCTCCGCTGAGGCTTGGCTTGGACAGGGTTCCTTGGACCCTCCAGGGTACAGCCAGGTTTAGACAGCCCCCTCCCACCCCCTATTCCCAAACCCATTGGGGAAGACTGCCTGTTCTATCCCTGCTCAGCCCTCTGTCGCCTCACCCAGGGAAGAATCTGGTGGCTTGGGAGGCTTCCAGAGCTCAGCTGGGTTGAATATTAACCTGCCTTGATTGGGTGGATCAATATTTAAACTCAATTACAAGGGAAAGGGGTTATCTGGAGAGGGCTTATCGGGCCAGAGCAGCTATTGGAATATCTGATAAGCCCAGAGGTTGACATGGAGTTGGGGGAGGGCTGGCCCTCAACACTAGCCAGAGAGGAGAAAGGTGGATGGAGGAAAATCGGCCAACTTCCCTCCCTTCCTCCTGTCCTCCCTTCTTTCTCCCCGACTCCCTCCATTCC